>NC_090371.1:38070833-38439056 GCF_036365525.1 Heterodontus francisci
ACAGCAATCAAGCTGGACGATATGGTTCTTTTCCTAAAGGAGACGGTCAGCACAACAGAAGGCAAAATGAGGGGTCTTCTGATTAAAAAGTGTAAGTTCAATTCTTATTTATTAATTCACCTAAATTAAACTTCCTTTGTGTTACAAGGTTTAAACATTTATTTATTTTAAGGAATTCGGGTTGTTTAATTGGTTTGTGTGTGAGAGTTAACACATGCACTAATTGTACATTAGAGTGATAATTTGGTAAGTTGATGTTAATGGACTGGTTATTAAATTTTTTCCATATAGCTTCTGGGGTATGTATTTGTAATGCATATTAGCATACAAACCCAGTGTTAATAATTGTGCCTGTTATGCACTGTTAAGCATCCGTTAAACTGTGATTAAAGTGAATGTGTACATTTATCCAGAATTTTCTTCATTCCCACCTAGTGTTACTTTATGCCATTTAACACTGGTGCAAAGACACTGGGAAAAGTGGCTCCCAACAGTGAGCAGAGAACATTGCCCAAAGGAGGGGAAGTTTGGTGAATTCTGTCGCTTGAGTATAGCACCAAGTATCACAATGCTTGGCATTTTCAAGGAGAATATGCAGCAGAAGACCACAGTCTGGTAGAAGCTGAACTCTTAGGACACATTGCTATCTAACTTACTGTGATTTCTGCCCATGTGTCACCTAGGTGGACGTCAGTGGGGAAAAGGTGGAATGTGTGGTTAGCTCAACGAATGATTCAGCAGGGCATTCCTTGTAGAAGTGGGTGATGCCAACAGTAGCATCTCTCATGCATATAATGGGGCCATGCAGGCTCTGGGCTCCACCATTACTTCTGCTTTGGAAAGGCTTGGAGACCTATTGTCCGTTTGCTGGGTAAACAGCAACTCAGCATTGACAAGGGAATGGAGTTGAATTTTACTGGCTCAGCGATATCCTGGTGGAACTGATAGTCCATCCCTTATGGAATGAAAACCAGCTGAGCTCAATAACTATTTAGGGGTGGTTTGATCGAGGGGTAGATATTGAGAAACTATTTCCTCTGGTGAGGGCGAATCAAGAACAAGGTGATATAATGCTTAAGTTAGAGCTAGGCCATTTTGGAGTAAAATCAAGATCAACATCAGCACCTTTAATATGGTAAAATGTCCCAACGCGCTTCATAAGAGCGCTATCAAACAAAATTTAACACTGAGCCGCATGCGGAGCTGTTAGGGCAGGTGACCAAAATCTTGGTTAAAGAGGTAGATTTTAAGGAGTGTCTTAAAAAAGGCAAGAGAGGTAGAGAGGCGGAAGGCACAGCCGTCATTGGTGGAGTGATAAAATTGCATATGTTCAAGAGGACAAAATTGGAAGAGTGCAGCTATCTCAGAGGATTGTAGGGCTGGATTACAGAGATAGGGAGGAGTACTTTTTTACACAAAGGGTGATAGAAATCTGGAATCTCCTCCAGAAGGCCATAAATGCTGGGTCAATTGGAACTTTCAGGAGTGAGATTGAGAGATTTTTTGTAGGCAAGGGTAACAAGAGGCATGGAGCTTTGACGAGTTGGGGTGTAGAATAGCCATGATCAAACTGACTGTCCTGAGGGGCTGAATGGCCTACTTCTCTTACTATAACAAGCAGATTACTGGTCAGGTGGTGAAGAACAAAGCTTACTGATGATCTTAGACCTGGATCAGGTCCCTGAACCATTCCTGTAATGAGCCCCTCTGTTAAATGCATGGCATCGACATTCTGCAGTGTAGGTGGAGTGTGTGGTCACCTCAATGAATGCTTCAGCAGGGCCTTCCTTGTAGAAGTGGGTGATGCCATCAGTGGCATCTCTCATGCATATAGTGGGGCCATGCAAGCTCTGGGCTCCACCATCATCTGCTTTGAAAAGGCTCGGATACCAGTTGTCAGTTTGCAGGGGCAGTCATGCAATGAGAAGGAAACTCATTGTCCTCAGGATGACAACACATCTGGATCCTCATCACCCCATGAACTGTTGCCTGCCTGTTGCCAGAAAATCAGCTGCCCAATTCATACAGTCCGTAGCCGAGCTCAAGCACCCTTATCTGAACTGCAATCTTTCATCGCATATTCTGAAGCTACCAGGGTAGCACCCTTGTAGGAGTAGTAGAGTAGGTGAGAAAGCTCTTAAGGTAGGCACTATGACCTTTCAACAGACGGATAATTAATGTGTAGGCATTTGTATTAGCCAGTACAATGATGAACCTTTTTGAATACTTTGCAGGGGCAGAGCGTTCCTGTTGACCCTGCATAAATATCAATATTGGTCTTTGGCCAGATGTAATTTATTAGAGGATGTAAGGACTTGGACATGACTGCTAAGCAGAGGAGCTGGGATTGTTCAGCTAAAGTATGCTTCAATAAGCTGCTGCTAAGGAAGTTTAGCTGCAGGCAAGTGTATGAGCTCCCCTGTTCCCTCACTATCTTCTGCATCATCAGTATCATCTCCCTCAGCACATTGAAGGTCCTCATCCAGTAGTGTTTCCATGTGTTGTTCCTGTTGCAGTGCATAATAAGCAGTATACAGCAAGCCATTATCCTTCAGGGCTGTATTTGCAGGAAGCCACCAGATCTCCTGTTGAACCATGGATCTGGTTGCCTACAGAGCAAAGTGACGGTTCCTGAGAAGACTCATGAGTGAAATGTGTAGCGGGTAGCTCCCAAAGAGCCAACCTCTCACTTGCTATGCAGGGGTAAACGGTGCAGGGATTGAGGATTGCCACAAGATAACAACATCATGGCAGCTACCAGGAAAGAGGACACAGATCTGCATGCTGCCCTACTGGTAATCACAAACCAGTTGCATATTAATGGAGTGGATATTAATAGTGTGGTAGATAGTGAGGAGGATAGCTGTAGGCTGCAGGAAGATATTGATGGTCAGGTCAGATGGGCAGAGAAGTGGCAAATGGAATTCAACCTAGAAAGGTGTGAGGGATGCATTTGGGGAGGTGAAACAAAGCAAAAGAATACATGATTAATGCAAAAATACTGAGAAGTGTAGAGGAAGTGAGGGATCTTGGAGTGAATGTCCACAGATCCCTGAAGGTAGCAGGACAGGTTGATAAGGTGGTTAATAAGGCATATGGAATCCTTTCCTTTATTAGCCAGGTATAGAACCTAAGAGCAGGGAGGTTATGCTGGAAATGTATAACTCATTGGTTAGGCCACAACGTGAGTACTGTGTGCAGTTTGGGCCACTTCATTACAGAAAGGATATAATTGCACTAGAGAGGGTACAGAGGAGATTTGAGAGGATGTTGCCAGGACTGGAAAAATGCAGCTATGAGGAAAAATTGGATTGGTTGGAGTTGTTCTCCTTGGAACAGAGAAGGCTGAGGCGAGATCTGACTGAAATGTACAAAATTTTAGGGACCTGGATAGAGTGGAGGTGAAGGGTCTATTCACCTTAGCAGAGAGGGTAGAGATGAAGGGACATAGATTTAAAGTGATTGGTAGAAAAATTAGAGGGGAGATGAGGAAAAACTTTTTCATCCAGAGGGTGGTGATGGTCTGGAGCTCCCTGCCTGAAAGAGTAGTTGAGGCAGAGATCCTCAACTCATTCAAAAGGAGTCTGGATATGCACCTCAAATGCAGTAATCTGCAGGGCTACGGACCAAATGCTGGAATGTGGGATTAGAATAGGTGGATCGTATTTTGGTCGGCACAGACACGATGGGCCAAGTGGCCTCTTTCTGTACCTTAAACTTTCTATGATTCTATGAAGCTCTTGCATTTCATAAAAGCAGTTTGCTCATCTGAAGGAACCCTCAGGGCGATGTGGACTTCAGGAAGATCGCAATCTGTGCAAACCCAACAGCCTTATTCTGTTGTCTTTGGATGTCCATGGGGAAAGTAATGAAGGCCATGAAGTGAAAAAGTGTGTTACCAGAAGCTACTTAAGAATTCAACAGTGGTACAACCACTACTATCACTTTGAAATAGTCTAAATAACTATGAAAATATTATACAAGCAAAATGTCTCCCAAACATTTGTTGTGTTTGATCTGACAGCCCATGATAAGCTCTTTAAACACCACTGGAAATGCCTTCCTCCTGATCTGTACTGTCCAAAGATCTGTGGGAGGATTGAGGAAGTGATAGCAATGCTTGTGAAAAGAAAGAAAAACAAAGACTTCCATTTATATAGCGCTTTTCATGAATACTGGACATCTCAAAGTGCTTTACAGCCAATGAAGTACTTTTGAAGTGTAATCACTGTTGGAATGTAGGAAACACAACAGCCAATTTGTGCACAGCAAGGTCCCACAAACGGCAATGTGATAATGAACAGATAAGCTGTCTTTGTGATGTTGATTGAGGGACATATGTTGGCCAAGACACTAGGGTTAACTCCCCTGCTCTTCTTTGAAATAATGCCATGGGATCTTTCATGTCCACCTGTGGGGGCAGACGGGACCTCGATTTAATGTCCCATCCAAAAGATGGTACCTCCAGCAGTGCAGCACTTCCTCAATACTACACTGAAGTGTCAGCCTTGATTTTTGTGTTCAAGTCTTGGAGTTGGACTTGAACCTGGAACCTTGTGACTCAGAGGCAAGACTGCAGTGGAGACACAAATGGCTCTGGGCCCTGACAGCATTAGTTGACACCTGTATACAAACGTTAATGAGTTTCCCACCAAATGCAGGATCGCTAAGTTCAGATCCACCTGGAAATCAGAAGATTGTGCTGTTACGGACAGGTGGGCAGTGGTATGAGTGAGTTTCACTTTTCACCTCTCAACTGACCTCAGATCGTGTTTTAAAAATAGTGTTTTAGTCCCTGCGTGTTTTAAGGATCAAATAAATAGACAAATGACAGGTTTTCTCATAGGTTATAAAAGAATGATCAGTATTTATTTTACACAATAACTGAAAAATGTTCGCGATTTCATCCACTCACACATTCACACACGCACATGAAAAGATAGAGAGAGTAGAGTGATAGCATGCAGCTGGAGTCCAATTCTGGTGAGAAAGTTCATTATTTTAAGAAAACCTTTAGAAGCTTTTTGGGAGGAAATCTTTCAACAGTGAAGGCCTGAAAATTCTTTGCCTTGACAAGGATGAAGTGTTGCAGGCTCCTCTTTGTTCAGACTCTATCCGAAGTTGATGGTGGAAATCCAGGTTCACTCTCACAGGTGAGGGATTTCTGAAGTAACCTTGTTCCATGTTGATGTCTGAATGTGGTTCATTCTGACGAATAGGTGCTACTTCACATCTATTATTTTATACTTGGCTGCGGAGTCAGTCTGTCTACAACAGTCTTTGGTAGCTCCATTCCTGAAGATAGGAATTGTTTGCATGGAATGGGCTGTTTTACATTTCGATGTGTTTTCCCCAAAGCTAATTCAGATGTAGATAATGGGTTTCGTCTCGAATAGACAAACATGTTTATTGACCGCATGGGAGGAGTCATCTGACCTCAACTCCATTTTTTGTAGCACAAATGTGTCTATTTTCTTGTGGTTCAGTTCAACAGTTAACTTTTATTTCATAATTCCTCCAATCCATTTCATATTTCCTCACTGTTCCCTTTGTTAGCATGACAGTGCCTAAAAACAATGAGGTGAAAATTGGTCCCAAGGAGTTTATTTTTCAACAGTGAAGCACAGTGAAATAGATTATGTTTCTTAAATCAAGTTGAGTGATTCTAATTCCAGGAGAGTGAGAATTTCCAGATTTGTTACAGTAGTAACAAGTTATTTTTTATTCTTTCATTGGATGTGGGCGTTGCTGGCAAGGCCGGCATTTGTTTTCCCATCCCTAATTGCCCTTGAGAAGGTGGTATTGAGGTGCAGGTGCACCAACAGTGCTGTTAGGAAGGGTGCTCCAGAATTTTGATCCAGCGACAGTGAAGGAACAAAGAACAAAAGAACAAAGAAAATTACAGCACAGGAACAGGCCCTTCGGCCCTCCAAGCCTGCGCCGATCCAGATCCTCTATCTAAACATGTTGCCTATTTTCTAAGGGTCTGTATCTCTTTTCTTCCTGCCCATTCATGTATCTGTCTAGATACATCTTAAAAGACGCCATCGTGCCCGCATCTACCACCTCCGCTGGCAACGCGTTCTAGGCACCCACCACCCTCTGCGTAAAGAACTTTCCACGCATATCCCCCCCTAAACTTTTCCCCTTTCACTTTGAACTCGTGTCCTCTCGTAATTGAATCCCCCACTCTGGGAAAAAGCCTCTTGCTATCCACCCTGTCTATACCTCTCATGATTTTGTACACCTCAATCAGGTCCCCCCTCAACCTCCGTCTTTCTAATGAAAATAATCCTAATCTATTCAACCTCTCTTCATAGCTAGCGCCCTCCATACCAGGCAACATCCTGGTGAACCTCCTCTGCACCCTCTCCAAAGCATCTACATCCTTTTGGTAATGTGGCGACCAGAACTGCACGCAGTATTCCAAATGTGGCCGAACCAAAGTCCTATACAACTGTAACATGACCTGCCAACTCTTGTACTCAATACCCCGTCCGATGAAGGAAAGCATGCCGTATGCCTTCTTGACCACTCTATTTACCTGCGTTGCCACCTTCAGGGAACAGTGGACCTGAACACCCAAATCTCTCTGGACATCAATTTTCCCCAGGACTTTTCCATTTACTGTATAGTTCACTCTTGAATTGGATCTTCCAAAATGCATCACCTCGCATTTGCCCTGATTGAACTCCATCTGCCATTTCTCTGCCCAACTCTCCAATCTATCTATATTCTGCTGTATTCTCTGACAGTCCCCTTCACTATCTGCTACTCCACCAATCTTAGTGTCGTCTGCAAACTTGCTAATCAGTCCACCTATACTTTCCTCCAAATCATTAATGTATATCACAAACAACAGTGGTCCCAGCACGGATCCCTGTGGAACACCACTGGTCACACGTCTCCATTTTGAGAAACTCCCTTCTACTGCTACTCTCTGTCTCCTGTTGCCCAGCCAGTTCTTTATCCATCTAGCTAGTACACCTTGGACCCCATGCGCCTTCACTTTCTCCATCAGCCTGCCATGGGGAACCTTATCAAACGCCTTACTGAAGTCCATGTATATGACATCGACAGCCCTTCCCTCATCAACCAACTTTGTCACTTCCTCAAAGAATTCTATTAAGTTGGTAAGACATGACCTTCCCTGCACAAAACCATGTTGCCTATCACTGATAAGCCCATTTTCTTCCAAATGGGAATAGATCCTATCCCTCAGTATCTTCTCCAGCAGCTTCCCTACCACTGACGTCAGGCTCACCGGTCTATAATTACCTGGATTATCGCTGCTACCCTTCTTAAACAAGGGGACAACATTAGCAATTCTCCAGTCCTCCGGGACCTCACCCGTGTTTAAGGATGCTGCAAAGATATCTGTTAAGGCCCCAGCTATTTCCTCTCTCGCTTCCCTCAGTAACCTGGGATAGATCCCATCCGGACCTGGGGACTTGTCCACCTTAATGCCCTTTAGAATACCCAACACTTCCTCCCTCCTTATGCCGACTTGACCTAGAGTAATCAAACATCTGTTCCTAACCTCAACATCCGTCATGTCCCTCTCCTCGGTGAATACCGATGCAAAGTACTCGTTTAGAATCTCACCCATTTTCTCTCACTCCAAGCATAACATTCCTCCTTTGTCCTTTAGTGGGTCAATCCTTTCTCTAGTTACCCTCTTTCTCCTTATATATGAATAAAAGGCTTTGGGATTTTCTTTAATCCTGTTTGCTAAAGATATTTCATGACCCCTTTTAGCCCTCTTAATTCCTCGTTTCAGATTGGTCCTACATTCCCGATATTCTTTCAAAGCTTCGTCTTTCATCAGCCGCCTAGACCTTATGTATGCTTCTTTTTTCCTCTTAGCTAGTCTCACAATTTCACCTGTCATCCATGGTTCCCTAATCTTGCCATTTCTATCCCTCATTTTCACAGGAACATGTCTCTCCTGCACGCTAATCAGCCTCTCTTTAAAAGCCTCCCACATATCACATGTGGATTTACCTTCAAACAGCTGCTCCCAATCTACATTCCCCAGCTCCTGCCGAATTTTGGTATAGTTGGCCTTCCCCCAATTTAGCACTCTTCCTTTAGGACCACTCTCGTCTTTGTCCATGAGTATTTTAAAGCTTACGGAATTGTGATCACTATTCCCAAAGTAGTCCCCTACTGAAACTTCAAACACCTGGCCGGGCTCATTCCCCAACACCAGGTCCAGTATGGCCCCTTCCCGAGTTGGACTATTTACATACTGCTCTAGAAAACCCTCCTGGATGCTCCTTACAAATTCTGCTCCATCTAGACCTCTAACATTAAGTGAATCCCAGTCAATGTTGGGAAAATTAAAATCTCCTATCACCACCACCCTGTTGCTCCTACATCTTTCCATAATCTGTTTACATATTTGTACCTCTATCTCACGCTCGCTGTTGGGAGGCCTGTAGTACAGCCCCAACATTGTTACCGCACCCTTCCTATTTCTGAGTTCTGTCCATATTGCCTCACTGCTCGAGTCCTCCATAGTGCCCTCCTTCAGCACAGCTGTGATATCCTCTTTGACCAGTAATGCAACTCCTCCACCCCTTTTACCTCCCTCTCTATCCCGCCTGAAGCATCGATATCCTGGGATATTTAGTTGCCAATCATGCCCTTCCCTCAACCAAGTCTCAGTAATAGCAATAACCGTGATATAGTTCCAAGCCACGATGGTGAGTGGCTTGGAGGGGAACTTGCAGGTGGTGGTGTTCCCATGCATCTGCTGCCCTTGTTCTTCAGGTGGCAGAGGTCGGGGGTTTGGAAGGTGCTGTCGAAGGAGCCTTGGTGAGTTGTTGCAGGGTATCTTATAGATGGTACACACTGCTGCCACTGTACGTCAGTGGTGGAGGGAGTGAATATTTAAGTCGGTGGATGGGTGCCGATCATGTGGACTGATTTGTCCTGGAAGGTGTCAAGATTCTTGAGTATTGTTTGAGACACACTCATCAAGGCGGGTAGAGAGTATTCCATCATACTCCTGACTTGTGCCTTGTAGATGGTGGACAGACTTTGGGGAGTCAGGAGGTGGGTTACCCGGCTCAGAGTTCCCAATCTTTGACCTGCTCTAGTAGCCATGGTATTTATATTGCTGGTCCAGTTCGGTTTCTGGTCAATGGTAACCCCCAGGATGTTGATAGTAGATATAGATAAGGAAGGCCATTTGGCCCATTTAAATGCATCCATCCAGTAAGGCCTGATACTCCCCTCATCGTAAAATCCAAATAATTGCATGTTTTTCGCCCCCCCATTACTCTAGCCAGCTGATCATTCCATGTGTCAAGCACTATTTCAACTGCTTCCTGAGTTTCTGGTTTAAGCTTGTGTCTGCTGCTCCTAGTGTCACACAATTACCTTCTCTATGCAGTTCAACTAAGACTCCTCCTTTTGAAGGCTGAAAAGCCCAAGCTTCCCCCATCTTTCCTCATAGCTCAGTCTGGGGATCAGCCTGTGGCTCATCTAAATTGCAAAATATAATTGGATGAAGAACATCCGTTTCCCATTTGCTGCAGTGATTTGATATCCAGAAGGCAATCACAAATGCCACTGTAGAGTTCGCAGAAAAACTTTCTGTGTTAAGAAGAAGGAGAATGTTTTTTTTTCAAAATGTGAGCCATTTGCAATCAGCATTCTTGTCGGAAAGCGAGTAAGTAGCAGAAGGCAGACAGATGGTTGAGAAGTGAAACAGCTTCATTTTGTCTGTCAGTTGCCTCGTTGCTCTAACTAGCACTTTAACAAAGACCAGGTTGTTTGGCATTCCCAAAAAAGCTACCAGCTGAAAAATTGCCTTGTTGAATACTCTGTACCTCAGGAAAAACAATTGCAGGCCTCCCACGACAGTGTGGATTGGGTTACACATAGACTTGTCCACATGCTCAGCGTAGTATCAACATCT
The DNA here is from genome assembly GCF_036365525.1 of Heterodontus francisci. Lineage (NCBI taxonomy): Eukaryota > Metazoa > Chordata > Chondrichthyes > Heterodontiformes > Heterodontidae > Heterodontus > Heterodontus francisci. The sequence goes on from NC_090371.1 coordinate 38,080,762, forward strand.
CTGTGCTGGATTACTGTTGGCTACACAATGCCAGCAACACATAACAAATCAGATCAGTCTCGCCAGACTCTTGTTAAATACAGTCAGATACCTGATTGAGGCCTAAATAGATTGAAAGTGAAAATGTTTTCTCTCTACAGCCATTTTATTTATTTCTGTTAATGGGGCCATTTTAGTGTGCAAAGCGTGTTTCTAGCCCGTGTTATACAATCACCTCCTGAACCATTTCGATAACATTACCCAAAATGCAACAAATTAAAGATCCATAAAGCTATGTATAGAAATGAAATGAAAAACCGTAAATGTTGAAAAGCTCAAACGAAAAGAGAAATGGCAAGTTTGTGGGATAACTTTGCCAAATATCCATTGACAACTGAGTCCTTTTCCTTTTCCAACGGTGCTAATTGACACCCACCTCATGGGTCACTGTTTAATGCTGTTTCTACTAGTTCACTGGATGTCCTCCACAGCTGCTGGAGTCTTCGACTTTCTGTTTTAATTTTGCTACCTTTGGTGCACCCCTTTTTATTTAGTTTGTCAATTTTAGTTGCAAATCAGTTTGGGTGCATCAACCATCCTCTATAAATATGAGTGGTGTCACCCTTTTATGAACAGGGCCAATTGCTTGCATCCTATTGGGGCCCAGTTTGCCTGGTTCCGCCTTTATATCAGTCTATTGCAAAATACATCACAGTTATCACATCACAGGCAAATGTTAAACACCAACAAGTGGGCTGAGAGTTTTCACTTGATTTCCATCCCAATGTCAACACAATCTGGGCAGAATCGACGGAAATAGCACGAGAGACCATGGAATTTAAAACATAAACAAGTTACGCCCACAACCATTTACGCTCAAGTTTCCACGATCATTGACGTTGGCTCAAAAGTCAATTCATCCGAAGCAGTCCCCACCCACAAAACTGACCATGCCCCCAGGTTGGTATGCCAAGTCTCTGCTGATTGGAAGGAGTGTACATCATATTGCGCCCAGAACCTGTGGTCACATTAATCCATCGTTAATTACTTTCAAGGTTAGTGAGCCTGTACAGAATTTGTGCTTTAATTTTATCCAACTTCACTGTTTTACTTTAACATTTACTCACCTTAAAACCCATCTGCCATTCCTTCGTCCATCATTTTTAATTAGTCCAGATCTTTTTGAAAACTGTTCTTTCCGCTTGCTCACTAAACTTGATATAATCAGTAAATGATTCTAATATCACAAAAAGTACAGTCTTCCAATTCTTTATTAAATGTTACTGACAACAAGGGACCAAAAAACCAAGCACTGCATACTCTACTGCTCTCTGTTCCCCATCAGGCAGAGCTATTTCCACTTATCACTGCCTTCTGCTTCCAAGTTTCAAGCCATTTTATGATCTCGCTGTTTAATTTGCTGTTGATTCTACAAGTCTTAATCGTCTGTAACATTGTCCCTTGTAGGCTTTAGGTTGATTGCCTTCTGAAAATCCAGGTAAATCGTATGTGCTGGAGAACTATCTTCCACTAGTTTATTTACTTTCCTGGATCATAGGTATTGCTTGAAAATCCATGTCTGACTGCTCTTCATGACTTCTGTGCACTTTAATTGAGTATTCAAAGCATTCTTTATAAAGCCTCAAGGAATTCTCCCCACTTTCAAGTTATGCTAACTGGTCTATAATTTCCAGTGAGTCTTAGCAGTATTATGCAATACAGCCCAATTTGTTCTGTCACTCTGCATTGGCACAAAGAACAATGCAGATGGAGTTTCACTTTAGTTTATACTTTAATGTCTTGGGATTAAGCTCAATGTGCTGAGACTAGAGGCTCCTGCCTTCAGGCATGTTTAGTCACCTTCACATCCTGTAATATGTGGTATTCCCAGAGAGGCAAGAGCTGCTGGCTTCTTTGCAGTCCATAAAGAAAAGCCTCATTTAAAGCTGCACTGCAACAGTATTGGTTGAAAAATGTTGCCTAAGAGAACCTAGGAACCAATTTCATTTCAAAGAATAATATAGACCGTTTGGCCCATTCCGGTTGTGTCGGCTCCCTGAAAGAGATATCCAATTAGGCCTATTCCCTTCCTGTATTCCAATAGTCCTGCAGATTGTTCATTTTTATGTATTTATCCAATTTCCTTTTGAAAGTTACTATTCAATCTGCTTCCACCAGCCTTTCAGCCAATGCATTCCAGATCATCATAACTCACTGCATTAAAAAGCAAATTCTCCATATCTCCTCCTCTGCTACTTTTGCCAATTATCTAAAATTTATAAGTTCTATTTTTGTCCTGTTAACACAGAGCAGGAACAGTGACATCAGCGGTTGGGGTTGCATTTCCAGTTCTCCCAATCGTCTGTTGTAACTCTGGAGAAACAACATTAATGATGTTTACGCCACTTTTCCCTCCACTCTTGGGTTTCCGTTGATCTTACACTGAAGCTATGGCAGACAGTCAGGAGGCGACCTGCAGAAATTCTTTCCATAGTTTCTTTGGAGTAAATTCACACATTTTTGGATACTTGGCTCCCTGGTTCATCATTCTGTACTCATGTTCCATCTAAAATTCTTTGTAGGTAAAAAATGCATGAAGCACTTCATTTTTAAAAATTCTTTCATGGGACGTGGGTCTGAGTGGCTTGCCAGTCCATTTCAGAGGGCAGTTAAGAGCCAAACACATTGCTGTGGGTCTGGAGTCACATGTAGGCCAGACCAGGTAAGGATGGCAGATTTCCTTCCCTAAACCAGATGGAATTTTATGATAATCGATGATAGCTTCATGGCACTATTACTGAGACTAACTTTCAATTCCAGATTTTTATTAATTAACTGAATTTAAATTCCACTAGCTGCTATGGTGGAATTTGAACCAGTGCCCCCAGAGGATTAGCCTGGGCCTCTGGATTACTATTCAGTGACATTACAATCTAAAGTCTCCCCTCACTACTCTAAGTTCTTCAATAATTCAGTGTAGCTATTAACTAATACAGTATCAACTGTTTAGTGGAAACATGAAAAGGATAAGATTCCAAACGGGCTCTCTCGGATTGGAACTTTGACCAGGAAAAGTGTGCACAGTTTCCTCACATGTGCTCCCAGTAGCCAAGGATCCATAACTTCTGTACTTGTTTGGAAAATTAACCCATGTTTATAAGTTGTATGCAGTTAGCAGATGCTTAGTCACTGATATAAACTGTGGGCTTTGTTAAGAATCCAGAATTTAGCATTTAAGTCTGCTGGTCTTTTTATTTTATGCTCACCAAGATGTGCAATGTTAATGCTGAGGAATGGAACCGCTAACATTTCGGGCATTCAGTGTCACCATCAAGCACACACTGGTTAGCTATTGCATGGTAAAATCCAAAACAGAATTCTCCTATTCAAAGAAAGGAAACTTGAATTTATGTTGTGCCTTTCACAACCTCTGTTTTCAAATGGAGTGACAGTTGTAATATAGGAAGTTCAGCAGCTAAATCACACTGCAATAAAATAGTTCACCAGATCATCTTTTTTGGTAATGTTTGTAAAGGGATAAATGTTTCATCTGAAAGATGACACCTCTGACAGTGCAGCACTCCCTGAGTACTGCACAAAAAGGCCAGTCTAGATTAAGCTTCTGGAGTGGGGCATTAAAGATATTCTGAGTCAAGGATGAGAGTTCTAGGACTGAACGAAGGACTGAACCTTATATTCAACCTTAACAATATACCTCAACCTTAAAGGGTGCCCCCTACAGCACCCCCCACCCCATTTGCCTCAGTATGGTGTATCTCCATTTCCCACATTAGCCATCTTGCAGTTTCACAGCTTCAGCCATGTCTCAGTTAGTAGCGCTGTCATTTCTGAGTCAGGCGCTTGTGAGGCCAAGTACCACTCCAGAGAGTTGAGCACAAAAATCAAAAAGCTGACAAGTCAGTGCAGTATTGAGGGAGTACTGGATAGTTAGAGGTGCCATCTTTCAGATCGGGTTTAAACCAAGGCCCTGTCTACCCTCTCAGGATGACATTAAAAATCCACAGGCACTATTTTGAAGCAGCCATTAGAGTTCTCCCCAGTGTACTGGCCAATATTTATCCCTCAATCAACATCACATCAACCGGTTATCTGGTCATTAACACAGTGCTGTTTGTGGGAGCTCACCGGATGCAAATTAGAATCATAAAATCATAGAAAGTTTACGGCACAGAACAGGCCACTTGGCCCATCATGTCTGTGCCTGCCAAAAAACGATCCACCCATTCTAATCCCACATTCCAGCATTTGGTCCGTAGCCCTGCAGATTACGGCACTTAAGGTGCATATCCAGTCTCCTTTTGAATGAGTTGAGTGTTTCTGCCGCAACAACCCTTTCAGGCAGTGATTTCCAGACCCCCACCACCCTCTGGGTGAAAAGGTTTTTCCTCATCTCCCCTCTAATTTTTCTATCAATCACTTTAAATCTAGGCCCTCTCGTCACTGACCTCTCTGCTAAGGTGAATAGACCGTTCACCTCCACTCTATCCAGGCACCTAAAAATTTTCAATCAGATCTCCCCTCAGCCTTCTCTGTTCCAAGGAGAACAACACCAGCCTATCCAATCTTTCCTCATAGCTGCAATTTTTCTGGCAACACCCTTGTAAATCTCCTCTGTACCCTCTCCAGTGCAATTACATCCTTTCTGTAATGAGGTTACCAGAACTGCACACAGTACTCAAGTTGTGGCCTAACCAATGAGTTATACAGTTCCAGCGTAACCTCCCTGCTCTTATATTCTATAACTTGGCTAATAAAGGAAAGGATTCCATGTGCCTTCTTAACCACCTTATCGACCTGTCCTGCTACCTTCAGGGATCTGTGGACATTCATTCCAAGATCCCTCACTTCCTCTACACTTCTCAGTATTTTCCCATTAATCGTGTATTCCTTTGCCTTGTTTGACCTCCCCAAATGCATCACCTCACACTTCTCCAGGTTGAATTCAATTTACCACTTTTCTGCCCATCTGACCAGACCATCAATATCTTCCTGCAGCCTACAGCTATCCTCCTCGCTATCTACCACACGGCCAATCTTTGTGTCATCTGCAGACTTCTTGATCATGCCCCCTACATTTACATCCAAATTGTTAATATACACCACAAAAAGCAGGGGACCCAGTATTGAGCCCTGCAGAACACCACTGGAAACAGCCCTCCAGTCGCCAAAACACCAGTCAACAATTACACTTTGTTTCCTGCCACTGAGCCAATTTTGTATCCACCTTGCTGCATTTCCCTGGATCCCATGGGATTTTATTTTTTTAACCAGTCTGCCATGTGGGACCTTGCTAAAATCCATGTAGACCACATTAACTGCATTACCCTCATCTATCTTCCTTGTTACTTCTTCAAAAAAAATCAAGTATGTCGAACAAGATCTTCCCTTAACAAATCCATGCTGACTATCCTTGATTAACCTGTGCCTTTCTAAGTGACAGTTTATCCTCTCTCTCAGAATAGGTTCCAATAATTTGCCCACTACTGAGGTTAGATTGACTGGCCTGTAATTATTCGGTCTATCCTTCACTCCCTTCTTAAACAGAGGTACAATGTTAGCAGTTCTCCAGTCCTCCGGCACTGCACCTGTATCCAGTAAAAATGATGGTCAGACCTTCTGCTATTTCCTCTCTTGCTTCTTTTCATAGAGTCATACAGCCCACCGCATCCATGCTGACCATAATGCCTATCAATACTAATCCCACCTGCCTGCATTAATTCCATATCCCTCTATGCCTTGCTCATTCAAGTACCTGTCCAGATGCCTCTTAAATGTTGCTACTGTGCCTGCCTCCACCACCTCCTCAGGCAGCTCATTCCAGATACCCACTATTCTTTGTGTGAAAAATTTACTCCTTTGATCCCCTTTAAACCTCCTCCCTCTCACCTTAAATCTATGCCCTCTAGTTTTAGTCACCCCTACCATGGGAAACAGACTCTGGCTATCTACCCTATCTATGCCTCTCATAATTTTATATACCTCTATCATGTCCCCTCTCAGCCTCCTTCGCTCCAGGGAAAACAGACCCAGCCTATCCAATCTCTCTTTATAACGCAAGCCCTCCAAACCAGGCAACATCCTTGTGAATCTTTTCGGCACCCTCTCTAGCTTAATCACATCTTTCCTGCAGTGCAGCGACCATAACTGCACACAGTACTCCAAATGCGGCCTAACCAACATTATGTACAACTGTAACATGACGTCCCAACTCTTGTACTCAATGCCTCGGCTGATGAAGGCAAGCATGCCATACGTCTTCTTCACCACCCTGTCTACCTGTGTTGCCACTTTCAGGGAACTATGTACTTGCACCCCAAGGTCTCGCTGCTCAACAACACTCCCCAGGGCCCTGCCATTCACTGTATATGTCCTGCCCTGATTTAACTTCCCAAAATGCATCACTTCGCACTTGTCTGCGTTAAATTCCATTTGCCAATCCCTTGCCCACTTTCCCAGTTGATCTATATCCTGTTGTAACCTTAGACAACCTTCTTCACTGTCCACTATACCACCAATTTTGGTGTCATCTGCAAACTTACCAATCTTGCCCCTTACATTCACATCCAAGTCATTAATATATATGATAAACAACAGAGCAACAACAGCACCAATCCCCACGGCACACTACTGGTCACTGGCCTCCAATCTGAAAAACAACCCTCCACTACCACCCTCTGCCTCCTATCACCAAGCCAATTTTGTATCCAATTTGCTAGCTCACCCTGGATCCCATATGTTCGAACCTTCTGGATCAGCCTACCATGCGGGACCTTGTCAAAGGCCTTTCTTAAGTCCATGTAGACAACGTCCATCGCCCTACCCTCATCAATCCTCTTGGTCACCTCCTCGAATAACTGAGTCAAATTCGTGAAGACATGATTTCCCACGCACAAAACCATGTTGACTATCACTAATCAGACCATGCCTTTCCATATGCATATAAATCCTGTCTCTCAGAATCCCTTCCTATAACTTTCCCACCACTGTAAGGCTCACCAGCCTGTAGTTCCCTGGCTTATCCCTGCTGCCCTTCTTAAATAAAGGCACAACATTAGCTATCCTCCAGTCTTCCAGTACCTCACCTGTGGTTAACCATGATACAAAAATCTCTGCCAGGGCCCCAAAAAACTCCTCCCTTGCTTCTCATAGCATCCTAAGTTACACCTGGTCAGGCCCTGGGGATTTATCCACCTTAATGCGCTACGTACCTCACCTGTGGCTAACCATGATACAAAAATCTCTGCCAGGGCCCCAGAAAACTCCTCCCTTGCTTCTCATAGCATCCTAGGTTACACCTGGTCAGGCCCTGGGGATTTATCCACCTTAATGCACTACAAAACCTCCAACACGTCCTCCTTTGTAATGTTGATATGCTCCAGGATATCGCTGTTCCCTCCCTTGAACTCACTAGCTTCCATGACCTTCTCCACGGTAAATACAGATGAGAAGTATTCATTTAAGACCTAGCCTATTTCCCGTGGCTCCACACATAGATTACCACACTGATCCTTAAGGGGACCTACTCTCTCCCTAGCTACCCTTTTACTCTTAATATACTTATAGAATCTTTTAGGATTCCCCTTTATCTTATCTGCCAGGGAAATCTCATGGCTCCTTTTCGCCCTCCGAATTTCCTTCTTAATTGTACTCCTACATCCTCTATACTGCTCGAGGGAGCCTAGGGTACATTTTACCCGTCCCTGATGGTTTATCAACTTTTAAGGATGCTAATCCCATCAATACTTCCTCTCTCCCTATGTTTATCACATCCAATACTTCATACTCCTCCTCCTTAACTACAATATCTGCATCATCCCCCTCTTTTGTGAAGACAGACGCAAATTATTCAGAACCATACCAATATCTTCCACCCCTACACATAGGTTACCTTGAGTTGAAATGAAGTGAAATGAAGTAATGACCAGATGATCTGTTCTTAGTGATGTTGGTTGATGAATGAATATTGGTCAGGACACAGAGGAGAATTTTTTTTTACATCCACCTGAGAGAGCATATGGGGCCTCAGTTTAATACCTGATCTGAAACAAGGCAGTACTTCCTCAGTACTGCACTGGAGGGTCAGCCTAGATTTTGTGCTCAAGTCTCTAGAGTGGACCTCGAATCCACGACCTGCTGACTCAGAGATGAGAGGAAATCATGGGATCATTTGCTTTTTTGTTCATCTAATCCTCACCAGTATTGTTTTCTCCAATCATAGGGGCTAGAAACATCACTTTGGACGTGGAAACTGCCCACAGCGCACTGGAAATTTCTGATGACAGGAAAACGGTTGCGTTCAGCAGAAATGCTCATGATGTTCTGTCATCGCCAAAGCAATTTACTCACACGGCTAACGTATTGGGCTCGGAGGGGTTTTCAGCAGGAAAGCACTACTGGGAGGTGACAGTACAAGAACAATCCGACTGGAGCGTAGGGGCTGTTTACCAATCTGTACCCAGGGGTGACAACAACAGTCTTGCAAATAGCCCATTGGCCTGGTTGCTGACCTTTCAGAGGCCACAGTACCTGGCATGGCACGATAATGTCTCCGTGACTCTGAAAGTATCCCAATTGCAGAGGCTCGGGGTGTTCTTAGATTACGAAAGTGGGCAGTTGACATTTTATGATGCGGACAACATGACACTTCTGCACACATTCATTGACTCGTTCACTGATACTCTCTATCCAGTCTTCAGCCCAGGGAGGAGCATTGATAAGGCAAAGAGCGCTGAGTTAATATTGTGGGATCCTGCAAGTGCACAGTAAACTCAGGATTTAGACAGACAAGTAAAAATTTAAAAAACAAAATAAAATGTTGGTTGAGTGCAGTGCAGGTCAGCTACAGACCTCGGCTTTACGTCAACTTTATTTTCAGAAGTGTACCCCTGCCCCCTCAACTGCTTTGTTGTGAATTCTTTGACTTCCCCTTCTAGCCATCCTTATGGCCTCTTAGTGATTGCAACTATAATATCAATTATTGTTTTATTCATGGGCATTTTCGTGCTGGGCTCCAGCCACTGAGTTGAGATTGGTCAACTCAGTTGATGTGGAACTCTTACAGTTAGGGTTTGGAAGAGAGTGTCATTGTCTTGCTCTGGATTGGAATCAAACCTTGGTACTAGAGTGTCAAACGAGTGCCGAACTCAGTCCCACAAACTAATATTCAAACATTTCAATAGTAGCAATACTGAGCTTTCTTTCTCTGGTCTGCTCTTCTAAATGTATTGTCGTTAATGTGAGGTAAAACCAGAGGCCTGCCTTGAAAATGACAGAAGACAGTGATAATATATATGAAGAAGATTGGAAACAAATGTTATCTTCACTTTAATTCCTCATGTCATAATCGTTCCCTGAATCAAAGGGTGAAAAGACTTTTCTCGTGCCTCTAGCTGTGAGACATAGAATTAAATACAAATGAGAACATGGAAACAGTCCATCTTGGTGCTGATCCTCTGCGTACGCACCCTATTCTCATATCCCTCTATTTCCTTCCTTTCAACCACTTATCTAACCTATTCTCAAATGTTGGCGTGATCTCTGCTTCAATCACTAACTCTGATAGTCTCACATCATGTTGTGTAAAGGAAACGCTTCTCCTGCTCTCTGTCCTAAACTTTTTGTGTCCACCCATTGTGGTCTGCCCTAGGAAATGTCATAACTCAAGTCTCACCCATGAGATTCTTGAGCCACTTACAATAGAAGAGTAGCTGAGATGCCTTCCCATTGTTTTCCTCACAGTTTTTATCTTAGGAAGTACCTTCTCCTAGGTGGGCTGCAACTGAGGCAAAAAAGCCCCAGCTACCCTTTATGGTGGGGTCAGACCATCAGCACCCATGGGACACATGTACCCCAGCTACATGCTAATTAACATCCTGTATAAGACTGTACACAGTAGTCAAATCGTAGTCCTACTAAGATTTTATATAGATTCACCAATACATCTTGACCTTTATATTCTCTACCTCTTGCCATAAACCCTGGGATTCAATTTCCTTTTTTTGAATGATTTTATTGATTTGAGGTGCCTCATTCCATGTTGTGTGAAGCTGGACTGCCAAATCCTGTTCTTCCACATCTTCTGGATTTCTGCGATTCAAAGTATCAGCATTTTTTTTAACAAAAATGTACCTGACATTGAATTCCATCCACCATTTTTTTTTGCCCACTCTGCCACTATATCAATATCCCTTGCAGTTTCCTTTGGTTCTCGCAATTATTTACTATGTCTCGAAATTTATTATTGTCTGCAAATTTAAACACCGCTCCCTTTAGCCCTAAATCCAAATCATTAATGTACACAGTGGACAGAAGTGGTCCCAGAACAGAGCCCTGTGTAACACTACTACCCACTTCCAATCACTCAGAAAAAATGCCATCTTAGAATCTTACTGTACAGAAGGAGGCCATTCAGCTCATCATGCCTATGACCCACTTCCCTGCTTTTTCTCCATGGTCCTGCATTTTTTCCCGTTCAAGTATGTATCCAATTGCCTTTTGAAAGTTGCTATTGAATCTGCTTCCACCACTTTTTCAGGCAGTACAATCCAGATCATCGCGACTTGCTATATAAAAAAATTCTCCACATCTCACCTCTGGCTCTTTTGTCAGTTATCTTAAATTGGTTATCAACCCTTCTGTCACTGGAAATAGTTTCTCCCTATTAACTGTATCAAAACTCCTCATAATTTTGAACATTTCTATTAAATATTCCCTTAACCTTTTCTGCTCTAGGAAGAACAATCCCACCTTCTCCAGTCTCTTCGTATACATGAAGTCCCTCGTCCCTGGTACCATTCTAATAAAACTCCTCTGCACCCTCTCCAAAGCCTTGACATCCTTCCTAAATTATTGTGCCCAGAATTGGGCGCAGTACTCCAGCTTTGGCCTAACCAGTGAGTTTCAAAAGTGTAGCATAATTTCTTTGCTTTTAACGTCATTTGTGAGCGTTTGTCAAGTCCAGAGTTCATTTGAAGAATTTAGGTGGTATACATTTTCACTCAACACCCCCTTTCAACTTTGTTGAATTTTGATATATTGCAGCTTTTTGTTATTGCATTGACTATTAATTGACTGTAATGTCATTGTGCGGTGGCAGCAGGCACTCAGGCTAGTGTCTGCAAAGAATTTGAAATAAAAATGAATTCAAAAGGCAACACAGAATCATTGAAGGGAGCCTGAGAACAAGACCTGAGATGTCAGAAAGCAGAGGAGGAATGGACACAAGTATGGAATCAAACCTTTATGATTGCTCCTGGCAGCAGAATGTGAGAGTGCCGGTTCAAGGCGGTGCCTTGAGTAGACCGCATCCCACAAACGCTGCACAATTACCTTGGGGATGATTGTGGGAAGGGCTATGGTCAGAAAAACGCAAGTTCCAGTCAAACCACCAGATTCAGCCACAGTGGGGAATACTCTAGGATGCCATGGAACAGAAAGTGGGATTGACAATCCATGCAATCCAGGTTATCAGGCTCACTCATTGGGAAAAGAGCTGCCTTGGTTTGTTCACCCATCAGACAATATAACTGTCACTGCTAGTCACAAAATAGACGCATTCCCATGGCAATGTGCGATTGACCCCACAGCAAGAATGTGGGTGAAGCCTGTGAGACATATACCAGTCAGAGTGGGTAAAGTAACTTATCGACTCTGTTCATAGTAGAAACATAGAAAATAGGAGCAGGAGTAGGCCATTCGGCCCTTTGAGCCTGCTCCGCCATTCATTATGATCATGGCTGATCATCCAACTCAGTAACCTGTTCCCGCTTTCCCCCATATCCTTTGATTCCTTTCACCCCAAGAGCTATATCTAACTCCTTCTTGAAAACATACAATGTTTTGGCCTCAACTGCTTTCTCTGGTAATGAATTCCCCAGGCTCACCACTCTCTGGGTGAAGAAATTTCTGCTCATCTCAGTCCTGAAAGGTTTACCCTGTATCCTTAGACTATGACCCTGGTTCTGGACTCCCCTACCATCGGGAACATCCTTCCTGTATCTACCCTGTCAAGTCCTGTTAGAATTTTATAGGTTTCTTTGGGATCCCCCCTCACTCTTCTGAACTCCAGCGAATATAATCCTAACTGACTCAATCGTTCGTCATACGTCAGTCCCGCCATCCCAGGAATCAGTCTGGTAAACCTTTGCTGCACTCCCTCTATAGCAAGAACATCCTTCCTCAGATAAGGAGACCAAAACTGCACACAATATTCCAGGATAATAAAAGCAAAATACTGCGGATGCTGGAAATCTGAAACAAAAACAAGAAATGCTGGAATCACTCAGCAGGTCTGGCAGCATCTGTGGAAAGAGAAGCAGAGTTAACGTTTCGGGTCAGTGACACTTCTTCAATATTCCAGGTGTGGCCTCACCATGGCCCTGTATAATTGCAGCAAGACATCCCTGCTGCTGTACTCGAATCCTCTCGCTATGAAGGCCAACATGCCATTTGCCCTTTTTACCGCCTGTTACACCTGCATGCTTACCTTCAGTGACTGGTGTCCGAGAACACCCAGGCCTCGTTGCATATTCCGCTCTCAGTTTATAGCTGTTCAGATAATCTGCCTTCCTGTTTTTGCTACCAAAGTGGATAACCTCACATTTATCCGTATTATACTGCATCTGCCATGCATTAGCCCACTCACTCAACTTGTCCAAATCATCCTGAAGCCTTTCTATATCCTCCTCGCAACTTACCATCCCACCCAGTTTTGTGTCATCTGCAAATTTGGAGATATTACATTTAGTTCCCTCATCTAAATCATTAATATATATTGTGAATAGCATCAGTTAGTTTTTTCTGAAGGTTTCCGCAACTCAGACATCCCATGCACACATGCAGAAAGCTTCAAAGGTAAAGGGAACCATCTTGGAATGTGGCCACAAGCTAATGAGTGTTTCCTTCTATTTGATTAGGCCTCTCACATAGAGCAACAACTCAGCCCTGTGAGATCTCTTTCTTTTCTGAAAGTACCTTCAAAACCTCCCTGCCTCAGCTAAACCTGAGAGGCATCACCAAATGACCCCTACACTCTGACCCTCCCAAAGCACAAGGTTCCTAATGTGTGCTGAACTGAATTGTATTCTCCTGTAAGTGTCATGCAAACTGTAAGCGATAATTCAAGTGTATGCATTCTTTTCTGTGAATAATAAACCATTGTTCAGAAAGAGGAGCAGCTGCCCTGATGTCTTAGCAAGTAGGTACAAGTTATGTTGTGGTACTGAGACACATAGTTTCATGTCCACTTTGTGTTCGTTAACTGAGTTCAGCACGGGAAAGCAGTCATCACTATATTGACCTCAACAAACTTAGGATGGGAAAACCATCCAGGGTTCTGCTCTTGATTGCTGCCCAGTGATCATCTAGAAAGAGCATGTGCTTGGAGTTGGGCTGAGAACAGGGTTGGGCTCTGCTCATTTCCCCACTGCAGTTGAATAGCCTACCAACACTCCTTCGACAGCATCTTCCAAACCTGCAACCTCTACCACCTCGAAGAGCAACAGCAGTGGTTGCATGGGAACACCACCACCTGCAAGTTCCCCTCCAAGCCACACACCATCCTGACTTGGAACTATATCGCCATTCCTTCACTGTCGCTGGGTCAAAATCCTGTAACTGCCTTCCTAACAGCACTGTGAGTGTACCTACCCCACATGGACTGCAGTGATTAAAGAAGATGGCTCACCAGCACCTTCTCAAGGGCAATTAGGATGGGTAATAACTGCTGGCCTAGCCAGCAATGTCCACTTCCCATAGACAAATAAAAGCTAGATTTCCCAGTTGCCAACATTAAAATAACATCAATCAGAAATGCTAGGCCTCACTGCCCAAGACTCACGCAATAAAAATAATCATGGGAGTAGATAAAGATTGCCAGGTTCTCGCGAGCTCTAGTCCAGTATGAACAAAGAACAAAGAACAAAGAAAATTACAGCACAGGAACAGGCCCTTCGGCCCTCCAAGCCTGCGCCGATCCAGATCCTCTATCTAAACATGTCGCCTATTTTCTAAGGGTCTGTATCTCTTTGCTTCCTGCCCATTCATGTATCTGTCTAGATACATCTTAAAAGACGCTATCGAGCCTGCGTCTACCACCTCCACTGGCAACGCGTTCCAGGCACCCACCACCCTCTGCGTAAAGAACTTTCCACGCATATCCCCCCTAAACTTTTCCCCTCTCACTTTGAACTCGTGACCCCTAGTAATTGAATCCCCCACTCTGGGAAAAGCTTCTTGCTATCCACCCTGTCTATACCTCTCATGATTTTGTACACCTCAATCAGGTCCCCCCTCAACCTCCGTCTTTCTAATGAAAATAATCCTAATCTACTCAACCACTCTTCATAGCTAGCGCCCTCCATACCAGGCAACATCCTGGTGAACCTCCTCTGCACCCTCTCCAAAGCATCTACATCCTTTAGGTAATGTGGCGACCAGAACTGCACGCAGTATTCCAAATGTGGCCGAACCAAAGTCTTATACAACTGTAACATGACCTGCCAACCCTTGTACTCAATACCCCGTCCGATGAAGGAAAGCATGACCACTCTATTGACCTGCGTTGCCACCTTCAGGGAACAATGGACCTGAACACCCAAATCTCTCTGTACATCAATTTTCCCCAGGACTTTTCCATTTACTGTATAGTTGACCATTAAATTGGATCTTCCAAAATGCATCACCTCGCATTTGCCCTGATTGAACTCCATCTGCCATTTCTCTGCCCAACTCTCCAATCTATCTATATTCTGCTGTATTCTCTGACAGTCCCCTTCACTATCTGCTACTCCACCAATCTTAGTGTCGTCTGCAAACTTGCTAATCAGACCACCTATACTTTCCTCCAAATCATTTATGTATATCACAAACAACAGTGGTCCCAGCACGGATCCCTGTGGAACACCACTGGTCACACTTCTCCATTTTGAGAAACTCCCTTCCACTGCTACTCTCTGTCTCCTGTTGCCCAGCCTGTTCTTTATCCATCTAGCTAGTACACCCTGGACCCCATGCGACTTCACTTTCTCCATCAGCCTACCATGGGGAACCTTATCAAATGCCTTACTGAAGTCCATGTATATGACACCTACAGCCCTTCCCTCATCAATCAACTTTGTCACTTCCTCAAAGAATTCTATTAAGTTGGTAAGACATGACCTTCCCTGCACAAAACCATGTTGCCTATCACTGATAAGCCCATTTTCTTCCAAATGGGAATAGATCCTATCCCTCAGTATCTTCTCCAGCAGCTTCCCTACCACTGACGTCAGGCTCACCGGTCTATAATTACCTGGATTATCCCTGCTACCCTTCTTAAACAAGGGGACAACATTAGCAATTCTCCAGTCCTCCGGGACCTCACCCGTGTTTAAGGATGCTGCAAAGATATCTGTTAAGGCCCCAGCTATTTCCTCTCTCGCTCCCCTCAGTAACCTGGGATAGATCCCATCCGGGCCTGGGCACTTGTCCACCTTAATGCCTTTTAGAATACCCAACACTTCCTCCCTCCTTATGCCGACTTGACCTAGAGTAATCAAACATCTGTCCCTAACCTCAACATCCGTCATGTCCCTCTCCTCGGTGAATACCGATGCAAAGTACTCGTTTAGAATCTCACCCATTTTCTCTGACTCCACTCATAACTTTCCTCCTTTGTCCTTGAGTGGGCCAATCCTTTCTCTAGTTACCCTCTTGCTCCTTATATATGAATAAAAGGCTTTGGGATTTTCCTTAACCCTGCTTGCTAAAGATATTTCATGACCCCTTTTAGCCCTCTTAATTCCTCGTTTCAGATTGGTCCTACATTCCCGATATTCTTTCAAAGCTTCGTCTTTCTTCAGCCTCCTAGACCTTCTGTATGCTTCTTTTTTCCTCTTAGCTAGTCTCACAATTTCACCTGTCATCCATGGTTCCCTAATCTTGCCATTTCTATCCTTCATTTTCACAGGAACATGTCTCTCCTGCACGCTAATCAACCTCTCTTTAAAAGCCTCCCACATATCAAATGTGGATTTATCTTCAAACAGCTGCTCCCAATCTACATTCCCCAGCTCCTGCCGAATTTTGGTATAGTTGGCCTTCCCCCAATTTAGCACTCTTCCTTTAGGACCACTCTCATCTTTGTCCATGAGTATTCTAAAACTTACGGAATTGTGATCACTATTCCCAAAGTAGTCCCCTACTAAAACTTCAACCACCTGGCCGGGCTCATTCCCCAACACCAGGTCCAGTATGGCCCCTTCCCGAGTTGGACTATTTACATACTGCTCTAGAAAACCCTCCTGGATGCTCCTTACAAATTCTGCTCCATCTAGACCTCTAACATTAAGTGAATCCCAGTCAATGTTGGGAAAATTAAAATCTCCTATCACCACCACCCTGTTGCTCCTACATCTTTCCATAATCTGTTTACATATTTGTACCTCTATCTCACGCTCGCTGTTGGGAGGCCTGTAGTACAGCCCCAACATTGTTGCCGCACCCTTCCTATTTCTGAGTTCTGCCCATATTGCCTCACTGCTCGAGTCCTCCATAGTGCCCTCCTTCAGCACAGCTGTGATATCCTCTTTGACCAGTAATGCAACTCCTCCACCCCTTTCACCTCCCTCTCTATCCCGCCTGAAGCATCGATATCCTGGGATATCTAGTTGCCAATCATGCCGTTCCCTCAACCAAGTCTCAGTAATAGCAATAACATCATACTCCCAGGTACTAATCCAAGCCCTAAGTTCATCTGCCTTACCTACTACACTTCTTGCATTAAAACAAATGCACCTCAGACCACCAGTCCCTTTGCGTTCATCATCTGCTCCCTGTCTACTCTTTCCCTTAGTCACGCTGACTTCATTATCTAGTTCCTTACAGGCTTTAGTTACTACCTCCTTACTGTCCACTGACCTCCTCATTTGGTTCCCATCCCCCTGCCACATTAGTTTAAACCCTCCCCAACAGCGTTAGCAAAAGCACCCCCAAGGACATTGGTTCCAGTCCGGCCCAGGTGTAGACAGTCCAATTTGTAATAGTCCCACCATGAGTCGATGCTATTGGGAGAAGGAAGAAAACTGGGGAGAAGGAAAAGGGAAAATTACTTCCCTTGTGTAAATTATAGCAAATTTTTGTTATTTGATGAAAATGAAAATTACCAGTGACCAAAAATCTAGGGATTGAATATTGCTGTTTCCTCATCGTCACTGGGCTAAAATCCTGGAACTCTCTACCTAACAGCACATTTTAAAAATTTGGTGCATGGAATGTGGGCATCGCTGGCAAGGCCAGCATTATTTGCCCATCCTTAATTACCCTTGAGAATGTGGTGGTGAGCTGCCTTCTTGAACCACTGCAGTCCATCTGGTGTAGGTTGGGAAGATAGTTCCAGGATTTGACACAGCGACAGTGAAGGAACAGTGATATAGTTCCAAATCAGGTTGGTGTGTCACTTGGAGGGGAACTTGTAGGTGCTGATGTTCCATGCATCTTCTGCCCTTGTCCTTCTAGGTGTTAGAGATCACGAGTTTGGAAGGCGATGTCTAAGGACCCTTGGTGAGTTGCTGCAGTGCATCTTGTAGATGGTACACACTGCTGCCACTGTGCGTCGGTGGTGGAGGCAGTGAATGTTTAAGATGATGGATGGGGTGACGATCAAATGGGCTGCCTTGACCTGGATGGTGTCGAGCTTCTTGAGGGTTGTTGGAGCTGCACTATTCCAGGAAATACCTTCAACAGACGACAGCAGATCAAGAAGATGGTCCACTAACACCCATTTAAGGGCAACCCATGGATGGGCAACAAATTCTGGCCTTGCCAGCGATGCCCAGATCCCAAGAATCTGTTTAAAAAAAAGGAATCCTGTCACCCTCCAGTGCTGTCCCCACCGAAGGTTCTGGGTGTCACTAGGTGGGCATCTTATGTGCATGGGGCCAGTTTGCCAAATGCAACTTGGGTACCTTCCTCGCTCAAGTTGACTATCCGAGGGGTGATGTTATCTTGATACCCCCTTAGCTGACGCGGTCATCCCTCTGTGCAATGGGATTAATACTAAAACTTTTGAAAACAATTGACCATTTTTGGGTGTACAGGCTGCAGCCTCCAGCTCCCCTATCCCATAGTAAGACCTCTCTGGAGTGCCTCTCTGGAGGCCAATACACCTGCTCTGACTGGGCGTCTCAGCATCCGGTGATATTTCAGGTCCTTTTATTGGTCAGGAAGTGTGGAGAGTCCCTGTCTTGTAAGGGGAGTTTGAGAAGCGAATAAGGAATTCTCAACTCGGGTTGGGACCAATGGATCCAGGTGCCACCCTTTTCCCAAGCCATTCCTCTGGAGTTATGAATGAAGTCTGGCGGAATAACCAGGGAAATTTACCCCCTAACCATTTTGCATCCCCCTGTTTTCTGTAGTGCTTACCAAGGACCTTTAGGTCAGGAAGTACAATTAAATCTATCAAACAACTTTCTGCTTGGCCTGTGAGCTTTATTTACTCTTGCAGTGCAGTTTCCATGGCAACCTCACATAAGTCACATGAGGCATCTGTACCCTCAGAAGTCCATTTGTAAGATTGATACTGAAAATGACAAATAGAGGAATTTATTAGGTCATGATAAAGGAGTCATCCAGTGCCATTGAATGCTTTCATTCGTCTTAAAAAAAAGTCTTTTGCACAGTTGAAAGAACTGCCAGATTAGCTATTAACTAAATGTTTGTGTTTATTTCTGGCTAAAAAATCATGATATGCCATTTAATACCACTAGGTGGAGCACAAGCACTGAGCAATGCCAGTGACTCCAGCATCCAGCCCACTTTCAATGCAATTTCCTTCTGCCATCAGCAGACCTGGTTGTCCTACTGAAGAATTACACTGCTTTGAATTCTATTTGTGGCCTCAGGAGTTTATGAACTTCACACTTTGTTCATCCACTCCATTATCCCAGACAGAAAGAAAGCAAGACTTGCATTTAAACAGCGCCTTTCGCAACCTCAGGACATCCCAAAGCACTTTACAACCAATGAAGTACTTGTTGTAAGTCCCAGCAACAACAATGAAATAAATGACCTGATTATCTGTTTTAGGTGTTGGTTAAGGAATAAATGTTGGCCAGGACACTGGAAGAACTCCCCTGCACTTCATCGGATCTTTTATATCCACCTGAGAAGACAGATGGGGCCTCGGTTTAATGTCACATCTGCCAGACAGCAGTGCAGCACTCCCTCAGTACTGCACTGAAGAGTCAGCCTAGATTTTGTGTTCAAGCCTCTGAAGGTGGAACTTAAATCTTCTGAGTGAGAGGCAAGAGTGCTGCCAACTGAGCCATAGCTGACATAACTGACACAGGGGTTCTGCCTGCCCTCATCCCAGTTACTACCGTATTATTTCATAAATAATAGTGAGCAGATATCCTTGCCCCAATTGAGAAATCTAACCTTGTCCTTTTCCATAATTATGCTATAACTGACTGAATTATGATCAATACCACCAAAATGCTCTCCCACTGCCACTCCTTCCACCTGCCCATCTTCATTTCCTAAAACTAGGTTGAAAACTGTGCCCTCTCTTGTTGGACTTGCTACATACTGGCCGAACATTTCTCCTGAATTCACCTCAAGAATTCTGCTCTCTCAATTCCTTTCACACTAAAATTATCCCAGTTAATATTGAGGTAATTAAAATCCCCTATTACTGCTTTATTTTTCTTGCACTTCTCAGAGATTTGCCTACATATCTGCTATTCTATCTCCCTCTGACTGTTTGGGAGTCAATAGTACATTCGCAGCAGTGTGATTGCCCCTTTTTTGTTCCTTAGCTCAATCCATATGGCCTCAATTAATGAACCTTCCAACATATCATCCCGCCTCACAGCTGTAATAGTTTCCTTGACCAAAATTGCCACTCCCCCTCCTTTCTTATCCCCCCTCCCTATCGTGTCTGAAAACCCTGTAACCAGGAACGTTGAGCTGCCATTCCTGTCCCTCCTTAAGCCATGTTTCTGTAATAGCTATGATATCATACTGCTACATATCTATCTGTGCCCTCAGCTCATCTGCTTTATTTGCTATACTTCTTGCATTGAAATAGATATCCTTGAGCACTGCCAAACTTTTTCTATATTTTCAAACCCTCGTTTCCTCTGTCTTCCAGACTCATCCATTAATTTTCAGCCTTCCATTTTCATTTCTGATTTTGTCCCAACTGAGTCTATATTCAGGTCCCCACCCCCCCTGCCAACTAGTTTAAACTTCTGTCTTAGCAGGCTGATCCCCAATTGATTCAAAACAATCCAAAACAAAGCTAACTTTCAAACACCATAAATCTTGACAAGTCACTTCTCTGTAAACATCTCCCCCTAGTCACCAAGGCTCTGGTTGTTTATTTATTTATTTTGTATTCATTCATGGGATTTGGGCATCGCTGGCCAGGCCAGCATTTATTGCCCATCCCTAATTGCCCTCGAGAAGGTGGTGGTGAGCTGCCTTTTTGAACCGTTGCAGTCCATTTGGGGTAGGTACACCCACAGTGCTGTTAGGAAGGGAGTTCCAGGATTTTGACCCAGCAACAGTGAAGGAACGGTGATATAGTTCCAAGCCAGGATGGTGTGTGACTTGGAGGGGAACTTGCAGGTGGTAACTTAAGTCATGTGACATCCAGTAAGGGTTGTTTTTAAACAGAAAGTTCAAGTCCTTCCAGTGACCATTATTTTAAAATAAACGCAGTCCAGCATCTATGGAATCTCTTTAGTCCCAAATGAATCCATCTCCACAATCTTCAACTGCGAGTCCTCAAAAAAATTGTAAAAATGGAAGCACTTTTGGAATTGTAATATGGAATTACATATCACAAACATTGACATTTCTGTCAGCTTTGAGAGGCTGCCTTTAACTAATTCAATCCCAGCTGAATCCACGCTCCTAGATAAACTCCACTTCCCTGCCACACTGCAATATGAGTTAACAAGAGTATTCCCACAGCTGGACAGCACCCAGCCCCCAGTACTGTGCTATAGGCAACCCAGGGCATTCCCACACTGGACAACACTCCCCTCCCCCACATCCCCACTGTGGTATAGAGTATGCAGGGTATTCACACACCTGGACAACACTCCCCTCCCCCACATCCCCACTGTGGTATAGAGTATGCAGGGTATTCACACACCTGGACAACACTCCCCTCCCCCACATCCCCACTGTGGTATAGAGTATGCAGGGTATTCACACAGCTGGACACCACCCCCCTCCCCTCCCCCACTGTGCTATAGCCTAACTCAAGCTATTTCCACACCTGGACAACACTCCCCTCCCCACATCCCCACTGTGCCATAGGTAACCCAGGGTATACCCACAACTGGGCAACCCGCCCCCCCACTCCCCCACCCACCTTTGGTATATGTAACCCAGAGTCATCCCACACCTGGAACCACCCCGCTCCCACTGTAGTATAGGTGACCCAGGGTAATCTCACACCTAGACAACACTCCCCTCCTCCCCACCCCCACTGTGCTATAGGCAACCCAGGGTATACACACAACTGGACAACAGCGCCCTCCCCCCCCCCCCCCCCACTTTTGGTATAGGTAACCCAGGGTAATCCCGTACCTGGAATCACCCCTACCCCACTGTGGTATAGGTAAACCAGGGTATTTCCACACCTAGACAACACCCCCTTCACCACACTGTTCTATAAGTAACACGGGGTTTTTCCACACCTGGAGGACAACACATTTTCAGAGAGGTGTTGGCCAAGGTATGAGAAGTGTTCAACATATTCCAAAGTCTCTCCTTCAACATATATGGGAGGTGCAATATTTGGCTGACCAGGTATGGGTTGATATATGAGTTTTGTTTTGACAACATTCAAGGACAGGCTGAGTCTTTTGTATGCAGGATTGAAGAGATCGAGAGCGGCTTGCAAATCTGGTGCAGAGTGGGCAACAACACTGCAGTCATCCGCAAACTGCCGATCATATACGTCTATGGTGGTCAGTTTAGTTTTGGCATGGAGGCGACTGAGGTTAAAGAGTTTTCCATCTAGGCGGTATTTAATACTCACACCAGAGGGCAGCTGATATTTGACGATGTAAATAGCCACTGTCAGGTAGATTGTAAATAGTATGGGGGCTTTCACACAGCCTTGCTTGACCCCAGTTTGCATTTTGAAGGTGTCTGTTTCAGATCTCCCACTCAAGACAGTTGTAGTTATATCATCATACCCTCTGTGGATCGCCATCTTGACGTAGTAACCAAGGGTGCTCTGCACTGCAATGAATGAAAACAATAGTTTAACGCTGAAAAGTGTGAGGTGATACACTTTGGAAGGAGTAATGTGACACGGAAGTATTCAATGAATGGCCTGACACTGGGAAGTTCCGAGGAACAAAGGGACCTTGGTGTGTTTGTCCATAGATCTCTGAAGGAAGAAGGGCAGGTTAATAGGGTGGTGAAAAAGGCATATGGGACACTTGCCTTTATCAATCGAGGTACAGATTACAAAAGCAGGGAGGTCATGTTGGAGTTGTATAGAACTTTGGTAAGGCCACAGCTGGAGTTCTGTGTGCAATTCTGGTCGCCACATTATAGGAAGGATGTGATTGCACTGGAGGGGGTGCAGAGGTGATTCACCAGGATGTTGCCTGGGATGGAAAATTTAAGCTATGAAGAGAGGTTGGATAGGCTTGGGTTGTTTTCACTGGAGCAGAGAAGCCTGAGGGGTGACCTGATCAAAGTGTACAAGATTATGAGGGGCATGGACAGGGTGGATAGGGAGACGTTGTTCCCCTTAGTTGAAGGGTCAGTTACGAGGGGTCACAACTTTAAGGTGAGGGGTGGGAGGTTTAAGGGGGATTTGAGGAAAAACTTTTTTACCCAGAGGGTGGTGACAGTCTGGAATGCCCTGCCTGGGAGGGTGGTAGAGGCAGGTTGCCTCACATCCTTTAAAAAGTACCTGGATGAGCACTTGGCACATCATAACATTCAAGGCTATGGGCCAAGTGCTGGCAAATGGGATTAGGTAGGCAGGTCACCTGTTTTAATGCATCGGTGCAGACTCGATGGGCCGAAGGGCCTCTTCTGCACTGTATTATTCTGTGATTCTGTGATTCTGTGAATAGTGTTATGACCGAGGCGGATCACGATATATATTTTAATTTTTTCCCACTTACCAATCATAGAATCTATTTTTATCCCAGAATCAAAAATACCAACCAGATTTCTTTAGTAAACAACAAAATTAGCAGTTTACTATAAAACAAGTCTTAACCAGTAATGAAGTAAGGCATAAACACACAGATTGAAATATTAAAGTTCTCTTTTTACCTTAGCCCCTCACATTCACACACACACACATACACTAGTTAACCAGAAAAATAAAAGGAATTTTTTATTTAGAGCTCTATTTCTGACAAAAAAAAAACACTTGGGCTGAATACTTGCTCATTCTTGAAGAAACAGCAGATGAGATATGTTGCGTTCCAAAATTGGCTACAGTCTGGCCTCTGGTCTAGTTGAACCATCAGGATTAGGCACTAATACGACTGGCAACCTCCAGCTCCTTTACCGGGTTCAATTTGGTGGTTTGCCAACAAGTATTGGATTTCTGCTTTACCTGGGCCTGTTTCTCTGGACTTAAGCGATAAGAATGCTATTTTATAGGAAAGGATTCCCCGACATCCACATCATGTATGGCTAAGGTTGTACATCCTGGTTTATCGCTACAGACTCTTTTAAATGCCGTGAATAGCCTTGTTAGGTGTTCTTGTTGTGCTGCATCTAAATATAAAGGTATAGTGTCCAATCTCCCTAGCAATTCAGTATTAGCTAACCGGATAGTAGGAGGTTCAATTAGAATTGTCTAGGCTTCCTTCTGCCTCATCCTCACCATCCTTCTCTGCCCCACTACATGACATACCTGTGCTTGCTTATCCTTCTCCCGGCGATAATCTTGTTTCAACATATTAATGTGACACAGCCAATTCTTTTTCCGGTGATCTGGGGTGTCAATCAAATAATTTACTTTACCATAATAATCAAAGCAAAATACTGCAGATGCTGGAAATCTGAAATAAAAACAAGAAATGCTGGAAATACTCAGCAGGTCTGGCAGCATCTGTGGAGAGAGAAGCAGAGTTAACGTTTCTTTACCAATTCTCTTGACCACTTTATAGGGACTACTTGTGAACCATCCTTTCAATGGTTTACCTTGTAAAGGCAGTAATACTAACACTTCATCCCCTAGTTGAAATGTTTGGGTCTTGGCATGCCTGTCTGCCCATTCATAGTTGCTTGGGTATCTTTCAGGTGTTTTGAGCCACTTTGAAAGCTCCCAGAACACAGATACATAATCTAATATGGAAGATTCATTCCTCTGT
This sequence comes from Heterodontus francisci, assembly GCF_036365525.1. Classification (NCBI taxonomy): domain Eukaryota; kingdom Metazoa; phylum Chordata; class Chondrichthyes; order Heterodontiformes; family Heterodontidae; genus Heterodontus; species Heterodontus francisci. The sequence continues at coordinate 38,105,109 of NC_090371.1, forward strand.
TCTAAAAACTTTTCTTTAATTTGTTTTATAGGACCTCTTATCTAATGTCCATAAACTAATTCAAAAGGACTAAAACTGGTAGACTCATTAGGTGAATCCCGAGTGGCAAACAAAATTAATTCTAGACCTTTATACCAATCATGGGGATATTCATGACAGTATGTCCTGATCATTGTTTTAAGGGTCTGATGGTGCCTTTCTAAAGCTCCTTGTGTCTGTGGGTGATATGCTGAAGACTTTGTGTTATTTCCAAATTACCCATAACTTCCTGAAAAATTTTAGACATAAAAATTTAACCTTGATCCAACTGAATCTCAATCGATAATCATATCTAGTGAAGAACTGGGTTAACTTCTCTACCACTATCTTAGCAGAAATTGTTCTCAACGGTATGGCCTGTGGGAACCGAGTAGCCATATCCATGATAGAGAGTATCTATTGGTGTCCCGCTTTTGTTTTTGGTAATGGTTCTATACAATCTACCAACACCCAACTAAATGGTTTCCCAATCACTGGTATGGGAATTAGAGGTGTCGGTTTTATGGCAGGTTGCAGTTTTCCCACAATCTGGCATATATGGCATGTTATACAAAACTGCACCACATCCTTGGAAAGACCTGGCCAGTAAAAATTTTGACCTATACATGATTTGGTCTTCCAGATCTCCACATATCCTGCTACAGGAATTTCATGGGCTATCCTTAATAGTTCCCGGCAATATTTGGCGGTACCACTATCTGATGGACTACTGTCCATTCTTCGTCTGCAGGTCTGTGAGGAGGTCTGCACTTCCTCATCAGAATCCCATTTTTAACATAACAACCTTCTGGAACTCCTTTTGCCTCAGCTTCTGTTAGAGCTGATTGTGCCACTTTATTTAACTCTGGATTGGCTTGCTGAGCCTTGATCAGAGAAGACTTATTAAACATTCCCTTTGGATTATCCAAATCCCCAAAGTTTCAAATATTCGAGTATCCGACTGTGGTGCCAATTTTACCTCCAACAATGGAACTTGTTTAGCCATTGTACGGGTTACTACACATGAAGGAAAAATTCCTGGAAACTTTGCCTTCAACTGTTCTGTCTCTTTAACTTGATTTGGTTTTTCCGTGACCACTGGAGAAGCTACGACTTTCACACTGGCCAAATCATTCCCCAGGAATAGGTCAATTCTGTATATTGGCAAACTATGGATAACTCTCACAGTTGCCATTCCAGACATTAGGTCACACTCTAGGTGCACACGATACAAAGGTATGTGTATATGCTCCCCACAAATACTATTCACTAAAACTTTAGCATTCAGTGCACTCGCTGATGGAACTGTTATGCCTTTCAGCAGCTCCTGGGTCTCTAAGTATAACTATAGGTTTGCCTGCCTCCCTTGAGGGATAAGGAGTTACTTTTCCTTTCAACAAGAATTCTCTATAACTCTCAGATATCTTATTCACAACCCTGCACCGACATTGATTTTTGTATTTGGCCTTACAGCTGCAGCCAGAGCTACAGTCTCATCTGTTGTACTCTCCAGCAGAGCCCCTTTCTCTGCATTAGCCTTGTGTACCCCAATAAGTCCTATCGGTTTACTCCGCAACTTCCAGCATTCTGCATGAAGGTGTCCCACTTTGTGACAATGATAACACATTAGGCTTGCAGACCTCACTTTCAGCCTCAGTATCTTCCTTTCTGGTTTGAGGAGGAGATCCTGGTGCATTCCCTGCTGTCCCTTCTTGTCCCGCTACTTGCCTTCCTTTCATCCTCCCACCTTCTATCCATCTCGGGTTTGTGGGGGTGATGGACAAAGGGTTTGCGTTTATATACAAACTCATAATCATCATCAATTTCCCCTGCCTGTCTGGCTGTTGAAACCTTCTGGTTCTCTACATGTTTCTTACTAATGGAGGGAGTGAATTTTTAAATTCTACCAGGAGAATTAGTTCCCTAAGAATCTCATACATGGCCTCCATCTTTAGTGCCTGTATCCAATGATTGAAATTAATTTGCTTTATCATCTCAAATTCTATATAAGTCTGCCAAGTCAATCTCCAGAGGTTCTGAAATTTATCTCGGTAAGCTTCAGCAACTAATTCATATGCAGCGGGAATAGCCTTTTTTGCCATCTCATAATCTGCAGAAGCCTCCTCAGAAAGCGTGGAATAAAATTCATGAGCTATACCCATCAACCTACCTTGCATAAGCAGTGTCCAGCTTTCCTTCGGACACTTCATCTGTTTGGCTATCTTTTCAAAAGAAATGAAAATGCCTCTACGTCCCTTTCCTCAAACTTAGGGAGGGCTTGCACAAATCTGAACAGCTCTCCACTGGGTCCTGGGCCAAATCTTTCCTCACCAGAATTTTCCTTGAGGTCAAGGCCACCCAGTTGTCTTAGTTCCAGCTTTTAAATTTTGAATTCCTTTCCTTTTCTTTTTCTTTCTCTTTGAAAGTCTAGTTCAAAATGTTTTATGTTGATTCTCTGTCAAGCTCAAGACTTTTCAATTCTTTTTCCTGCTCAAGTTTTCTCATTTCTCTTGCTTCTTCTTTTTCTTTGTCAAGTTCAGGCTGGCTCATCTGTAACTGAATTTTAGCTAATTCAACTGCACTATCCTCTGGTTTGCTTTCTTCTTTCAATTTCAAATGATGTGCTATTACTTCAATTATGTCTGCTTTCTTAGCTCCTGGTTTTAGCTCCAACACCAACAGTTCTGCAAAATCCTTTAGTTAAGTGTCTCAAATCATTCAGGGATACATCCTCCTTCCCCAAAAAAGTTGCAGCAACTGATAGAGACATTCTGGTCGAATAAACTTTAAACTACTGCACAAGAAAGTTGTTTTTTTCTTTTCCTTTTCTTCTTTTCAATTATTATTACCCAACATACAACTGTACGTCGTCGGCGACGGGTTTATCCCACAAAGACCCCCCAATTTTATGTTATGACTGAGGCTGGAGGAGTTCACAGTTTATTTTAGTTCCACTCCTCCATGGGTCACAGCATATATTTAATTTTTTACACTTACCTATACAGTCAATCATAGAGTTTATTTTTATTCCAGAATCAAACACACCATCCAGATTTCTTCAATAAACAACAAAATTATCAGTTTATTATAAAACAAGTCTTAACCAGTAATGAAGTAATTCATAAACACACAGATTGAAATAGTAAAGTTCCCTTTTTACCTTAACCCCCCTCTCACTCACACACACACACATACACCAGTTAACTGGAAAAACAAAGGGATTTTTGTTTCTAGAGCTCTATTACAGTCAAAAAACACTTGGGACGAATTCTTGCTCATCCTTGAAGAAACAGCAGATAAGATATGTTGCGTTCCAAAACTGGCTACAGTCTGGCCTCTGGGTACACATAGATGGGTCACTGGGATCTTTAGAACAGTTCTATTCAGGTGGCGTTGAGAATTAATTTATCAGGCTTTTCTTCAAAGACAGGAGATGAGATGAGTTGACACAGCGGACTAAAATAAAAGCAAAACACTGCAGATGCTGGAAATCTGAAATAAAAACAGAAAGTGCTGGAAATACTCAGCAGGTCAGGCAGCATCTGTGGAGAGAGAAGCAAAGTTAACATTTCAGGTCTGTGACCTTTCATCAGAACACTGTGTGAATGGGTGCGTGCATGTGTAACATATTTTATTATCATTTTAAATTGAGTTTAGCTTGTTGAGTATAATGAACTTACCTCTTTCTTATTTAAACTCAAGAAAACCTGTCTGATTGGTCCTTTCACAATCACAGTAAAGGTAAAAGATAAAACACTCACTGAAGTGCTAAGCACCACCACTGTTTAAAAAGGAATAAACCCTGTTGCGGTCAAATAAAAGGAAGGGCAAGAGGGGCAACTGTGACTCCCTCCTCACCTTGGCCATAACAGCATCAATATTCTTTCACAACAACAGAAGGTCCAAGCCACTGCCCTGACTTTCAACAGCAGCACACTCACTTGGTCCCAAGAATCTGAAACCCTTCCCCTTCTACACCATCCGTTCAGCCATGTGTTGACAATCCTGATCTTATTCTCTCTGTCTGGTCCAACACATGGCATTAGGAGTAATCCAGATATTACTACCCTGAAGGTTCGATTCCTTAATCTAGAACTTAGCTCCTTCAGATCCTTTTGCAGAAGTTGGAACCTACTTCTATCTATGCCATTGGTTCCCACATGAACGTCTGGCTGCTTGCCCTCCCAATCCAGAACCTTTTGTATTTGCTCCATGATGTCCCAAACTCTGACACCTGGGAAGCAACGCATCATCTGGGACTCTGGATCAGGTTTACAAAAGAAACTATCTATTCTTCTCACTATAAAATTCCCACAAACACCACTTATCAATTCTTTCTACCTGTACTGCTTCTCCAAAGGGTAACCACTTGCTCCCCTGTACCTTGTAGTCGTTCATAGAATCATAGAATAATAAGTCCAGAAGGAGGCTATTCAGCAGTATTGAGTCTGCGCTAAATCTTTTGCCGTTTCATGTCTTCCCTCCTCTGTCACCCTTTTTATCGCCATCCCTGCAACTTGCCAAGCAATCACTGCTTATAAGGAGTGAACCTTTAGCGGTAGAATTCCTACCTCCGAATCAGAAGGTGCAGATTCAATGCCTGCTTGAGGCAATCCGTGATTCTAGTTGGTCCCAATGGGATAGTTGTATCCAGTGGAGAGTATTCCTGACCTGTGCCTTGTAGATAGTGAACAGGCTTTGGGGAGTCAGGAGGTGGGTTAATCGTAGCAGAATTCCCAGTCTTTGACCTTCTCTTATAGCCACAGTATTTATGTAGCTGGTCCAGTTCAGTTTCTGGTCAATGGTAACCACCAGGACATTGATAGTGGGGAATTTAGTGATGGTAATGCCATTGAATGTCAAGGGGAGATGGTTATGGCCATGGAAGGAATGATCATGTTGCGGCCTGTCAGACTGTTAATTATCTTGAGAATCCTTCTACTACTTCACACTATTCTCACAAGTATGTAAGGATACAACAACAACAGGACATGAGTATCGAAGAGTTTTGTCAAACATGGAAATTAACAGTTATAAGTAGTGCTTTCAGATTCTCACTCTTCCCACAGCAGTCCTTGGCACCGCTTCATCCTGATGTAGCTTTAATGTTATTAGATGCCAAAAACATTGCTGTTTTTAACTGAAAGCAGTTTGCTGCTCCTACAGAATAGAGGTGGGTGGACAATGTCACAGTCAATCTGTAATTGACCTTTTAGTGCTTAAAATAACACTCCAGTCGTCTGTCTTCTGTCTAGTATGCATTGTGGTAATTAGGTCATTGCTTGTCTCTGTAATAATACAATAAATCGCCATATAGTTTAAGAGCACCTTCTGACTCAGAGGCAGGAATGTTATCACTAGCCAAAAGCTCACTCCATACGTCCATCAATTGCTTTGCTGGTTGCAGAGCAAAAAATGATGTGACCATAAATATAATATAGTCACTAATAAATACAATAAAGAAAGGAATTCTGGAGAAGCTTCTTTGTCCAGAGAGAATTAAGAATGTGGAACATGGAGTAGTTGGCGTAAATAGCATAGACAACTTTAAGAGAAGGCTCGATAAGTATATGAGGAAGAAAGGAATAGAAGGATATGCTGATAAAAGTTTAATGAAGTATGGTGGGAGGAGGCTTATGTGGAGTCTAAACAGCAATATAGACCAGCTGGGTTGAGTGGACAGTTTCTATGCTATAAATTCTATGTAATTCTATGAAGTTTCTGAATAATTCTCTGTTTAGGAGAATGCTAGCACAGTACATTACACTTCTGTATAGTTTCAATACAATATGGTTTCAGTCCAGTTACAGGACAGTCTTACTAAAGTATAGTAAGGTTCCAGTGTAGGGTAAGGTCCGGTACCGTTTTCTATCACCCAACTTTCGGTTATTTTATTCAGTTAACTGCCTCATCCTATATTTCCACCCTCAGTCCTACATTTTGGTGAGTCACCTTGAGTTTATGAAAAGCTGACAGGATCATAAGCCAAGCTTCATGGAGCTTTTCAATCATTTTTTATCTATCAAGTTAACTGTGGCTTTATATTTTCCAGGCTCTTTTTCTAAGTTTCAATTATTATTAATATTCTTGTGGCTAGACTTCATTCTCATTGTTGACAATGTTGCTATGGAAGTGTTAAGAACATTGCAGTGAAGGCATTCTTTATTTGCAAATAAAACTTGTTTTAAGCGTTCTTCTACTGCAAAGCCATGCTGATGTTTTATTAATTAGGAGTGCTGGCAGCAATAGTTATTTTGTTTTCAATACAGGGAAACAAACAAAAATGACAGGACAGCACCATACTAAGCCAAGTACATGATACATCCAGCATCCTCCCACTCAACAGCATGAAGCATTGAAAGAAAAAAGAACTTGTATTAATATAAAATCTTTCGCAATCCCAGGATGTCCTTTACAGACAATAAAGTCGTTTTTGAAGTGAAGTCACTGCTGGAGCAGCTCCAAAGAAATTCCCAGACTCTGCCTCTGCTCATCCAAATTGCAACATAGCTTCTGTTTCCCTCTCCACAGATGCTGCCCGACATGCTGACGTATTTCCAGCACTTTCTGTTTTTATTTCAGATGTCCAGCATCCGCAGTATTTTGTTTTTGAGGCAGTGGCGTAGTGGTAATGTCACTGGACTAGCAATCCAGAGCCCAGGCTAATGCTCAGGGGACATAGGTTTGAATCCCACCACGACAGATGGTGAAATTTGAATTCAATTAATAAATCTGGAATTAAAAAGCTAGTCAATGGTGACCATGAAATCATTGTTGATTGCTGTAAAAACCCATCTGGTTCACTAATGTCCTTTAGGGAATAAAATCTGCTGTCCTTACCTGGTCTGGCCTACATGTGACTCCAGACCCAAAGTAATGTGGTTGACTTTTAAATGTCCTCTGAAATGGCCTAGCAAGCCATTCAGTTAAAGGGCAATTAGGGATGGGCAACAAGTGCTGGCCTAGTCAGCAATGTCCACATCCCATAAACGAATTTAAAAAAAGTTCAATTTGTATCTGTTTACAGGAAAATATCACACATAACAGACAGGAAGAAATGACAAGTGGAGGGGCTGGAGGATGCCCTGAAAACTGGGATTGGAGGTGATAGAAGGGAGTGAAGGAGAGAGAGATTGGAGGCTGCCCTAAAGCTCAGGGCTAGCACCATTCTCTTATTATTCTATTTCTCCCTACTCACTCACTGATTTATTCATTGACACACCAACACAAATCATACCATGACAGCCCCACACACAATATCCTGCCACGTAAGCTCAGTTTAATGTCAGCGTTCTAACATATGTTCTTCTAAGCTGTTTTCTTCTATCCCTCTCTGTAATTCTCTTTTAAAAACATTTTGCTTTACGTTTCTCTCCTTTAAATACCTTCTCAAAATCCTGTGTTTTGACCAGCCCATTTATCCTAGTCTCTTTCTCCATGACTTGGCATCAATTTCCCTGTCTATCTCTACAGCCTTTGTGAAGAGCCTTGAGACAGTTTTTTTATGCTAAAGGTTCTAGACAATTCCTGGCACCTTAAAGTACACTCTAAAGGTAGAAAGCACCAACAAAGGTATGTCTACCTCTATGAGAATGCCAGCTTCTCCTCTGCTCTTGTAACCATGCTGTTCATATGGTTGTTGCAGTTAAGTTCTGGTCAATAGCGATTCTCAGAATCTTAATGGTGAAGGATTTGGTACGGGGTGGTGCCATTGAAAGCTGGGGGCAGGTGGTTGCCCCTTCTGTTGTTGGAATAGAATATTGATTCACTTTATTAGCAAATGGTGGTATGACTATTTGTGCATTGGGTGGAATGAATTGAAGGTTTCAGGCATTTAACTCTCTTCCTGTCCACAACAGGGATTCAGCTGGGTCTCAATGCCTATTTCTGTCAATGGTTGTGCTTGTGCCTTCTCTTCCACCTGCTGCATGGTAATGTCTCTGTGTCCACTGGGTATCCTCTGCAATTGGTACCATGTTGCAATGCTCACTTGGTATTCCTTGCTAATGGTCCAATATTACAGTGCTAGGATTTGCAATATCTGCAGCTGGTGCCAATTTTTCAGTTTCACTCTGCTAATGGTGCTGATTTGTATCCAGGGCTGATAGTTTTTTGTTTCACAGTTTTATGTGAGACCCTATATTGATAATGTTGCTTTTCATTATTTGGCCAGGTTTCCTCTGCACGCTTTCAGTTCATGTCTTCTGCTGTGATTGCTTCGTTGACTTATGCCTGCAGTGAATGTGTTTGGCAATGAAATAGAATGGGTGCCTTTCTTGCATCACTCAATTGGTGGCATATGTGCTCTGACTCACAAGGTTGTTAGGTACCTGACCACATAATCCAGGCTGGCACTCCAGTGCTGTACTCCGGGTATGCTGCACTGTTGTAGCTACCATCTCTCAGATGTGTTGTTAAACCAAAGACCTGCTTGCCCTTTTAAGTGGATGTAAAAGGGCCCAGGGTATTTTTTGATGAACAGGGAAAATCTCCAGTGTCCCCTGGCCCAGTATGTCTCTTCAACCAACATGAAAACAGATCATTTATCTCATTGTTGTTTACAAGACCTTGTTGTCTGCAAATTGGCTGCCATTCTTTCAACATTACCACTTTTGGAGTGTAGTTACAACATTTAAAAAATTAATTACTTGGCTGTAAAGTGGTTTGGGACATCCTGAGGCTGTAAAAGGTGCTTTATAAATGCGAGTCTTTGTATTTTCTGTCTGTAGCTCAGATTTCTAATGCTTGTGGTTTTTCTTGAATTTCATTTTTGATTAATCTGTTGGGCTGTGTTGAAACAGCAAAGACTCTGTAAGGAAGCCATCAGTGGACAGCATCTCACTCTATGTGGGTACAGATCCTCAGTGCTTCTAAGGCTGCATTAAAGAGACAGGTCAACAATTAAATCCAGTACAGCATGTGCTGCCTTGCTGTGAATCAAATTCTTGGGATCAGGAGACAGCTCCATACACACACACATACACATGTGGAAGCATCTGCATTTAAAATAACTCTCTTTCAGTTAATTAAGTGGCCATGAAATGCAAGGGATCCCACAAGCACTTTTTAAAATCAGGTTTGATACTACATTAATATTGTATTCCATGTCGTGTCAAAATCTAGCAGCATGAGACCTGAATCTACAGTGTCCCTGCATCTCTCCCCCCACCCCCACTATCTCCTTAACCTCCTACAACCTTACAGCCCTCCAAGATAGTTAAACTTCTCCATTACACCTCTTGTGCATCCCCGATTTTAATCACTTCGCCATTGGTGGCTGAGTCTTCAACTATCTAGGCCTTAAGCTCTGGAATTCCCTCACTAAACCTCTCCATCCCTCCCTAAACCTCCCCGCCTTTCTACCTCTCTTTCCTTCTTTGAGATACTCCTTAAAACCTACCTGTTTGACCAAGATTTTGGTCAACTGACCTAATATCTCCTTTTGTGGCTCAGTGTCAAATTTTGTTTGATGCTCCTGTGAAGTGGTTTGAGATGTTTTACATTAAGGGTGCCATAAAATTAAAAGTTGTTGTTAATACTGTTATATTTTGTGATGGTGCAAAGGGGAATAAAGAATAAATGCTGGCCTAGCCAGAGTTACTCACATCCCATTAATGAATTTTAAAAAAGGAAACCAATTGACAGTGATCAGGGAAGAAAAATAGAAAGAACTTGCATTTATATAGTGCCTTTATTGTGGTAAAACACCCCAAGGCGTTTCACTGGGGTTTTCGTCAAATATTGACACTGAGCCAAAGAAGGAGACATTAGGACAAGTAACTGAAAACTTGGTCAAAGAGTTATGTTTCAGGGAGGGTCTGAAAGGAGGAGGGAGAGCAGTGGATTGCCAGAGAAGTTTAGGGAGGGAATTCCAGAGCTTAGGGCCTGGATGGCTAAAAGCGCGGCCGCCAGTGATGGGACGATGTGGGGAGATGCACAAGAGGCCAGAGTTGGAGGAGCATGGAATTCTCAGAGGTTGTAAGGCTGGAGGAGACACATCACAACACATGATCCCCAAAACACCAGTGAAACAAATCCTGAATCCTATGTAGTAAGAATGGGACGTTCCTTATTTACTTTTTATAAACCATTGGCCGTGATTATACTGCCTCCGGTGTTTTAAATATTTATCGCATCCCATTTAAAACGTGCAATAGTCAGTAGGGCAGATCGTTTTAGACTGTTGAAATGGGGAATGGGGGCAGGGTTAGGAAGGAAGAAGGATGGCTTTAAAATGTTATCACTGCAGGTTAAGGTTCATCTTCCGTTTGCTTTATGTTTCATCTGACCTGTGGCTTTTTGGAGCCGAGTACTGGACACGGACACCCGGCTGCTCTTCTACCCATATGTCGGTAGGAGGCGGAATGTAACCGTTTCCAGCTGTTTGCAGGTGTGAATCTCATCGTGGATCCAAAAGATCGCGGAAAACTAACTAAGACTTCACTGAAACACAGTGTAGCTGAGAACGTAAAAGGATGAGCGAGAATATGTCGTGTGTCATTGATCTTCTATCAGAATTCTAGAGATCTCTGTATCAGATTAAGCTGATCAGTTTAATGATGTGGGTATATTTTCTTCTACTGCTCTGTTTTAGAAAAAATCTAACTAGGCTGCATGAACAGTTCGAGTTTGGGGTGTTACAATACCGAGAAATTTTAACTACCCAGAAGATACAAGGGACTCTCTGTGTTCTTACACAAAAGTGTTGCATTCTATGTCTGTGCTTGTTCCCCTCCGTCTGTCTTTATGGGTCCCTCTGTTTAATTTACATGTTTACTCTGTATGCATTTGTGTGAGTCTAGACTTGTCCGTTTGCTGGTATGCATGGATCTTTATTTTTGGACGAATTCCTGTGTTGGTATGTTCGTCTTAAGTATCTTGGATGTGTGCTTCGATATCTGTGTTTGTTTGAATCAGGATGTATTTTTCTTTAGTCATTCGTGGGATGTGAGCTGCTGGCATGGTTAGCAGTTATCGCCCACAGGAAGGTGGTGGTGAGCCATCTCCTTGAACTGTGTTGTCAAAGCTTTTTTCCCCCTCTATATAGCTGAGTGGTTTGCTGGGCCATTTCCCAATTAGTGTGGGTCTGGAGTCACAAATAGACCAGAGTGGGTCAGGACAGCAGTGAATCTGTTGGATTTGTACAGCAATCTGATAGTTTTGTGCTCACCATTAAATTCCCCAGCTGCTATGTGGGATTTGGGCTCATGCTTCCAGGTTAATAGTTCAGGTTTCTGGGTTATTAGCCCAGTAACATAACCACTATGCTACCATCCCCAGGTTTGTGTGTGCCTAGGTGAGTGAATATGCGTGTTTAGACATATGTGTATGTTTTTACATGTCTATGTGTTTGAAGTGTGCTTCAATGTGTTTCGATATGTGTGTAAGTATATGTACACGCGTGATTGAATGTAAGTATGTGTGCACATGTGATTGTGTGTCAGTGTGTGTGTAATTGAATATGTGTTTATGTGCACGCATGTGATTGAATTTGTGGGTAAGTATGTATGCACGCATGATTGAATGTGACTAAGTATGTGTGCACAGGTGATTGAATGTGTGTGTAAATATATGTGTACACGTGAATGAATGTGTGTGTAAATATATGTGTACACGTGAATGAATGTGTGTTTAAGTATGTGTACACATGTGATTGAATGCATATGTGTGCACGTGTGATTGAATTTGTATTTATGAATGTGCCTTTGTGTATCTGTGTGTGTGTTTGAATGGTTATTTGTTTGAATGTGTTTAGAAATGCATTGTATGACCCCTCCTGCTGCTAGCAATGCTGTAATACATTTTATGCGCAAGAGAATAAATGCTAGGCAATCCTAGTTCATTTTAGTCCATTGACTGGGTAACAATGAAAGGTTGACTCAAACATATGATTAATGAACATGAGTTTTTGTGTAAAACACAGCTTGTGGCACCTTTACAATGTGTTATTAGAGGGCGGGGTTCGTGTATAATAAGCACATGGAACGTGGCTTTCAGACCATAATAAATCTAACGTTCCTGGGCTCAAGTGGTTCAGAGAGCACATTGCTGAAGTATCCTGGGTAAAATTAGAATTGACGAAAGGAAATTTAGTTCAGATTTGTTTTCAAATTATTGTATGTATTTCTCCAGTGCTGTGTTATTGACCATTGTGTTGCAGAGAAGAATGGAAAATATAAGGTCGTGCCTTCAATTTCATTCAGTGATTTCGCTGTTGCCTCAGTAGTTGAATGCTCAGATGGATAATATTGTCAAATTGCGCGTTTCGGTTCAATGGAGTTTGGAAAAGGAAACTCACATTGGCCACTAATAGCTTTTTTATTTTAAAGGACCATGAATATGTGCCGGCTAAGGCAGTTAGTTTATGGTTATGATTATTAGAATGACATCACATTTTTACACGGTTATATTGAACCGGAATTGTAATGTGTTAGAAACCAAACTGATATCCAGAGCACATTCTTGACGCATTTACAAGGTAAATAGTTAACTGTACACAACAGATTTCTTTAACTATTTTAGCTACAAACAATATTTTCCATTGTTCTCTGCAACACAATACTATTCAACTGTTAGCCCATGGCTACAGCGTTTTAACCGGGCTTGTGCGGGAAGATAAGGCACGATATAGGCTGCAGTATTATATCGATCATAATACATGAGTATTTACGGGATAACATGCAGTGTGTTATGTTCAATATGATTGCCTGGAATGTGCCATGTCCTTGACTTCAGCTGTGGTTGTTCTACATAATCATACAGGTCACCTTGATAAAGACTGCAATGGAAATGGAAATTGTGGTTGCAGACATCAGTGCGAATAGTAACCTCCTGAAATCAAATGATTGAAGTTCTATTGTGCCGCTGCTTTGAACTAGGGTGTTACTAGGCTTTGCTTCTCTGGACGTGAATGCAGAATAGCCAAGATGGATGTTATTAAACAGTAGGCAACTTCTAAAAGACTTCGCTCTTTCTGAATGCGCCTTTTTCCGTGTGTAATTCTGCTAAAGTCTAATGCATTCGCCAGTCCCAAAAACAGTGCGTTTGCAGCCATTAAACTCGTACACCGGAATATTTCCACAATTAAGTCAGCAAGTCTATCTTTGTAAACTAATAGCAGCGAAAAAGCAGCCGGGTTGCCACCAATTAAAGTTAAATATATGGATTGCTCAGATTCAGTAGGTGTTCCATTGAAACATCAGCCTGAGTCTTCCGAGTCACTGTTTAGATAACCGTCTGCTGGTTCAATGATGAATATCTAACAGTTCCCAAGTTCCCAGTCATCCCAGACAGATTTTAAGGAAGCATTTAATACTAACCCTCATGCGTTCTTTTACACGAGAGGTTCTGATTTTTCATTTCTATCTTTTTTTTCTGTAATTTAAAATAAAGTGTGTGTTGGGGTGGTGGTGGTGTTAGATGGCGGCAGATTCGCCCCGAGTGTCAAAAGGGTCTCTGGGAGATTTTTCCGAATCAGCCCGTTACAGTTCTGGCGAAAGGTCACCGACCCTGAAACGTCAACTGTGTTTCTCTCTCCACAGATGCTGCCTGACCAGCATTTATTTCAGAGTTCCAGCATCAGCAATATTTTGCCTTTGTATTGGTCCAATATAGTTAACCGTTTACTGGGACAGCGACATTAATAGGAGGAGGGAGGATACCTTAGGGACAGGTGGGCGATCCTTAAAACCACGCCCCATTCCAAAAAAAATTGATGTAAACACACACACCCTCAACACTGTGCACAACATATACAATGATAAGCACATGTGAACGATGTTGGAAATAATATTTTATTCAATAAGTTTTGATGGTTCTAACAATCCAACATAAAGAGTGTGTGCATATGTAAGTCTAATCTTTTATGAATAAAGGTCCATAAATTTATAAAGGGGCTCCATAGGGCAGACACAGAGAAGATGTTTTCACTTGTGGAGAGTCCAAAACTAGAAACCATAAATATGAGATAGTCACTAATAAATCCAATAAGGAATTCAGGAGAAACCTTAGACTGGTGGGAATGTGGCACTCGTTATTGCATGGATTGGTTAAGGCGAATAGCATAGATGCATTTAACGGGAAGCGTGAGGGAGAAATGAATAGAAGGACATGTCGCTTGGGTGAGATGAAGTAAATAGAGGAGGCTCCTGTGGGGCACAGACCGGTTGAGACCATAAATTCTGTGTAGCTGACGCTTTTCACCAACAGAATTTATTTATAATAAACATTTTCTTTCCATAGATTTGGATACTCTGCAGAGTTTTTTTGTGGTTGCTATATTTATAAGGCTGTTGCTGACAGGCACAGGAGCTCCAGCCCCTGTCAGTTTCAGCTCGCCGCTGATTGGCCCAAAGTTTGCCTGCTGAAACTGACTTGCTTGTAGCCTTTCGCGAAACACAAAAGACCGACCTCCCGGTTACAACTTGACGTGCTTTATTTTAAAACAAACACTCTGCAGAGAGAGGGAAGAGACGGGAACTGCAACAGTTGGTAACGCTTGGTTGCTTGGCGGTCTTTTATTTCTTGTTTCTTGGCAAGCTCAAGTTGCAATCCCTCTTTCCAGCTGTCCTTTAAAAAAAAACTTGAAAAGCGAAGGGAGCTGCCAATCGGAGAATTCAGGTATTTCTTTTGGACTGACTTGAAGCGATCTACAGGGCCCTATTGCTACCTTCGCCGCCGCAGTTGATAGGCAAACACACACACACACAGAGTTCTCTGGCCGCTTTGCGAAGAAATGGTCGCTCAGAGGGCGAAGAAAGTTTGACCTTTCACAGTGTAAAAATAAAACCAAGTCAGAACTGGAGTGTGCGGGAGATCAACTTATGTTGAAGTGAACTGACTTTGCGGTTCTGGTCCGAAAGTTCAAAGTTTAATCTCTTCCAGTGCGGAAGCGTTGGCACTGACCGACCGGACAAGCACATGTATGGATTGCCCCTGGATTTCAAAGGCGTGTGATTGATTTTTTTCTCTCTTTGCACAATATAAAATGGAAAGTCCATGTCTTAACCAGCGCCTGATAGTTCCAGTTCACACATCCGAGATTACAGGTACGTGGCAAGGGGAATACAGAGTGGCACGTAGACTTGTCTCTTTGTCGCTTTGTTTATTTATGGCCCTTCAGGCCGGTTTGTTTATTGATAATGAGAAACAACTTGCATTTACAGAGCGCCTTAATTTCACGACTTCCCAAAAGCGCAACCCAAGCAGTTTCACAAATGGAAAACCGTGTTAATATCGTGTCAGTTTCTCATCATATAAGGAGCGTGCACTTGCGACTGATTTTTGTTTTAAATACGCCAATCAGTCGGTGTTTGCTTGTGCTAAACACCCGTACAGCGGTCGGAGGTTCCATCCGTCACAAGCTCCATTCAGTATGTGCAGCCGCGGGCGATCTGTATCTGTGGATGTGATTAGTTCAGATAATTGTTGATAAGAGTTACCATCGCGGCTGCATCTACCAATGGTCCACTTTCCAGAAAGGGGTGGGGGTGTTTGAGTTGCCAGCTTGTAATCAGCGGTTATGTTATTGACCATTCCCCAAACTATATAAGACCGAGGCCTCTGCGGCAGCAGCCAGTTGCAGCATATATATATATATATATGTGTGTGTGTACGTGTGCGCATTTTTCCATGCATTGATTGTTCAGTTGTTTTACACCAAACTTTTCAAATGTTGCAAAAGTGCCATGCTGCATTGTATAATGTATCTTCGGAAATGACCAAGAGCACGTGGCAATGTGTACAGCCTCTGGTCATTCCTTTCCCCCTGAAGATCCCATCCTTTCGGCTACTTTGTAGCGTGTTTGGGTGCAAATCTGTGACAAATGACAAAGTATAATTACATGGCATGTTGGAGGCAGCCGTTGGTTTGTTTTGTATCCCCGGGGCACCGGGCATTAGCCAGCAATTGAGTCAAAGTTTGGTAGAAAGTGAAGGAGGGATCAGATAAGACGCGAAAACAATGATTTTCATTTTCTTTTTGAGATTTAATAACGTTCAGTAAAATATTGCTTTAAGAGCAAACGTTACAGATTTAATCTCAGATTCCCCCCCCCCCCCCCCCCCGCCCCCGCCAAGTAATGTAAGAACAGGAATGGCGTTTGCTCCTTGCTGTGCCGGTGGGAGTAAGTGGATGGATGTGGGTCTTTTCCTTCCGCAGTTTTTATTAAATACGATTCACTTTGCGAAACTAAGGGACGTTCGGAAAGATGAGCTGTGTAACCCCGGCTGACAGTCATGAGAACCTTTCATTTCCCTGGTGGGGATAGTGTGTACATCCTGCCTGTCTCTCACTCACTTCTGAAAGCAAAAATCCCTTCATTTATTTGCAGCCTGGAGAACGAGAAGAATATAAAGAAAGAATTTCGTTTGGCTTTGCTTTGAAGGGGGACATAATGGCATTTCTTCGACTGGTTTTCTTGATTTTGGGAGTCACGGCGCTTTCCGAGGGCGCACGGGGTGAGTACCCTGGGCTTCTGCATTGGGGTTGAATAATAGTGCTTTGGACAGTCTGCTGAGGTTTCATGTCTGGTTGGATGAACAGAGCAATCCTTTATAATATATATGGAGAGAATATATACATATATAGGGATTGCAATCTTTTACTTGGTTCCTCCTCAATTTACAATTTTCAAATGACATTGGGGTTAATTCAATGGTTTCTGGGTGTGAAATCCCACTTCTGCCTAAACAACGTTACACTTTTCAAAGATTCCTAATATCTAACCTGCTTACGCGTTTCTCTCTCATTCCCTGTCTCGCCTGTTTGCAAAGCGGAAAGTTAGCTAAAATTGCAATCAGGGGCTGGCGGACGGGACGTTCCAGCATGTGTGTAAAAAAAAAACGTCAGGTTGCTTCCAGTTCTCAAGCCTTAAGGCAAAGAAAACAATTGCATTCCTGCTGGGATAAAGCAGAGCCTCTCCCCCCGGTGTAATCCCTCTCTGGTTGCTGCTGCATTCCCGATAGACATGCAAACAAAACATCGCTTCGCCTCTCCGTGCGCAGCGCCGGCGTCCGGTTCACTTCCCCTTCAACTGCTCGTAATTTTTCCAATGATTCAATCCAGATGCTTCCCAGTGAACAAGTTTTCCTTCAATAAAATAAGAAAATAAAGGGATGAATTTCACACCGGGATGCGGTAGTTGTTATTTCCTGCAGCAGACTGACACAGTCATTTCGACACAGAAAGATCCCATTGCGCCTCTCTCCTGCCACATCCTTATCAGTTCCCGTGCAGTACACGACGAATCTTTAATGAATTAATACATTTCCAGGCTGATCAAAAACCGGGAATTATAACATCGACAACGGTTAGCAGTTCACGTTTATGAAAGCTAATCCAAGCTTTTAACCCTTACTCATGGGACAGCTGGAAAGCGATTCCGATTGAATCTGGTGTGCAAGGGGTGATCCCCATGCTGGCCCTTTGAGTTTGAGCTTACATTCCAGCCAGTCACGGAGCTGTGAACATTTACTGAGGCTCCGCCATTCTCTGGCCTCGTGATTTGTGATGTTTGCCATGAAAAATAATCTGATAGTTAACCACGGCGGCTATTTAAAAAGGAAGAAAGCGAATTTCTAATGTAGATTGGTCCAAGACATAGATGACACACTCATCTATCTATATGTATATCTATAGTTGTTTCATTACTGTTAGCTGCAGTTAAAGCTGATCCGATAGTTCCTCGGTTAAATAAACAGCGGATGTGAATTCTCTATCTTTTGTTGATTGCACAGCCTGCCCATTGTTTCAGGTTTAAAGACTGACAGATAACTAACAGTAATTATTTAATTGAACTATTGCAATTTGCAGGAAGAATTCCAGCCAATACTGGAGGCTACTTCCGCACAGCTTGTAAGAAAAACAAAACATTCCAACCTAATTTTCATTGTAATTCATTATATATGGGACCATCAGGGTCGAATTTGAAGTAGATGGTTGTAAAATTAGGTATTCCCATCCTGTATCTTTATCGTGCTTAAATTTCGGCTTAAAAGTTTCTGACAATGATTCATTTCACAGAACATTAATAAGCCCCTGAGTATTTTCTGTTAGTTTAATAATGTGAAGAGCACCGTTTTCGAAGCAGTCCATGAGTGTCTTTATGCAATGGGGAGACGGAAAGACTCCTGTACTTTTATTGATATAAATCCTATTATCTGCTTTGAGATCTATTCGCACTTGTTACACGCTGAAGGGGTGTTTTATTTCCCCCTTCCGTGAATATCGGAATGCGACGCAAACTGCACTCAAACTTCAAATAGATGGGCAGAAAAAGATGCATTTAAAAAAAAAATTCTCCAAAGTTATCCTGCTGGTATCTAGATACCAGATTCCTGCCACAAGGCTGAAGGCAGGTTGAGTGATTTGACGATTTTCTTCCCAATATGGTCCAGCGGGAATCAATACGATTTCCAACCCGTATTCCAATGAGAGTGGGATTGGGAGCGAGAGATTGGATGGATGGAGTCCTTGTGGGACTTGGCAAGTCCTTTCACTGAGTGTACTAGGTATATATATATATATATAGTTAAAAAGGAAATACTTTCCCAGGCACTGGGAAGAGCAAGGGAGTGGGACTCGCAGAGAGCCGGCACAGACACGATGGGCCGAGTGCTGTGTAAATCAATGATCTACATGGAGTTTTAAAACACCATTGATGCCGGCTTGTTGCGCTGTGAAAGCGAATGTTGATTTGCCAGAGAATAGAAGAATAGGGCCTTGGAATTAGACGAACATGATCTGAGCAGAGGGCGGAACGTGGGACTAAAGGATCGAGCTGAACGGGCCGTATGGCTTTTCCCGCTCTAACCGTGCCCCTGTTTGGTTTAGATGGCACTGTAACCCAGTATGTGTACATCGCTCGCTGCAGTTACTCATTCGTGCAGATGGTGTAGGTATTTACCAGCCTGGTGGAGTTATTTTGAGTTGTGGAGCCTAACACAACTGGCTGTCACACTTTAATTCTGTTCAATGACTGTGTGCTTTTAAAGGAGGTTAAAGGTAACAGGAAAGATGTTCATTCCAATGACTGCTTTTATGGTAACGCTGCAACAGGTTTGGGAAACTAAACCTGTTCCCCTTTAATATTATCTCTTGGCCTGGAGTTTGGAGTGTTAAAGGGTAGGACGTGCTGGTCCCGTCCGGGAATGCGTTTGCAGCGCTGGTGGCAATTTACGGGACAAAGGGTGAAAGGGGGAAGATCTTTGGGTAGACGGAGCTGCACATTAGTTGAGATGAGGTTGTTACCCAGCAGGTGAAGAAACATGTTTGTTTATCCTGACAAATTTTGATGGATGGGGAGCCATAAACTTCTCGGACAAGGGGACTACACACAAACAGGCGCGCGCACACACACACACACTCCAACAATCTTTCGGGATTTTTGCTGGGATTCCCGATGTAAATACTTCATGGAATAATGTCTGAAACATATATTAGCAAATACTGTAGTTACGTAAAACTATAGAAATCTTTCAGAAAACAATGTTAACTTCAGGATGAAAAATATGCCTATGTTCTGATGTTCTGTGATCGTTTATCGGATGAACTCCTCGCGTAACACCCGTCTTCCCTGACCAATGATGACACACCCGAGTTCTGTATAAAGGTCCATTTGGAGCCTAGTTAGTGTTGCTGCTGAAAAGGTGTTTAATTCAGAGTTTACCAACAGTCATTGGGTAAATTCTACAGTCTGCGTTAATAGTCGTGCCTGTTACACATGTATCAGGCTGCTTTTACATAGAACTACATAGAATTTACAGAATCGGGCTTTCCGCCTAACTGGTATATTCCGGCCAGCCTCCTCCTAAGCTACTTTGTCTAAACCTATCAGCGTACCTCTATTTATTTTCCCCTCATGCATCTACCTTCCTCTTACATGCATCTATAATAATCGCCTAAACAACTCTGGGTAAAGACGTTTTTCCTGAATTTCCATTGGATTTATTCGTGATTATCTTGTTTTTATGATTTCTAGTCTTGATCTCCCCACAAGTGGAAACATTTTCTCTATATCTATGCTATCAAACCTATTAAAAATTTAAATAATTCTATTAGATCGCCCCTCAGCCTTCTCTTTTCCCGAGAAAAAAGCCCCATCCTGCCCAGTTTAACCTGATAACACGCTCAGAAAGACACCCGTAAGCACCCATGTGAGGCACTTTTTCAAATGTACTTGACTGCAGTATAGTGTAAGGTGCACGGTGATGGATGACAGCGCTGGTAGTTTTGACTAATATGAAACCATTCCAACGGCATATGGTGAGGCCCCGCCATCTGTTGGATTTAACGCAACGCCTCGTCTGAACGCAGCATCCGCACTTGTACATTTTGTTGTGCGTTGTGGGAGAACTCAAACTTCCACAAGAAATTGCTCGGACTGCTCGAGTTGGGAGGCAACTGGTGGGCTGGTTAACTCGGAGGAGATCAAGTTCCATTTCTGCAGTGGCGCTGACATTCGACACTGTATGATTCAACCCAGCGCCCGAATCAGGCAAATCTCTGAATCCCTCCTTTTCCGTGGTTTAGAAATAACACTCTGCAATTTATTTTCGCTTTACGATTGGGAGTTCTGATGACTATTGTTGCAGCATATTGTTCCTGTGTTTTGGAATCCAGTTCCGCCATCCATTCTTTTTTTGTCTCTCTCAATCCTTGAAGATATCCAACTCAGGGAATTCTATAAACCCTTCGTATCATTTCACCCCAAACCTCTTTTCTTTCAAACCCGTTTCGTTCACAAACACCTTTAATTGCGGTGTTTATACTCAAGTTTATCATCACGACTGCCTGCAGTAGAGGGATTTACATAATTTACTGTGTTGAAAAAAACGTTAGGAAGGCATTTTTTTAGCACGCCCGTCCCCCACGAAACAACAGACGATGTTTGAAGAGTTTGACTTCGTTTAGCCAGAATAATAGTGATTATGGAGTGCAGCCCCTCCATTCAAAGAGAGACAAAAACCATCCGTTTACAGCTTTTCTGAGCACATGGCTCGATCCTTGCCGGCGGATGCGACTCGAGGAAATTGTTGTCGCAGCTTTATTTCAATAATTTCTCGAGGAAGTAGATAAGGTTTAATGAACTGGGACCTGATTCCAGGATTTCCCCGTCTACATTGCTCGTCGCTGCTTGAAGCTCAATTCTCAGATGTAGAATAACAATATTTCTGAGGTTGGAAACACGTGGGTGAAATTGACCTTTTTTTGAGATACAGCACTGAAACAGGCCCTTCGGCCCATCGAGTCTGTGCCGACCAACAACCACTCATTTATACTAATCCTACATTAACCCCATGTCCCCTACCATTCTCTTACCTACACCAGGGGCAGTTTACAATGGCCAATTTACCCATCAACCTGCAAGTCTTTGGCTGTGGGAAGAAACCAGAGCACCTGGTGGGGACCCACACAGTCACAGAGAGAACTTGCAAACTCCACACAGGCAGCACCCAGAACTGAACCCAGTTCACTGGAGCTGTTAGGCTGTGGTGCTAACCACTGCACCACTGTGCCACGCATTCGTTCAATGCAAAGGTTTCAATCTTTATTTCTGAACCCAGAGACCAATATTTTTCTTTAGACTGCATACACATTTTCACACACAAACTCATTCACACATTCACTCACACACACACTCACTCAGATACACTCAAACACACACTCACTCAGATACACTCAGACACACACTCACATTCTCTCGCACACACACACACACATTCTCAGACACACACATTCTCACATACACACATTCTCACACACTCACGCATTCTCTCTCACACACAATCACATTCTCACTTACACTTTCTCACACACACACATGCTAAATGCTGGCCCAGCCAGCGATGCCCACACCTCACAAAATGAATTTTAAAAATTCACATTCTCACACACATTCTCACTGACACACGCTCACTCACATTCTCTCACACACAAACACTCATATTCTCACACACTCACTCCCTCACACATTCTCTCACACATAAACACACTCACTCACATTCGCACACCCACACAAACTCATTCACACATTCTCACACAGACACTCATTCACATATACACACACACACTCACATTCTCACACACACATTCATACACTCTCACACATTCTCACACAGACACTCATTCACATATACACACACACACACATTCTCACACACACATTCATACACTCTCACACATTCTCACACACACATTCATACACTCTCACACATTCTCACACACACATTCATACACTCTCACACATTCTCACACACGTATTCACTCACTCACTCACTCACATTCGCACAGTCACACATACTCACAGATTCTCAGACACATACAAACTCAGTCACACATTCTCACACACACTCAGGGCTGGATTTTATTTGCGCATCACCTTCTGACACAGAAGTGCCGCTGCACAACCCCTGCAACGGCGTCTGGTGCCATCACACTGGTGCTGGCGCCATTTTTAATGGGCTTTAAGCCCTCAGCAAAGATTTAAATTTTAAAACCTGTATTAGTGTTAATTTTTATTAAGTAAATACTTATGTGATGGAGGCCCTTTCCCAAACCCCACAAATTTTTTATTTTATTTCCAAAATATACTTTATTCATAAACATCTGTAAAAATTACATTGCCAGACAGTTTCCAAACAGCACCAAAAAATACAAACATTGCAAGGGAGATCAGTTTCCTTCAATACTGTCATGAGTTCCTTCCCAACCCTTCCTTTTCACAATTGTCATGTCAATTACAGTTTTACATTTACAGCAATTGAGAATATTACCGATACAGTTCGAGGGGTTTCCCATGGATCCAGCCCCTCAGTCCAGCTTGGTGGGGGAATCTTACACTGTGGTCTTTCCCCATTGAGCCTTTGCTGCGGCTGCCCCAAGCTTTAGTGCGTCCCTCAACACGTAGTCCTGGACCCCACAATGGTCTTTGCATTGCCCTATATTAACAAAAATTAATTTATGTCTGACCGGAACTTTCCCCCCCAACTTGCTCACAGTTACCCTTCAAACCCTTCCTACCATCCCCACAGCCAATACAAATTGTTTTCCCTGCTCCCCTACCCCTCCCATCCTGAAAATTTTACTCCTCCCCCCCTCCCCACCAGGTTCTCGAGAGGCGTGCAAGGTGCGATCGGTGGCCGTAAAATCAACATGGGACGGCCACTGCCAGTTCATTTACATCTATTTAAGGTTAATTTAAATATTTAGATGTGGTTGACTTTTAACTGTCTTCTGAAATGGCCGAGCAAGCCATTCAGTTGTCAAGGGTAATTAGGGATGGGCAACAAATGCTAGCCCTGCCAGTGACGTCCACATCCCATGAAAGAATAAAAAAAACACAGGCAGATATTAAAGTGGGTGAGATTTTGACTCACTCAGAACTCATTCACTTGCACGATGATAAAATTGGGCACATGTAATATTAATATTCACTCACTCACACACACATATTCATCAATCATGCTCCCCAGCATGCTGGTTCCTTTGGCCCTATTCAAGAGGCATTCCTGCCCAGCTTCCAGTTGGGGTGGATATGGTGGGGAGCTGGGGCTGATATAATAAAAAGGGACATGCTGTCAAGCTGACTGGATTTTCCTGATCCCAAAACTGTTATCATAATGTCATCACGACACACAATATAGCTTGATTATGAATTAAGAAAACAAAGGAATTTGCATTGAACAGATTCCAAGCACTTTGTGATAATTGATATCACAGGCCCACATTACAGATATTCCATGGCCTTACTGGTGATTGCTGTTCCAGGAATATAGGCTTCCTCCTTAACACTCGCAAAAAAACATTTGGTCAACAAAGTCTGCACAAACTTTTGATATGCTACTCTGTGCTGGCTATCAGAGGATGCATTTCAAATGTGTTCTTATATAAAAAAGGCATTTATAATGAGTTGAAATTTGATGATATTTTGAATAATCCTGGAGTAATGATGAGCTCAGACACTTCAGTATGGTACGGCTAAATGGAGTGATACCTTTAGTTAGTATGCAGTTACAGCTGGTAATAAAGAAGGCTAATGGAATGCTATCTTTTATTATGAGAGGAATTGAAAATAAAAGTAAAGATATTATGCTTCAATTATACAGGGCATTGGTGACAACACATCTCGAATACTGTGTGCAGTTTTGGTCTCCTTATTTAAGGAATGATGTAAATGCGTTGGAGACAGTTCAGAGGAGGTTTACTAGAATGATACCTGGAATGAGTTGCTTGTCTTATGAGAAAAGATTGGACAGACTGGGCTTGTTTTCACTGGAGTTCAGAAGAGTGAGGGGAAGCTTTATTGAAGTTTATAAGATCCTGAACGGTCTTGACAAGGTGGATGTGGAGAGGATGTTTCCTCTTGTGGGTGAATCCAGAACTAGGGGGTATTGTTTTAAAATTAGGGGTCGCCCTTTTAGGACAGAGATGAGCAGAATTTTTTTCTCTCAGAGGGTTGTGCGACTCTGGACTCTCTGCCTCAGAAGGTGGTGGAGGCAGGATCATTGAATAATTTTAAGACGGTGGTAGATAGATCCTTGTTAGGCAAGAGAATCAAGGGTTATCAGGGGTAGATGGGAGTGTGGATCAGATCAGCCATGATCTTATTGAATGGCGGAACAGGCTAGAGGGGCCGAATGGCCAACGTCTGCTCCTAATTCATATGCTCGTATGTTTAAGCTATGCTGCGTTCGCCTCTGTTATCAACTAACAAGTCAAACAAGTCAATTTATTCAAAAAGGACTTTTAGCTGGGTGAACTAAAATGGCAGTCCCACAAGTACAAAAAGTGAGGCACAATTCTTGCTGCATTTGATTGGAAATGACAACACATGGACAATCGATTTCCTCGAGCCTGCTGTAAAAGTCATGGTTCACCACAATGGTGCTGAGGGGACGTCTGCGCAGAAATATGATACCAGCTCAAATGAATTAACCGAGGAATGCAGATGCCAGCAAATACTACAAACATGTGAAGGATAGCTGGGGATTGTGAATCCAAATTTTGGCAGCAGCTGCTAGGATTGCACGGTTCTTGTACAGAAGGAATTTTGTTTTAAACGCATTTCGACAAGAAGTAACGCGAGCGTCTGGGATCCCAACAAATAATTGAAACGCTCAGGTTTGTTACTTAAGAAATGTTCGCCCTTTCGGTACTTTAGGTTCTGGTCCAGCTTGGCAAGCTTTTCCACTCATCTCAAAGGCCGAAAATGATGTGAATCAAAGGCAAGTGGTGAGAAAAGAAGGCGCTGCGTTAACGGGTGGGGGGTTAAAGCATCATTGGAGCCGGACGGTGTTAGTGCAGATATTTTGCTTACTTCACAGGATGGCATAGATAATTAAGCCACTGTCCTTTCATCTCAGGAAACTGTCTTTAAGTCCAGCCTGGTGAACAAATGGGATGAAGGTCTCTCTTTCTCTCTCTCTTTCCTGCTCTAATTCTCCCTCTCTCTAGCAGCTGTTTATAGCTCTAAGTGAAATGAGATGAGGGTACAGTTTCAATCAAGCTCCCAAGTCCGCAGCATAAAACTCCTCCTACTTTGTCACCAGTTGGGGAATCTCACTGAAGCCAATGTATGAGCTTCATATGGTGCACTGGTGCAGTAGGGGGTCTTGGAGTCTGGATATGCACCTTAAGTGCTGTAAGCTGCAGGGCTATGGACCAAATGCTGGAAGGTGGGATTAGAATAGGTGGATCATTTTTCGGCCAGCACAGACACGATGGGCCAAGTGGCCTCTTTCTGTGCCTTAATCTTTCTATGATTCTACTCTTTTCTGAGATGGTGGCTCCACGTTCAATTTAATATCTGCTGCACCTGTCACTGACTTTAATAAAGGGGAAAATGATGACATTTCACATCATTGTCATTTCTGAGACTAATATTTTATTACAAAAAGAGAATCCAGTTCTGCGGAAGCTTCTGTTGTGGCCATCTTGGTTCAGTTATGATGAAATTGGTGAATTCCCAGTGATTGAGTCCTGCAGAAATGAAACGTCTTCCCTCAGGGCAAAAAAAAGGTGATTCATCCGACAAGCTGGTGGACTCAAAGTTAGTTAGGCGTCAATGTCTTAGTGGGTCATCCACCACATTAAGCAGATGAGTAGACATGGAAAGCAGCAATAGGGAGAAAAGGAAACATGGGAGGCAGAGCAGAAAATACATGGCTTAACCAAAAACAAACTTCACAGAGAATAATAAAACTGGGTAAAATATGGTGGTCAAAATAAGAAAAGAAAGACATTGTGCGTTTCATTACCCTCAGGCTGCTCCAACATGTTTTACAACCAATGAAGTGTAGTTACTGTTGTAATATACGAAACACAGCAGCCAATTTGCACCCAGCAAGCTCCCACAAACAGCAATGTGATAATGACCCAGCTAATCTGATTTATTGATATTGGTTGAAGGATAAATATTGACCTGGGCATTTGGGAAGAACACCCCCACTCTTCACTGAATAGCCACATGGGATCTTCTCTGTGCACATAAGAGGGCAGATGTGACCTCAGTTAAACGTCTCATCTGAAAATGGAAAACCTTTATTGAGAGGCAGGTTTTTGTGCTAGTAACGGCACACAACCCGTGCTGAATCTTTGGCTGAGCTTGAGGGGAGAGGTCAGGTCAGAGGTACAGGCCTGTCCAGACTCCACCAATGGACTCTGGAATAACAGGTCAGAACCCCTAGCGAGGTTCAATTGGCTTTCCACTTTGATGAAAAAATATGTTGACTGCCACCAGCTGTTATTTCTGTCACTTTACAAATGAGATGTTGAAATGTAACCACGGACTCTTGGGCAGGTTTTCTATTTTCCATTCGTTCTACCTGTCAATTAATGTCAAGCACATGCATTTCACAATAAAGAAAGCTTTACTAAACTGACAGTTATACACAGCAGCCTTTGCTGACTTGAGAAAGGCATCTCTTTAGGAAACTGTATTTTCTGAACTGGATTGCAAACCATAGGAAGTTACTGCAGACAAAAAAAAATCTTATTCCAGACACTGTGACTGGGATCTGGCCTGTTTAATCCATCTTACTCTGCAGCCAATCCTCTCACCAATTTCACAAACTGGTGGGCAGATGGATACTTTTATCCCTCCAGCTGTTTCAATATTGACTGACAGAAAACATGAAATAGTATTATTGCTAATCCCTGTGTTTAGTGGATTACATAAAGGATACACATTAGGCACTAGTACTTTACAGCAAAGATACAATTCATTAACCTCACAACTATTGGGCATGCAGATGCAAACTAATGATGCCAGGCATGATGTGGGGAGGTTATTTTTTGGAAATCACTGCTCCCCAAAGTGGCTGTTATTTCCAGAACAAACTAAGTACTAAAAAAGTCTTTGCATGAAATTATATAATTTTGTGTTGGGTTACCCCGAATAATTTTTTTTGATTATTTGTTCATGGGATATGGATGTTGCTGGCAAGGCCAGCATTTACTGCCCACCCTTATTTGCCCTTGAGAAGATGGTGGTGAACCACCTTCTTGCACCGCTGCAGTCTGTGTGGTGTAGGTACTCCCACAGTGCTGTTAGGGAGGGACTTCCAAGATATTGACCCGGTGACAATGAAAGAATATATCAGCGAACCCAGGGCGGAATTGGCCTAACCAGCATAAAGGATTGGGGAATTTTAAGTGTGAGTTACACCTGAAACCAGTTACATTTTTATTTTTTCACTGGCTCAAGATTTATTTCACCCTGCCCACAGAACTGGCCAAGATTCCAATTTAAAATTGTGAGGCTCCACTAATTGTGCTGGTTCCAGCAGGCTCTTCAAATCACATTGATTTTTTCATAGGTGCACAGGCCATAGTAGGAACATTATTAAAAGTTTATTCAAATCAAAACTATTGAATTTACTAAGAAAATATTAATTTACTAATGAAACTGTTAAAATGGTTCAGTTTGCTTTTTGAAGGCTCTTGATTTAAAATCAGGTTATTTATTCACAATAGAGGATTAGACACCATTATTAAAAATGCTTATTTTTGCTGATAAACCTATTTTCAGCTGTATTAATAAAAGTGCACCAGGTTACCACTTTTAAATACGTCGAGGAATAGTTTTTAATGGAAATGAAGAGAAAAGGAAACGACTGCATTGCCCAATTTTGCTGCTTCATTGAAAATCTTACATTTGTGATCAAGCAAATGATTTTTAGCAGAAACCTAAACTGAAATCTAACCAGCATGATTTCAAGTGCATTTTAGGTGCAATTGTCAAATTGTCGAAACTCTGTCCCTTTTTTTATTTGGCAGAACATTTCCTCCATTAGCTATTTGTGCCTCAATCATAAACAGGTTGTTTATTTTTTATCGTTGCATTTTGACAACTGTTTGAAATGCCTTCTAAAAGAAAACCTTCCTGTGATCCTGCTTTTAGCTCAAAATTGAACTCCCCGCCTTCACTCTTGTTCCTTTCCTATAGCATTTCCGATGTACCGGAAGAGCTTCTTCCTGTACACCCAGGAAATACTATAAAAATGCAGGTTCTTGCTGTTCACACTTGGAATTTCAGCACAAGTGGTGAACATAGGAGGCTGTCCTTTCAGTCCTTTGTCAATGTTGGGTGAAGTTGGTGTTATGAATGTAATGTGAAAGGTTGCAGGTGTGCTGCATAATATCAGATCATTCAACACAGAAGAAAGAAACAATGAAAATAATCATTTTAAACTGCCTGGATATAAAAAAAATCAAACTAAACAGAAAGAAAACACATCAGGTTAGAGTGGTTCACAAAAAAATTAAAATCCCTGTCCTAACAGGTTGAATAAAAAAAAATGTAGTTCCAATGATGATTGGATAAAGGCGAAGACCGATGAACATAATTCACTGGTCTGCACTCCAGACATGTTGTATAATTTAATCTACAAACTGTAAGTGGTATTTCCCTTGAGGAGAACTTTTTTGGCAAGTTTATATTATACAAAACCACTTCAAATAGAAGTGGTTATGTATGTGTTGGCTGCTGCTGCTCTGGAATTTGCCCTGTTTACATTGCAATGTGGATTTCGGAGCATTAGCTGGACCACTAGAACAATTGTGCCTGGGCAATCTTGGGGATGTACCATTGTTTAAAAGTTGCAAATCATAACACTTGCTCGTCTGGCCTGAAGGATACCAGAATAGCACTGCAGGAGAAGCCCAGAGCAATAGGACTGGGAAAGACCACTATAAACCATCTGACTGCTTCCAAAGTTAAACAAAAGCACCATACTGTACTCTTGCTCATATCTCTCAACTGCCTCTTCCCCAGTAAAGCTGTCCAGCTCCCTCTTGAATTTGTTGACAGTGAGCCATGTCTACTTTATTTAAAAAAGAAAAGAGTTAACAAAGTGAGCGTTGGTCCTATAGAAAGTGAGTCTGGGGAATTAATAATGGATAATAAAGAGATGGCAGAAGAATAAAACAGATATTTTGCATCGGTCTTCACTTTTGAGGATACAAGTAACATCCCAGTATTAGCTGTAAGTCAGAAAATGGAAGGAAGAGAGGAACGCAAGAAAATTACAATCACCAGGGAAGTGATACCGAACAAATTGTTGGAGCTGCGGGCTGACAAGTCCCTGGGTCCTGATGGATTTCATCCTGGGTGTTAAAAGAAATGGCTAGTGAGATAGTTGATGCATTAGTTTTAATTTTCCAAAATTCCTTAGATTCGGGGAAGGTTCCATTTGGTTGAAAAAAGCGAATAACTCCTTTATTCAAAAAGGAGGGAGACAGAAAGCAGGAAACTACAGGCTAGTTAGCTTAATATCTGTCTTAGGGAAAATGTTAGAAGCTATTATTAAAGACGGTATAGCAGGGCATTTAGAAAAATTCAAGGTAATCAGGCAGAGTCAACATGTTTTAGTGAAAGAGAAATCATTTTTAACCAATTTATTGGAGTACTCTGAAGGGGTTACATGTGTTGTGGATAAAGGAAAACCAGTGGATGTACTGTACTTAGATTTCCAGAAGGCATTTGATAAGGTGCCACATCAAAGGTTATTGCAGAAAATAAAAGCTTATGGTGTAGGGGGTAACATATTGGCATGGGTAGAAGATTGGCTAGCCAAGGAAATAGAGTAGGCATAAATGGGCCATTTTCTGGTTGGCAAGATGTGACCAGTGATGTGCCACAGGGATCTGTGCTGGGGCCTCAACTTTTTACAATTTATATAAATGACTTAGATGAAGGACCAAAGGTATGGTTGCTAAATTTGCTGATGACACAAGGATAGGTAGGAAAGTAACTTGTGAAAAGGACATAATGGGGCTACAAAAGGATATAGTTAGGTTAAGTGTGTGGGCAAAGACCTGGCAAATGGAATATATTGTGGGAAAGAGTGAAATTGCCCACTTTTGCAGGAAGAATAAAAAATAAGCATATTATCTAAATGGTGAGAGATTGTAGAGCTCTGAAATGCAGAGGGATCTGGGTGTCCTAGTGCATGAATCGCAAAAGGTTAGTATGCAGGTACAGCACGTAGTTAGGAAAGCTAATAGAATGTTATTGTTTATTGCGAGGGGGATTGAATACAAAAGTAGGGAGGTTATGCTTCAGCTATACAAGGCATTGGTGAGACAACATCTGGAGTACTGTGTACAGTACGGGTCTCCTTATTTAAGGAAGGATGTAAATGCGTTGGAGGCAGTACAGAGAAGGTTTACCAGACTAATACCTGGAATGGGCGAGCTGTCTTACGAGGAAAGATTGGACAGGCTAGGCTTGTATCCGCTGGAATTTAGAAGAGTAAGAAGTGACTTGATTGAAGCATAAATGATCCTGAGGGATCTTGACAGGGTGGATGTGGAAAGGATGTTTCCCCTTGTGGAAGTATCTAGAACTAGGAGTCACTGTTTAAAAATAAAGGGTCGCCTATTTAAGATGAGGAGAAATTTTTTCTCTCAGAGGGTCGTGAATCTTTGGAATTCTCTTCCTCAAAAGGCGGTGGAAGCAGAGTATTTGAATATTTTTAAGGCAGAGGTATATAGATTCTTGATAAGCAAGGGAGTGGAAGGTTATTGGGGGAGGTGGAAGTGTGGAGTATTCAGTTCAGCCATGAATTTATTGCATGGCGAAGCAGGCTCGAAGGGCCGAGTGGCCTACTCCTGCTTCTAATTCGTATGTTCATATGTTCTCCCTAGGTAATCTTCACCACATATTCACCATCCTATTTGTGAATTAGTTAAATTCAAACCATCACTTCACCTTCCTTCTTCTGAGTTGGAGTCAGTGTCACTGGTTTAGACTTTATGGCCCTGTCAAACAATTTGTTCAAGTTTTGTTTAAATATAATATTTTTTCAAGATTTTGTGCTAATATATTATATATTATACTATATTATATATCTTATATTTGTTATACTATAGTCTTTTACATTCCATTATATATATGTTCCTAAGAATCTTGAAAACATTAAACAATTCTTCCCTTAGGCTCCTTTGCTCCAGTATTAACATCCTCATCTGATTTCGTCTGTCCTTGTAGCTCAGATTCGTGAAACCTATTGTTAGTTTAATTGCCCTTATCTGCATTCTAGAACATAAGAAGCAGGAGCAGAGTAGGCCATCCGGCCCCTCAAGCCTGCCCCGCTATTCAATAAGATCATGACTGATCTGTCCCAAGCCTATAAGAACAGGCATCTCTCCCCATGAGAGAGTAACAGTTGGTAATGTAGCGCTTGAGGGTCACCACTCCGCAAGCATGGTGCAAAGTGAGAAGGCAGGCCTCCATAAACTACCACAGGTGGTACAGGGATGTGAACCCACACTGTTCCTGTTTTTTTTATATTATACTCTAGCTGTCTAGCCAACTGAGCGAACCAACCCCCTCGCTGTCCATTTAAAACTAGCTCAAAGCTACCATAGTGTGGTGACCAGAATTGTAAACAGTATCAAACTAATGCTTTCTCTTAACCCCTTGGATTTAATTTCAAAATACTTCAAGATTTTGCTTGAATTCTTCACTATTGCTGCAGACTATAGTGTTGATTTCAATAAACCAAAATTCCTCCATATTTTGTGTCCTACAATCTACTATTGCTCACTTTATAGTACAATAGGTATTATTTGGACCATCGTGACTGGGCTAAACCTTCTGAAAGGGCAACTAATTTAGTCAGATTTACTTCTCCATCTACACTCCCACTTACATTTTTATGTTTTCCATGGCTTATTCCTCTTTCCTAGTCTTACCACTTTGTATTGGCCCACATTGAAAAACATTTGCCACTTGTTGATCCAATTCCCCAATCTATCCAAAACGCTCTGTGTTTGTTCCTTGTTATTTGAGACCAGTCCCTTCAAGATTTTATTGGCAGAAAATGTAGTCATCATTGTTTCTGTCTCATGCTGGAATCATTATGTACAATGTAAACAATAATGGCCTTAAGGTTGATATCTGAAGCACCACACTGATTGCCTTCTTCCATTCCGACAGAGCTTCAGATATCACCACTCTTCACTAATTGAACCAATTCATTTTCCACTCATAAAACTTCACACTATCTCATAC
The DNA here is from genome assembly GCF_036365525.1 of Heterodontus francisci. NCBI lineage: Eukaryota > Metazoa > Chordata > Chondrichthyes > Heterodontiformes > Heterodontidae > Heterodontus > Heterodontus francisci. The sequence continues at coordinate 38,137,643 of NC_090371.1, forward strand.
TTTCAGACCTTCTGGATGAATCACTTCTGCATAGAATCTTAAAAGCTTTATTAAACTATCGTATATATATTTATATATATTTAAATGTCCACTAATTTCACTAACCAGTTGGTCCATTATCTCTTCAAGGAAAATCTTCAAGGAATGTCAGATGTGACATAAAGCAAATTTGATTCCCTTTCATTGGTTCTTATTATTCTAGATGCTTTATTATACCTTCCACAAGATAGCTTCTTTTTCTTCCAGTACAGATGTTAGGTTTGCTGGCTTGTAATTTTCAGGGTTATCTTTATGCATCCTTGTTATTCATGAGCACCATTCCCCAATTCACGGGCAATATTTTGGTTTGCAATGAATTCCTAAAAGATTGCAAGAATCTGACTGATTTTCATCAGCCAATTCCTTTCCCAATGTTGGCAGAATGAACTATGAGTGGCAGCAATTGCCTGGAAAATGTGGCCACCCCTTCCCCTACTCCAACTACAACCAGAAAAATATGTCAACTTACATTCATCAGCATCCTCTGATGACATGAAGGAAAACAACAGCAGGAATTTTTGTCGGAAGGGGATAAGTCCCAACGTCAGAATCAAATATTGGGCCCTGAGTCCACACGGCAGCAGTAGGACCACAGCAGCAATCTTCCCAGCAGCGGCTTCTTAATTGGCCACCGCCAGGCCCCGCCGTCCAATTAGGGACAGCGGGCTGGATCTCCACACTGCTGGCCCAATCAAAGGACCGGCATCTCTGCAGCTTCGGCAGCGCCACCGAGAAAGATGGCTGCTGCTGAGGCTGCAAGGAGAATGAGAGGACACTTCTATTTTTTTCTCTGCTGGGGCCAGGCAGGCAGGCTGCGGCGATCGGAGGGCTAGCCCCTCCATTGGCGGCATCGGGACTACGAGGGTGGCCTTTGCCACTAGGGGCCCACTTCTTGGGCCATGGAGCCTCCGGATGCGTTAGCCTCCTCCAAGCAGCTGGCGCTTTCCCCACATGGTGAGGGACTGCTCTGCCGCTGGCAAAATGCCAGCAGGCCGGGTAAAGGGTTCTTAATTAGACCTTTAATTCTCTAAATTGGCCACCCACCTCTGCTCTTGGGCAGACAAGCTGTTGCCATTCCTGCCACTGGTAAAATGGCTGGATGGCAGGAGTTGGTCAGGGGGCGCTTCCGATGCAGTTCCCTTGCATTTGAGCAACACTTCTCTGCCTCCTAGCCTGCCACCTGGGGGCCAGTAAAATCTCACCCAATGTCTTCAGGCAGCACTGAACATTTGATTTACACTATAGCACTTCTGCAATCCTAGTCACTACCTAGCTGTGTTGTGTATAGAAATGCCATGTTATTCTGTTTTAATATAAAGACAATGCAGTGTATAACTGAACAAAGACATAAAGATATTATAAGGAATTGCTTAATTCATAAATTTATTTGCTGTCCACTGTAGGTTTTAATAGGGCTAACTAAACTTAATGGGGTATAAATTTGTCTCGGGAGGTAGTGCAGAATGGGAGGTACCACATTGCCCACCTGTGATACTTCAATGGAGCTGAATACCTGGCAGGATGTATAACAGGTGATTCGGGTGATGCTGCCTGTCTTGCATTACACCCCAAGGATGAATTTCTGCCCCAATATGCGTTTGTGTCTCTGCCTCTTCTGGACCAGTGACTTGTGATGATGGGTACAGAGGTGCAGGCAGCACCCTGGCACCTCATTTGCATTTACCCGCTGGTCGGAGAAATTCCATGTATACCTTAATATAATGTATGTTTTTCTTCAACACATTCACGGAGTATTAGATCCTTAATAGCGACTGGAGAGGATAAAAAGTGGCTCCTGCCAGCTTCCCTCCCCCCACCCCACCCCCCCAAACCCATCTATGCTTAACCAGATTGATATAATTGCCACAAACAATATGATCAGGATACGCTCGGTAAAGACCCACCAGTCCCTAGAGTGAGACTTGACTTCTTGATGAATGGAGGGCTCTATAGAGAGTGCTTGTAAATACATGCTTTTAATGAGTAATTGATTTCACTAAAAACAAAATACATTACAGTGAAGCTTACCTCGTCTTGTCTTACCTGTAGATAAGCCAACACCTTTAATTCAAAAAACTCTTTTTTATCACCCCCATTCCTAAGTGTGTTTTGAATACACTTGAAGCATTCGGTCACTAAAAGTAAATGGAGCAAAAGATGCTTTAATATATTTATTTCTACATATAAATATTGAACTATATTCAAATAAACTATTCCTTTCTGCTTATGTAATCCCAGCCACCCACTTGGCTTGTGTGGTGTATAGGAACGCCTTAGTTTTCCGTGTGTGCTGTGAAGCAATTTTATTAGTATTGTCATGAATATTATTGGACATTATTGATGTACAGTGATCCAAGTTTACATTATAAAGAGGAGCCTAGGAATTGCCTTCTGCTGTTTTGCCATCTGAATGCGGAATGAAGTTACTCTGTCTGCTGCTCTAACAGAGGCCTGGACTATTTTAAACTATATGGGTTACCACCTTTATTAAAAAAGCAGATAAAATATGTAATTGAATGTGTTAAGCCCTTCTGCGATAACATTGGATATTGAGATTTCTGAGTTTTTTTTAGCTCACTCCTGTGTGAATTTTAAGGCCCTTGTGGTAAATCCTGCCCACAATCTTATTCCACAGGGAGACTTGTTTCAATCCATAGCCCAGTTGTTGGAACCATTGTTCCTTATTTACAGTAGAATTAACTTGCTTTAAGCTTAGCTCCAGAGTAAGCCATCCCAGTTGATCCTGCAATCTTTGGAAACCATGCACTTGCATCTCTTCTGATTTTAAGGAGTTTACTGCATATTTTTGTACTTGCAAGGAGATTAAAGAAAGGAATACTGCCTCAGTGGTGGCTGGTCTAAATTAGTCTCACTCCAGGTAGCATGGACAGATGAATGAACAGAGGTCACCACAAGTAACTGAGTCACTCCAGGTAGCAGGGAAACATGAATGAGCATAGGTCACTACAAGTAACTGTCACTCTAGACAACAGTGTGAGCGGTCTATGGATGGATAATATTTACATTTGCAGTAATAATGTTTGCACAGTCTATGCCACCGTGTGGTTAGACTCATTTCTCAAAATAAATAATATACACAGTTCTCAATAAAAGCAGCAGCTTGGCTCAGCGATGTTACATCGATCTAAAGTTATGTCAACAGGGATAGGGGCTAGCGTCTGATCTGACTTTTAGTCTTCCATTATATTCAGATACTTTTCTATCTTCTGTTCTGAAATATTTTGTTCATGCTGAGTGCCAGTTCCATTAACTGTGATCATAGGTTCAGCCCATATCGAGCTCCTATTGAAGATTGCTAGCTGTCAAAAAGGCACCTTGATAGGTACTAGCATACATCGCACTTAGTTCATGTGTGCTTACCTGTATTTCAATTAAGTTACTCTAGCTCACATGGAATTAAAGACCTTTTTATTAACAACATGTGCATTTGTATCAAACATCATCCACACATCAACAGTTACTGCACTCAAAGCAGTTCATTGTGTGGACACACAATCACACATCTTGACTAATAAGGTGCTGTATAATGCAAGTTAGAATCATACTGCCCAGAAGGAGGCCATTCAGCCCATCATGTCTATGCCAGCTCTTTGAAAGCACTATCCATTTAATCCCATCCCCTATTCTTTCTCTGCAGCCCTGCAGATTTTTTCATTTTTTAGACAGTCCTTAAAACCCACCTCTTTGATCAAACTTTTGGTCATCTGTCCTTATATCTCCTTATATGGCTCAGTGTCAAATTTTGTTTGATAAGCTCCTGTGAAGCATCTTTGAAAGTTTTGCAATGTTTAAGGTGCTATGTAAATAGTGGTGCAGTGGTTAGCACTGCAGCTTCACAGCTCCAGCGACCCGTGTTCAGTTCTGGGTACTGCCTGTGTGGAGTCTCCATGTGACTGTGTGGGTTTCTGCCTGGTGCTCCAGTTTCCTCCCACAGCCAAAGACTTGCAGGTTGATAGGTAAATTGCCCCTTGTATAGGTCGGTGGGGATGTGGTAGGGAATGTAGGATTAGTATAAATGGGCAGCTGATGGTTGGCACAGACTCAGTGGGCCAAAGGGCCTGTTTCAGTGCTGTATCTCTCTATGACTCTATATAAATGCAAGTTGTTGTTGTATACATCCAATTTCCCTTTGAAAGTTATCAATGAATCTGCTTCTACCACCTTTTCAGGTTGTGTTCTAGATTTCACAAACTCATTCTTAATGGAGGTAAGCAACAATAACAAAAGCAACAACTGACATTTAAAAAAATTATTTATTCATTCCTGGGGTGTGGACATCGCTGGCTAGGCCAACATTTATTGACCATCCCTAATTGCTCTTGAGTTGCCTTCGTGAACCGCTGTAGTCCTTGGGGTGTAGGTACACCCACAGTGCTGTTGGGAAGGGAGTTCCAGGATTTTGACCCAGGATTTATATAGGATCTTTAATGTTGTAAGATATCCCGGGGAATTCACAGATGTGTTATCAAACAACATTTGATACTGAGTCACGTAAGGAGATATTAGGGCAGATGACGAAAATCTTGGCCAAAGAGGTAGGTTTTAAGAAGCATCTTAAAGGAGGAAAGAGAGGTAGAAAGGTGGGGAGGTTTAAGGAGGAATTCTACAATTTAAGACCGAGGTAGTTGAAGCCACGGCTGCCAGATGCCAGAATTGGAGGAGCACATGTATCTTGGCAGTTTGTGGGGCTGGAGAAGATTACAGAGATTGGGAGGGGTGAGGCCATAAGGGGTTTAAAAACAAGGATAAGAATTTTAAAATCGAGGTCCTGCTTAACCCAGAGCCAATGTAGGTCAGTGAGCACAGGGGTGATGGGTGAACAGGCATTGATGTGAATTAGGACATAGGAAGCAGAGTTTTGGATGACCTCAAGTTTACTGAGGGTAGAATATGGGAGGCTGGCCAGGAGTGAGAAGTAACAAAGGCATGGATGAGGGTTTCAGCAGCAGATGAGCTGAGGCAGGTGTGGAGTTGGGTGATGCTACAGAGGTGGAAATAGGTGGTCTTAATGATGATATGGTCAGAAACTCATCTCGAGGTCAAATATGACACTGAGGTTGCGAAAAGTCTGGTTCAGCCTCAGACAGTTGCCAGGGAGAGGGATGTAGTCGGTGGTTAGGGAATGAAATTTGTGGTGGGGACTTCCCAATATTTAGTTGGATAAAATCTCTCCTGATCCAGTACTAGATCTCAGACAAGCAGTCTGATAATTTAGAAACAGTGGCTGGGTCAAGAGAGGTGATGGTGAGGTGGAGATGGGTGTCGACATAATACACTTATAAACTGACACTGTGCTGCATTTTCAGATGATGTCACTAAGGGGCAGCATGTAGATGAGAAATAGGTGGGGGCCAAGGATAGATTCTTGGGAGATGCCAGAGGTAATGGTTCAGGAGCAGGAAGAGAAGCCATTGCAGGTGCTTTTCTGACTACAACTGGACAGATAAGAATAGAATAAAGTGAGTGCAGTTCCAACCAGTTGGACAATGGTGGAGAGGCATTGGAGGAAGATGGTGTGGTCATAGAGTCATAGAGGTATACAGCACAGAAACAGGCCCTACAGCCCATCGTTGGTAAACTAACTCAAAGGCTGCAGACAGGTCGAGAAGGACAAGTTGAGTTGAATGCTCTCCCCTGAGTTCACACTGCACTGCCTCTAAATTGGTTCTGGTGTAAAATATGCGATAGAAGTGACCCTAATTGCACCATGACTGATTCTGAGCTTAGCATTGACAATTTGAGATTGGAGTACAAACTGCATTCTGACAAAACTTTGGTGACGGATACACCTGCTGCACACTCAAAGTGGATATCAGGGTTGAACCAGACAATCCTTCCTCCATGTCGGTGTTACTAGAAAGAAGTGTTTTGTTTTGTGAATTCTGTGCTGAGCACCTTGAGACTCGTACCTAGATACCGCTTTGGGGCTCTCTTTGAGAACAGTAAATGAGGGTAGTAATATTTTGTTCTGTTCGAGCTATGTGCCTCAGCACTAACCTTAGAATTAGAAGAATACCTGCTAAATTTTTCCCACAACCCAGCCCCCCCGTGCCAATGCTGGAAGAAGAGTTCTTCATACACCATTCACAAACGCTGCCTTTATAATTTTGCTAAGCACTTGCCCCCTCGGAGCAAATGGATGGTTTTGTATTGTGAACTGGATTGAGATTGTCCAAGATCATCTCATCTAGGAGCTTACAGCCAACAGACACAGGGGACATTTATCCTAGAATAGTTTTTTTTTGTGTGAATAAGATCCACACATAAAAAATGGCTATTTAATCTTTGAAAACTTGTTTCTCTGAGTATTTGGATGTGGCTCGTGGTTCTAATTTCCTGACTGAAGAGTTTTGCGTCCTTGTGATGTGAGGCCAGGCCAAGTATTTCTCCACAGGGAGACCAATTTTTGGCTTACTCTTGTGCCCCTCCTAGGAGCTAGTTTTACTGGCAGGAGGCTGGAAACAGGCCACAGGCCTAACCTTCTTGGCTGGAGTGCAGTGCTTGGCTTGTGGAAAAGTAGCTTCGGGAAGTGGGGAGAAAATAATAAATATTCCCAGGGACGCACACCGAGATAAACATCAACTGCTGCTGGAGGACTATCAATTCGGTGAAAGACGCCCTTTGGTCTGCCCGAAACTTGCTGGTCTTCCAGCGCAAAGAGTTGTCCATGACCGAATGTTGCAGACTGGCACATTCCAAGCTCCAGGACTACGTGCTGAGGGACGCACTAAAGCTAGGGGCAGCCGCAGCAAAGGCTCAATGGGGAAAGACCACAGTGTAAGGTCCCCCACCAAGGTGAACTGAGGGGCTGGATCCATGGGAAACCCCTCGAATTGTATCGGGAAAATTTTCGTGTGCTGTAAAATGTACATGGCATGAAAAATGAAATGGAAGGGTTGTGAGGCAACTCACTCCTGTATTGAAGGAAACTGACCTCCTTTGCACTGTTTTTATTTTTTGACTTGGTGCTGTTTGGAACTGTTTGGTAATGTATTTTTTTAACAGATTTTTATGAATAAAGTATATTTTGGAAATAAAAAAAATAGAAAAAAGAAAATAATAAATATTTTTTTTAATGTTTCTGTGGCAGCTAGTTCTGCTTTCCTCTCCCGAGGAGATGCTGCTTAATTCCTGAAATTGCGTTGGGCAGTATACTCATATATGCATTACAATTTGGCTTCCTTGCCCCCTGCCCCACTAGCCTTCCACCTCCTTCAACCCTCCTCTTCCATTCTCAAATCCTTTACAAATGCTGTCTGGATTAACATTTCTCTTTTGATGCCTGCTAAACCTAATGTGCCAAAGGTTTCCTTAGCAAGTCTTGGAAGTTTTCGAATAAAATAGATCGAACATTGACTGCAAGTTTTGCTTCCCCCTAATATCTGTTGCATCAGGAGTAGTTTGTTTATGGACTCTGTTTATTGTTTGGCGTTTGCAGTCAAGTCTATCTGTTTTGACAGAAAATTTCTTTGACATGTGTGAGTTGCATTTCCGCACGCTACAGTGATATTTTTCTCCCTGCTGCATCCTGTGACGGACACTCTTACAGACAGCAAGTCTATGTTGTTTTTAAAGAGATTCATAAACCTCTGTAGAAGTGGCTGTATTTCAAATAGCAGAGCAGAACAAGCTGATAGATACTTCATTATTTTTCCAAAAACATACTTTATTCCTAAAATTTGTAAAGTACATTACAATACAATTCAAATGTGGCAGTACATAAAATGCATCACAGTTTAGTTTGGTTAAATACATTACATGGAACTCTATTGTGCCTCAGACTACTTACAATGCAGATTGCATATACATTTCCATTGTATTTAAACCTTTTCTGAAACATACAGCTCGAGGGGTTTTACACTGGTGCCAGCCCCTTGGTGTACTGTAGCAGTAGGGCCCTAACCTGTGTTCTTTCCCCATTGAGCCTTTGCACAGGAAGATCAATAAGTTTTGGGAAGACCAGAGGACGTCTTTCATAGAGTTGCTGGTTTCCAGCAGTGGTTAATGTTTGTCTCTATGTGCGTCCCTGGGAACAGAATGTAGAGCACCCAGTCCTGCGTTATGGAGTTGCTTGAGATGAACCTCGACAAAAACCATCTCTTTCCAGATGTTCTTTGCAAAGGAGATGGGACTCAGTCTATTGATATGAAGTTGATTCAATTTTTATGGTATTTATTTTCAAACTGGTTAAAACACTTGGAAGAAATAAAACTGCATCAACCCTCCCAACATGTACATTCCTTTTCTGAATACAATTATTTTCTTTTCAAATTTTCACTTATTTAAATGCCATTATGAAACCATTGGAATGATTAAAAGAAATCATGCTTTATTTATTTGCTTGGTCACATTGATCTACTTACTTATTTTGACACAAAGAGTCTTATCAGTGCATTTTATTTATTTTTATTTAGAGATACAGCACTGAAACAGGCCCTTCGGCCCACCGAGCCTGTGCCAACCAACAACCACTCATTTATACTAATCCTACATTAATCCCATATTCCCTACCACATCCCCACCATTCTACTACTACCTACCTACACTGGGGGCAATTTATAATGGCCAATGTACCTATCAACCTGCAAGTCTTTGGCTGTGGGAGGGAACCGGAGCACCCGACGGAAACCCACGCGGTCACAGGGAGAACTTGCAAACTCCACACAGGCAGTACCCAGAACTGAATGTGGGTCGCTGGAACTTTGAGGCTGCGGTGCTAACCACTGTGCTGCCCACTATTCTACTGTGCCGCCCACATTTTCACTGAATCTTGGGGGAAATGGCAGCCAAATTCAGCTGTATTTATAGCCATTACTATCATCTAGACTATAAAAATGGCAATAAAACTGTCTGGACCTCAAGAGGGAAGCTAAATGATACTCTAAGTTTCTGATGATTCAAAAGATTCAATAACACATTTTACTCGCTGAGGGTAACAGTTTTTTCCCTTGATTTTTGCAGAAGCTGGCCCACTGTCTAAACAGTGTTGTTTTCCGTTATTCACCAGGGGAGCCTTGCTATACAGTGCACCGTTCTGTGCCTTTCTTATTTTGACTCTGTATTTGAAGTAGACAGGAAATTATTTGGCCAGATGTTGCTATTTCAAAAAAAAATGTGGGTGGTACTCAAAGAGGCTAAACGTTCCCTCCAGCCTGCCTTTCTCATTGCCCGTGTCTATATTATAATGTTTGTTTCCTGTCTCCACATTATGTATAGATTATTCCATGCACATTTAAGTTACTGTATCTAAAATTAGTACATTATCAATGGCTATATAGATGGAAAATAGATAATAATGTAAGATATTGTGCATCTTTCATGTGAACTATTCTGCATATGTAATATATTTATTGGAATGCAAGTGTCTGTAAAATTGTTTAGTAATCTACTTCATTTCCCAATGCTGTATATATGAACATTCAAAAAGACAGACAGGAAAAGGCTTGTTGGTCTATCGCAACTAAGCATCATGGCCCCCAAGTGTTTCCTCCCACCAGCAGCCATGCAATCTCCTGGGAGAGGACAAAAAATCAGATAAAAATACCAGGCCAATTCAAGGGGAAAAGGAATCAGGAAAATTTCTCCCTGGCACTCTAAGGCAATCAAACCCGAGTTTCAAGAGAGGAAGATGACCACGAGGTGTATACACAACGTCCCATCGACCTTTCATACAGAGTGATATCACCCTCAGGAACGAACCTGTCCAGCTCCTTTAGTTATAGCTCAGAGCTTTATTCCAGGTGGCTGACTGAAGTGCTGATGTGGGTAAAATTCTAAAAGCTAACATGGCCAGCCTGGGACGTTCAGCCGAGACATCAAAGAAGTTACTGGAAGTGCCATGCCTGAAATATAGATTATACAAAAAAATTGTTTTGCTCCTGTGAAGCAGCTTGGAACTTTTTAATTATGTTAAAGGCGCTATATAAATCCATGTAGTTTTTGTTGTAAACCTCCTGACGTTTGTGCACAATTATGTTTTGATTGAGGGATTAATGTTGGCCAGGGCACAAAGCGAAATCCTTTGCTTTTCTTTCGGATCTTTTACGTCCACCTGAGAGAGCAGATGGAGCTCAAGTCTAATGCTTCATCCGAAAAAAGACACCTCTGACAGGCAGCTCTCCTTCAGTACTGCACTGAAGTGGATTATGTGTTCAAGCTTCTGGTGCAGGCCTTAAACCTATGACCTACTGACAGATGCAACAGTGCTATCACTTAACCAAGGTTCACACTTTAGAAAAGCACAGGCAAAGGTGAATGAAATGTGGTCTGTAATAGGCACTCATTTTTTTTTTGAATTAACACTGTCGCTGACAGCAGGCCTGATGTCACATGCATGGAAATTGACATAATTCCCAATGATGTAATGGTAAGCCCGGCAGTTTTCATGGTCCAACTGCATTTTAAATCAATTGGTTTTGTTTGTTGAAATCCCCAGTGGATTGAAAGTCAGTCTGATTGATTTGAAAGCAGTTTCTCTTTGAAATGGCTCATGTCTCTGATCTGACTGACGCTCTGTATTCACAGCTCCGTGCTTGTCATTTCACTCAATTCCCGTAGCCGAACACCAGGCATTGAAACTTATCATGAGGATGTTAAAGTGAGCCCCCCACCCGACCCCAACCCTGCTCTTTCAGTTGGATGTAAAAACCCAACAGCATTATTTAAAGAAGAGCAAGGGAGCCATCCTGGCCGGTATCCTGGCCAATGTCTATCATTCAACCAATATCACTAAAGCAGATTACCTGGTCAGTATCGTATTGCTGTTTGTGGGAGCTTGCTGTGCGTAAACTTGCTGCCACATTTCCTACGTTACAACAGTGACCACACTTCAAAAGTACTTCATTGCCTGGAAGATTCTTTGGGTCATCCTGAGGTTGTGAAAGGCGCTATATAAATGCACGTCTTTCTTTCTTCTTTCAGAAGGAATTTCTTAACAGCAATGATCATGAGGGTTTGGGGGTTGGGGGGGGTGGGTGTGGCTGGGGTGATGTGCTTTCCACACCTTGGAATGCTCACATCATTCGTTTCAAAGCTTTGCATTTTTATTTCACATTTCCATTCCTTGTAGTTGCCTTTCAGTCCCAACATCCCATTTCCTTCAAGCCTTCCCATGCTGCATAGCATTACATATCTGTGCTGGGCTGGGCTGAGGGCTGGTGATATGGGCACAGGTGCATGGCGGCAATGAGGTCAGTCTAGTTGCCCTCTGACTTATTTCCATTCAGTTCCTTCCCTTGCCCAGGGGCCATACCTTGACTCTGCTTCCATGCTCCCTCCGAGAGAGGGAACAGGCTTGAACGGCCTTCTCCTCTGTTCTACTCTTCTAATAAAGGCACAGCTGAGGTATGGAATGCTCATCTCATTTGAAAGGGAGGGAAGGCTGCAAGTCTTTTTTTTCCCCAAAATATACTTTATTCATAAAAATCTGCAAAAAAAAATACATTACAAAACAGTTCCAATTTGACAGTCCAGAAAGTGCAAAGAAATCAGTTTCCTTCGATACAGAAAGTGAGTTGCCTCACAACCTTTACCATTCCATTTTACACGCAATGTACATTTGCATTACACAGCAAAACCATATTTTGGTACATACAGCCCAAGGGGTTTTACACAGGTTCCAGCCCCTCGGTATACTAGGGCCTTGCACAGTGGCCTTTCCTCATTGAGCCTTTGTGGCGTCTGCTCTAAGCTTTAATGTGTCCCTCAGCACGTAGCCCTGGACCTTGGAATGTGCCAGTCTGCAACACTCGTTCGATGAAAACACTTTGTAAAGGAAGGCCAGCAAGTTTCGGGCAGACCAAAGAGCGTCTTTCACTGAGTTGATGGTCCTCCAGCAGCAGTTGATGTTTATCTCGGTGTGTGTCCGCGGGAACATACCGTACAGCACAGACTCCTGTGTTACCGAGCTGCTCGGGAAGAACCTCAACAAAAACCACTGCACCTCTTTCCAGACCTGCTTTGCAAAGGTGCATTCCAGAAGGAGGTGGGCGACGGTCTCTTCCCCACCACAGCCACCTCGAGGGCAGGATGTGGAGGCGGTGAGATTCTGGGTGTGAAGGAAGGATATGACGGGGAGGGCCCTTCTCATTACCAGCCAGACTTTAGCAGTCTGCTTGGGGAACCATCTGACAGGATCCACCATCTCCTTTTCCTGTAGAGCCTCGAGGATATTCCATGCAGACCACTGCCTGATGGATTGGTGCTCAAAGATGTTTTTCTGCACAAACTTTTCAACTAAATGGAGTATTCCGCGACAATGTGGCCAAACCAATCCTTCACAACACTGGGGTTCTACGCACAGCTTGATGCAGCCGCACACAGAAGTGGCCATCGGGACGAGGGCGATGTTGGGTATGTTTTCCCCCCTTTATCTAGAGCTTTGAACATCCAGAAGGCATTTGATAAGCTGCCACATCAAAGGTGATTGCAGAAAATAAACAACTAAAGGTGTAGGGGGTGACATATTGGCATGGATAGAAGATTGGCTAGCTAACGAAACAGAGGCATAAATGGGTCATTTTCTGGGTGACAAGATGTAATGAGTGGTGTGCCACAGGGATCTATTTACAATTTATATAAATGACTTAGATGAAGGGTCCGAAGGTATGGTTGCGAAATTTGCTGATGACGCAAAGATAGGTAGGAAAGTAACTTGTGAAGAGGACATAAGGGGGCTACAAAGGGATATAGATAGGTTAAGTGAGTGGGCAAAGACCTGGCAAATGGAGTATAATGTGGGAAAGTGTGAAAGTGTCCACTTTGGCAGGAAGAATAAAAAAGAAGCATATTTATCTAAATGGTGAGAGATTGCATGCTCTGAGATGCAGAGGGATCTGGGTGTCCTAGTGCATGATCGCAAAAGGTTAGTATGCGGGTACAGCATGTAATTAGGAAAGCTAATAGAATGTTATTGTTTATCGCGAGGGGAATTGAATACAAAAGTAGGGAGGTTATGCTTCAGCTATACAGGGCATTGGTGGGACCACATCTGGAGTACTGTGTACAGTATTGGTCTCCTATTTAAGGAAGGATGTAAATGCATTAGAGGCAGTACAGAGAAGGTTTGCTAGACTAATACCTGGAATGGATGGGCTGTCTTACAAGGAAAGATTGGACAGGCTAGGCTTGTATCCGCTGGAATTTAGAGTAAGAGGTGACATAATTGAAACATATAAGATCCTAAGAGGTCTTGACAGGGTGGATGTGGAAAGGATGTTTCCCCTTGTGGGAAAATCTAGGGGTCACTGTTTAAAAATAAGGGGTCACCAATTTAAGACAGAGATGAGGAGAAATTTTTTCTCTCAGAGGGTCGTGAGTCTTTGGAATTCTCTTCCTCAAAAGGCAGTGGAAGCAGAGTCTTTGAATATTTTGAAGACAGAGGTAGAAAGATTCTTGATAAGCAATGGGGTTGAAAGGTTATCGGGGTCGATGGAAATGTGGAGTAATCAGTTCAGCCATAAATTTACTGAATGGCGGAGCAGGCTCAAGGGGCCGAGTGGCCTACTCCTGCTCCTAAATTTGTATGTTCGTATGCAGAAACTGTAGGTCGGCTTTGACCTTGACAAGGTAACCCAAGATCGAATCACATCGTGTAGTGGATTTAATGCTATGCACGTTAATTGAAGCAATTTTTATACCCATTTAAAGCTGGATGTTGTTTACCACATCAGGTGTCCTTACTAGGCCCAGTCCTTGGGTATTTTCCTGAATACCCATAGTGTGCGCGAGCTGTTGCACGGTCGTTGGGTTCAGAAAACCCTTCTGGTCACTCACGGGGGCTTTGTTCAACTGGGTGACATCAGGGGGATCTTGCAGGCAGTGAGGTTTGGACTGCTTTCTGCTGGTGCTGTCTTTCCCCTCTGTTTGTCCTTGAGGATGTCTCTGCTCCTGGCTTCCCGGAGCTGGAGTGCGCTGGATGCTTTGCTGCTCTCGGTAAAGGCCTGCTCAGATCTGCAAAAAAAACCCCAGCCCAAGCCTGAAAGAACCACATCTGACCTGAGCCGGACCCGGCCCGAGTCCTTCCATTTTTACCCATGCCCGACCTTCCGTTTTTCACTTTCTTGCTGATCTGCACAACCTTAAAATAACTGTAACAAAACCACCTTTCTAGTCCAAAAATTAAATTAACAGTGGAGCCACTTACCTTTGATAGCGTGTGTCCGACCCAACCCAACCCGAGCCCGAATGCTGGACCCGGAAGTGCAACCTGACCCGGCTCGCACCCGACATGTCTTCGGGTCCCGTCGTGTTCAGGTTGGGTAGCAGGCCTTTATCTCTCGGTCTCCCAGAGCTGGGGTGCGCTGGGCATCTCACTGGGTTTAGCGCTTTGGGGTTAGGGCATGCTGGGCCCATCACTGCTTCCAGTGCCACGGAGCTGGGGGGCTTTCTCTTCCAGCTCCTCTGCATTCTGCCGCTTCTTTTGCAGGTGCCATCTTTCCGGCCCTTCCTCTTCCGATGAGGAGCAGCGGCCGTAGTCCGTCTCAGACGGTAGCCTCCTCTTGCCACAGATTTGGGTGGTGACCTATTCCTTTTTTTGTGGCTGCTTCTTTGTGGTTTTCCTTTTGACCAATTGCCACTCACCCATTTCTCCCTCTGCTGCCTCCTCCTCCATTGATTCTGTCTGTTGAGGAGAAGTGTCCGGGCACGGGGTAGGTGTTGGGTCGCTTGTTGCAGCTGCCTCCCCTTTCCTCTCCTTCTTAGACAGATTTTGCTGGGGGGAGGGTTGCTTGTCTCCTTCCCAGCACCAGGCACGTTCACCGTTCCTTCCCCCAGCCTTTCCTTGGACTTTGCCGCCTTTGCATAACTGAGTCAGCGGTTGGGGTAGGTCTTGTAGAGGTGGCTTGCCCCACCACACAGATTGCAGCACTTACACTGCTTATAGTCCTTTGTCTGATGGCCTTCCTGCTTGCAGTTTTTGCAGATGACTGTGCTCCAGTTGGCCATCACATGACCAGATTTAGCATAGGTACGGCAAACTCTGGGCTGCCCAGCGTAGACCAAGAAGCCTCGACTTCCCCCGATAGCGAAGCGGAAGGGAGGATGGATGATGGCTCCATTGGCATCGATCTTCAAGGTCACCTTGACCTGCCGCTTGCTGGTCCAAATCCCAAACAGGTCCTTGACCTCAGTACTGCTCCCTGCCACCTTGACGTACCTGGCAAGGAAAGTGAGCGTATCCACGACGGGAACATGGAGGTTGTAGAGGTGGATTATCACCACCCGGTTCCATTGCAACGGCAGCGTGAAGAGGGGCTCCGCCCTGAGGATCGACAGCAGCGCCTGGTTTCCTCTCTCCTTGAAGACCTTCAGGAACTTAATGCATCCCGCAACATTCTTGAACATCACATCAAAATAGCCACAGATGGGGAAGTCCTGCAAGCAGAAGATGTCTACAGCTTGGAATCCACAGCAATCAATCAGGATTTTCTTAATGAAGAACGTGCAGTCAATGGTTGCACCTGGAGTCATAGAATCATAGAGTTATACAGCACAGAAACAGGCCCTTCGGCCCATCGTGTCTGTGCCAGCCATCAAGCACCTATCTATTCGAATCCCATTTTCCAGCACTTGGCCCGTAGCCTTGTATACTAAGGAGTTTCAAGTGCTCATCTAAATACTTCTTTAATGCTGTGAGGGTTCCTGCCTCTACCACCCCCTCAGGCAGTGCATTCCAGATTCCAACCACTCTCTGGGTGAAATTTATTTTCCTCAAATCCACTCTAAACCTTGTGCCCCTTACCTTAAATCTATGCCCCCTGGTTATTGATCCCTCCGCTAAGGGAAAAAGTTTCTTATTATCTATCCTATCAATGTCCCTCATAATTTTGTATACCTCAATCAGGTCCCCCCTCAGCCTTCTCTGCTCTAAGGAAAACAACCCTAGCCTATCCAATCTCTCTCAATAGCTGAAATGCTCCAGCCCAGGTAACATCCTGGTGAATCTCCTCTGCACCCTCTCCAGTGCAAACACATCCTTCCTATAGTGTGGTGCCCAGAACTGTACACAGTACTCCAGCTGTGGCCTAACTAGCATTCTATACAGCTCCATCATAACTCCCTGCTCTTATATTCTATGCCTCGGCTAATAAACGCAAGTGTCCCATATGCCTTCCTAACCACCTTATCTACCTGTTCTGCTGTCTTCAGTGATCTGTGCACAAGTGCACCTACCATCCATTGTATAGTCCCTTGCCTTATTAGTCCTCCCAAAGTGCATCACCTTCCACTTTTCAGGATTAAATTCCATTTGGCACTGCTCCGCCCATCTTACCAGCCCATCTATATCATCCTGTAACCTATGGCTTTACTCCTCACTACTTACACCACCATCAATCTTCGTGTCATTTGCAAACTTACTGATCATACCTCCTATATTCACCTCTTTTGCTATCTTTCACCACTACCCTAATGGTGTTACGCATTCCCTGGCCTGGAGCTCTGGTGTTGGTTGCAACCATTTTTTGCTTGAAGCTTTCCTGGGACGGGCACTAAAACCCCAACCAACAGGAAAACAACCACAGTAGATCTCCAATCCCAAAGGGCGAAATGCCATAAAAACAGTGCCGAAACCCCCAAAAGATCCAAAAACAAAACCCAAAAACACAACCTGCAGGATCAAAGCCCACTGATCATTGTTCCTCCCCTGGCAGGTAAGTATGCAAATCCACCACTTAACATTCAGTGGCACAGCACTGCTGCCAAAGCCACTTATGTGAAAAGTCATAACACCAATATAGCTGAGCCCCGTCACATTTGCTTTTTGTTTTGTTGAAATGGATGGTGAGAGCTCAGGCATTTTCTCACACAAAGTGCTAGCATGCCAGATTCCAAAAAGTACTTCTAAAAATAATCACATTTTGTTTCCCTGTGGTAAAATTCAACATCTATTTCAGAATAATCATCTGGAATAATTACTGGTGTTCATTAATATTCATGTTTCACAAAATCCTCACTACGAACATATGGCCAGATGCTATGGGAAGACTCATGGCACAGCAAAACCCCCATTGATTCCCTCTCCCAAAGGTTGCGAAGACCTTGCTTTAAGAATGAATGGGCTTTCTGTATCACACTCCTCTTTGCTGAGTATCTCTGCTTCCTCTCTCACCCAGATCATGTCCTTGAATTCCTCACATTCCTTATTTCATAGTGATCCTCCTCTGCTTGACGAAAGGACTTCTGCTTAACCCCAAGAGAGAACTCTTCATAAGTTCTTCCATTATCCGTCGACTCCCTGATGGGACTGATTACAGGGTAAAAAGCATTTTCTTCTCCAGTTGTAATTTTCTTATTACAATCTTTTTTTTCTCCCAACTCTGATTTCCTCCCAAAGAGATCCCCTAATTCATTTGTTCTTATTAGGTCCTTTAGCATTTTGTAAGTCATTCCCATCTATTGCCACTTCTTCATTTTAAGTTTTCATTCCTGTGCATAACTTATCATTTTCCCATTCTATCAGTCAAAGCCTTTTGTCAAAAGCCCTTGCATGTCACTTTTTAATGTATTGACTCGCTGTCCTTCTTGCTGTTTGAGCCAGATAGGCAAATCTCTCCCCAGTTAGCACATTCTCTGAAAATCAGCCTTTAGATGTCAAGGCCCAAGCCAGGAGCCCCAGTGAGCTCTGCGTCACACTCTGCGTCATGCTCTGTCATCCTCTGTCCTTGAAAAATGATGTTTAAAGCCAGCTGCTGGAAGGTACCTAGCTTTAGGGAAGGGGCTTTCTCTGTGATTTTTCTTTCCTAACTTTTTGGAAACACCTGCTCATTTGCTTGTTGTGGTGGAGATCAGGAGTAGGACAGCAGATGGAAGGCAGCAGGAGGGACTCTTGACTTTTTTTTACCTCACCAATTTATTCCCCCTTTCCTCTCTCACCTGTCTAGGGGTAGGCAGGGAGTGGGGAAGGGGCGTGGGGCTGGAATTTAATCTCAGAATCGCCTAATCAGTAATTCTGGAGTTACCTTAGCTTCATTCTTACTCTTTTCAACCTCGGTGGTATTTTGGCTTGTAAGTTAAGTTCCTCAATAAAAAAAATCTGTGGAAAACCAGGAGTCACAACAGGGACTTTAAATATCCTGCAGTCGGCAGAGTTCACATGAAAGTCAGATTTACTAGATGCATCATAAGCCCCAGATGGCAAAACCTCTGTTACCAGAATCACACATGATTTTATGTGTCTAAAGTGAAACTTCCCACATTAATATACCCTGGTAATACACAAGCATTTTTATTTGGTTATCACCAGCTCCAAGTCAAGTAGATTATCATTGCTGCTTGAGCAGAAAGATCGCTTCATTTTTTAAAATGAATGAATTCTGCATTGAAAACTTCTTAAGCATGCAAATACATTCATAAATCACTGCCTCTTTTTGGCTCCATTCCTCACCAGCTGTTGTTTATCCTGTTCTGCCCTAGTGTGAGTGAGGCCAGCCACTGCGAGGATGTGTCAGGCCGGCGCTTGCCTCAGTTGGCTCGGAAGGCGCTGAGATAAGGACCTGGTGCAGCAGCCTTGAATTGCCTTGGCCCATCTGCCTCACCTGGCCCCTCACTGTTGGCCTTCTCCCTGAGAAAGACTTTAAATATGCAGGTAGCATGCGGCCTTGGCTTGCCTTCTGTCAGAGTTATTGTTGTGTTTTTTTGTCCTGCTTATCTCTCAATCGTGTTCTAATGAATAAAAGAGCAGATTTTCCAGCACGGATTGTGCACTTGTGCTAATCAACCATTTTTAGCATCTGTTTATATGGGAACAGTGGCGCAGTGGTTAGCACCGCAGCCTCACAGCTCCAGCGACCCGGGTTCAATTCTGGGTACTGCCTGTGTGGAGTTTGCAAGTTCTCCCTGTGTCTGCGTGGGTTTCCTCCGGGTGCTCCGGTTTCCTCCCACATGCCAAAAGACTTGCAGGTTGATAGGTAAATTGGCCATTATAAATTGCCCCTAGTATAGGTAGGTGGTAGGCAAATATAGGGACAGGTGGGGATGTGGTAGGAATATGGAATTAGTGTAGGATTAGTATAAATGGGTGGTTGATGGTTGGCACTGACTCGGTGGGCCGAAGGGCCTGTTTCAGTGCTGTATCTCTAAACTAAAATATTTCACTGACAATTTGTTGTTTCCGTATATAAGTTTTATATTGTCACGCCCACCGGAAGTGCAATGATACAACAGTCATGGACTAACTCTGAAGGGGTTGTGAAAAACGGACTTTGTTTTTAAAAAATGAACCTTTATGGTCAACCAAAATGGCTGCTCAAAAAGGGTATTGTCCTTTTGTGTATTCAAATTTTCAAAGCCAAAAAGGGTTAATGAAGCCCATCCTATACCTATCCTAAAAACTTTCCAGAATTGAATGTCTTCTTCTAAAACGTAGGAGGTGTGAAGTAGCCACATCCTGGGCCATTGTGCAATCACCATGAGGAAGAGATGAGAATGTCTCCCACCAGGAGTTGAGAGGTGACACAGTTTTACCTTTTTAAGAAAAACAGCCAGAGAGAGACTGACTCAGAAGGTGAAGCTACTTGTAACAGCTTGAGTTCCAGGCAAGTCAGTGCCCTGCTGAAAAAATCCCGACATCCACAGTATACAGCAATGAGAGCTAGAAGTATCTTCAACCACCATCTTCAACAGAACCTTCAATCAAGAGGGAAATCTACAATCATCTCAGACCTAGATCCATCTAAAAATTCTCAAGAGAATTCAACAGGTTTATCGTAATCTCCCCCCCCCCTCCCCCCCACTAAAAACCACCTTCCTCCTTCCTGTTGCTATCTGTTTCCTCTTGTGTGCGTGTGCACGAGCGAATGCGTGAGTGGATGCGGTTGCGACAATTTCGGGATAAGGCGCATTGATCAATAAATAATTGACTTTCTGTTTTTAAAACCTACAAAAAAACCTGTTGTTGTCTGTTTATTTGAGAAATAAAATACCAAGGTGCTAAACTCTAATACAAATACACTTTCTGTGGTCAGGTGGAGAGTTGAACAGTGGGAACCACCCACATCGCACCATGTGGCCGTAACAATCTGTTTAAAGTGATACTATTTATACAGTGAGATCTGTTTTATGCTTCCTAGTATGTGACAGAGAGAGAGGTACAGATTCGAACTACTGAAAGGCAGAGTTGGCAGTGAAGCTCTTCACAGGAATTGTAATCAACATTTTGAATAGACTCAGGTAATAGAGGCAAAGGCCCTTGATTAATTTAACAAACAGGTTGATATTGTGATGGGAGAAGTATGGGGAATAATTTTGACTTTGGGTCATTTTGGATCAGCTTTCCATTATACATCTTTCCCAAATTTCATTCCTATTGATGTCAATTGAAAATAAAATCGGGATGATGTATAACAGGCAGCTGATGCAATATTGTCCATTCTACACCATCACCCCATATCAAAATTTCCCCCATAGTGTCATTTTAGATAGATGAGCCAAATGGACATAATGTCCTCCCTCAGTTATGGATCGTGATCTTCTAATAGTGCACTTGTAGAATTTATTTAATTCTGAGAACTGGCCTCTAACAATGACATGGCTTTTTGATATCCTGTGCAACTTTATACACATGTGTGAAGGTGAGATGGTCATATTGGGACTTTACCATTTTGTCATCTTCTGATTATGTGTCAGTTGTTGTATGAGGCCATTATAAGGCCATTAAAGACAACCAGTGCAGTGAAACTGACTGCCAGTAATGACTGCCCAATGTCAGTCTGACACCAAATTAATGAGTCAAACCAGTGTCAGCCAGATCCTTGTCCTAAGCACTTGCTATTCCAGATCATAAAAACTTTCTCCCTAACTCCAGGTGTACATACAGTACATGGAGTGCAGCGGTTCAACAAGGCAGCTCACCACCACCTTCTCAAGGCCAATTAGGGATGGGCAATAAATACTGGTCTTGCCAGTGACACTTACATCCCAGGATTGGGCGTGGGTAGCATTCCAAAACATTGTTTTTCAAGCGAAGGTGGACAATGAGTCTCACCACACTATTCAACAATGGTTGCCTCACTTCCACACCTGATTCTGCTCTCATCCAGAATATGCACACACATCCCTTTCAGTCGGAGGAATGAGGTACAGGAATCTCAGATGATTTGTTCTCCTAAGCCCAGAAATGCTGAGATAAATTGGAGCACTATGGTGCCACTCCAGGTGAGACTGACGATGAAATATAGCATAACGGCTATGTTGACAATGGAATAATGCTCTGGAGTCATGAGTTCATAATCCATGGGAGCTGGGGAACTTAAATTCAGTTAATAAATAAATATGGAATAAAAGCTTGTCTCAGTAAAAATGCTTCTGAAAGTACCATATTATCGTTAAAAAAAATCTACTTTACTAATGTCCTTCTACCATTAACAAAAGTCAGTGAAGGAAATCTGCTGTCCTTACCTGGTCTGGCCTACATGTGACGCCAGACCCACAGCAACATGGTTGACTCTTAACTGCCCTCTGAAATGGTCTAGCAAGCCACTCAGTTGTATCAACAGAAAAAGTGAATAAGAATAAAAGTGGATGGACCAACTAGCATTGACCTAGGCACTGGAAACAGCAAAGGCATAACCTGCCCAAACGATCCTGCAAAGCTCTCCTCACTAACATCTGAGGACTTATGCAAAAATTGCAAGAGCTGCATCAGTGACTAATCAAGCAACAGCCTGGCATAGTCATACTCACCAAATCATACCTTACATGTTCTGTTCCACCAGCAAGACAGACCCACCAGTCGTGGTGGCATAGTGACATACATTCAGGAGGGAGTGGCCCTCAGAGTCCTCAACATTGATTCTGGACCCCATGAAGTCTCATGTCATCAGGTCAAACATGAGCTGATTACCACCTACCACTCTCCCTCAGCTGTTAAATCATTGCTCCTCCATGTTGAACACCGCTTGGAAGAAGCACTGAGAGTACAAAGGGCACAGAATGTAATCTGGGTGGGGACCTTCAATGTCCATCACCAAGAATGGCTCAGTCACACCACTACTGACCGAGCTGGCTGAGTCCTGAAAGACATCTGCCAAACTGGGCCTTTGGCAGGCAGTGAGAGAACCAACAACAGGGAAAAACTACAACCTACTCATCCTCACCAATCTACTTGTCGCAGACGTATCTGTCCATGACAGTATTGGTAGGAGTGACCACTGCACAGTCCTGTGGAGATGCTGAGGATACCGTCCATTGTGTTGTGTGGCACTACCATGGTGCTGAATGGGAGAGATTCAGATATAGTAACTCAAAACTGGGCATCCATGAGGCACTCTGGGCCAACAGCAGCAGTAGAATTGTATTCAACCACAATATGTAACCCCATGGCCTGCCATATCCCTCACTCTACCATTACCATAAGTCAGGAGCTCAACCCTGGATCAATGAGGAGTGCAGGAGAGCATGCCAGATGCAGCACCAGGCATACCTAAAAATGAGGTGCCAACCTAGTGAACACAGGACTATGTCTATGCTAAACAGTAGAAGCAGCATGTGATAGACAGAGCTAAGCGATCCCAAAACCAACAAACCAGATCAAAGCTCTGCAGTCCTGCCACATCCAAAGAACAACAAAGAACAAGAACAGTTCAGCACAGGAACAGGCCATTCGGCCCTCCAAGCCTGTGCCGATTTTGATGCCTGCCTAAACTAACACCTTCTGCACTTCCGGGGCCCAAATCCCTCTATTCCCTTCCTATTCATATATTTGTCAAGATGTCTCTTAAATGTCGCTATCGTATCTGCTTCCACCAACTCCCCTGGCAGCAAGTTCCAGGCACTCACCACCCTCTGTGTAAAAAACTTGCCTCGCAAATCCCCTCTAAACTTTGCCCCTCTCACCTTAAACCTATGTCCCCTAGTAACTGACTCTTTCACCCTGGGAAAAAGCTTCTGACCATCCACTCTGTCCATGCCGCTCATAACTTTGTAAACCTGTATCATGTCGCCCCTCCACCTCCATCGTTCCAGTGAAAACAATCCGAGTTTTTCCAACCTCTCCTCATAGCTAATGCCCTCCAGACCAGGCAACATCCTGGTAAATCTCCTCTGTACCCTCTCCAAAGCCTCCACGTCCTTCTGGTAGTGTGGCGACCAGAATTGCACGCAATATTCTAAGTGTGGCCTAACTAAGGTTCTGTACAGCTGCAAGTTATGAATGATGGTGGACAATTAAACCACTAACCGAAGGAGGAGGCTCCACAAACAATCCCATCCACTATGATCGGGGAGCCCAGCATATCAGTGCAAAAGACAAGGCTGACATATTTGCAACCATCTTTAGCCAGAAGTGCCGAGTTGATGATCCATCTTGGCATCCTCCTGAAGTCCCCAACATCACAGATGCCAGTCTTCAGCCAATTCGATTCACTCCACCTGCTATCACGAAATGGCTGAAAGCACTGGATACAGCAAAGCCCTGACAACATCCTGGCACTAAAGACCTGTGCTCCAGAACAGGCTGCACCCTTAGCCAAGCTGCTCCAGTACAGTTACAACACTGGCATCTACTCAACAATGTGGAAACTTGCCAGTTATGCCCTGTCCACAAAAAGCAGGACAAATCCAATCCAGCCAATTACCGCCCCATCAGTCTACTCTTAATCGTCAGCAAAATGACGAAAGGTGTCTTTGACAGTGCTGTCAAGCAGCACTTACCAATAGCCTGCTCACCAATGCTCAGTTTCACCACTCAACTGCAGATCGCATTATAGCCTTGGTCCAAAAATGGGCAAAAAAGCCAAATTCCAGGGGTGAGGTGACAATGACTGCCCTTGACATCAAGACAGCATTTGACTGAGTGTGGCATCAAGGAACCCTAGCAAAATTGAAGTCAATAGGAATCAGGGGAAAATCTTCGCTGGTTGGAGCCATACCTAGTACAAAGGACAATGGTTGTGGTTGTTGGAGGCCTATCATCTCAGGCCCAAGACATCACTGCAGGAGTTCCTCAGGGTAGTGTCCTAGGACCAACCATCTTCAGTTGCTTCATCAATGACCTTCCATTCAACATAAGGCCACTAATTGGGATGTTTGCTGATAATTGCACAGTGTTCAGTACCATTCACGACTCCTCAAATACTGAGATAAAAACAAAAAGTGCTGGAAATACTCAGTAGGTCTGGCAGCATCTGTGGAGCCAGAAACAGAGTTAACGTTTCAGGTCTGTGACCTTTCATCAGAAATGGCAAAGGTTAGAAATATAATAGGCTTTGAGCAAGTGAAAAGGGGGAGGGGTAAGAACAAAAGGGAAGGTGTGTGATAGGGCAGAGGGCAGGAGAGATTAAATGACAGAGATATCATGGAACAAAGGCAAAGGGAGTGGTAATAGTTGTAGTACAAGACAAAGCATTAGTCCAGAGTCCTACTAGAAAAGATTGGATGCCCACCAAAGCTACTAAGTATCATCACCTCATTCCATGACAATATGAAAGGCACAATTCAACATGGTGGCTCCTCATCAGAGCCCTTTCCTAACCTGAGTGGCGTGAATAGGACTGTGTTCCCGCACCCACACTTTTTGGGATTTTCTTCTCCCTGCTGCTTTCACATGCGTTCAAGTCCTCTGAAGAAGAAATTTTCCTCCACACAAGATCAGGGGGCAGGTTGTTCAATCTTGCCCGTCTAAGAGCAAAGTCCAAAGTACGGAAAGTCCTCATCAGGGAACTTCTCTTTGCTGACGATGCTGCTTTAACATCTCACACTGAAGAGTGCCTGCAGAGTCTCATCGACAGGTTTGCGGCTGCCTGCAATGAATTTGGCCTAACCATCAGCCTCAAGAAAACGAACATCATGGGACAGAACGTCAGAAATGCTCCATCCATCAATATTGGTGACCACGCTCTGGAAGTGGTTCAAGAGTTCACCTACCTAGGCTCAACTATCACCAGTAACCTGTCTCTAGATGCAGAAATCAACAAGCGCATGGGAAAGGCTTCCACTGCTATGTCCAGACTGACCAAGAGAGTGTGGGAAAATGGCGCATTGACACGGAACACAAAAGTCCGAGTGTATCAGGCCTGTGTCCTCAGTACCTTGCTCAATGGCAGCGAGGCCTGGACAACGTATGTCAGCCAAGAGCGACGTCTCAATTCATTCCATCTTCGCTGCCTCCGGAGAATACTTGGCATCAGGTGGCAGGACCGTATCTCCAACACAGAAGTCCTCGAGGCGGCCAACATCCCTAGCTTGTACACACTACTGTGTCAGCGGCGCTTGAGATGGCTTGGCCATGTGAGCTGCATGGAAGATGGCAGGATCCCCAAAGACACATTGTACAGCGAGCTCGCCACTGGTATCAGACCCACCGGCCGTCCATGTCTCCGCTTTAAATACGTCTGCAAATGCGACATGACATCCTGTGACATTGATCACAAGTCGTGGGAGTCAGTTGCCAGCGTTTGCCAGAACTGGCGGGCAGCCATAAAGACGGGGCTCAAGTGTGGCGAGTTGAAGAGACTTAGTAGTTGGCAGGAAAAAAGACAGAGGCGCAAGGGGAGAGCCAACTGTGTAACAGCCCCGACAAACAAATTTCTCTGCAGCGCCTGTGGAAGAGCCTGTTACTCTAGAATTGGCCTTTATAGCCGCTCCAGGCGCTGCTTCACAAACCACTGACCACCTCCAGGCGCTTATCCATTGTCTCTCGAGATAAGGAGGCCAAAGAAGAAGTCCAGAGAGAGTGTTAATGGCAAAATAATGCACAGCTCTGTCCAAAAGCAAAAACATGAAAAGCAATTACAGATACTCAGATTCCTCAGATACTGAAGCAGTCATGTCCTCATGCAGCAAGACCTGGACATCATTCAGGCTTGGGCTCTTAAGTGGCAAGTACATTCGTGCCATACAAGTTCCAGGCAATGACCCATCTCCAACAAGAGAGAATCTAACCATCTCGCCTTGTTGTTCAACAGCATTACTATTGCTGAAATCGCCACCATCATCATCCTGGAGATTATCATTGACCCATAACTTAACTCGACCAGCAATATAAATAATGTGGCTACAAGAGCAGGTGAGAGACTGGGAATTCTGTGACAAGTAATTCACATCCTGACTCCCCAAAGAACTGTCCACCATCTACAAGGCACAAGTCAGGAGTATGATGGAATAATCTCCACTTGCCTGGATGGGTGCAGCTGTGATAACACTCAGGAAACTTGTTGCCATACATGACAAACCACCCTACTTGATTGGGAACCCATTCAACACCTTGAACTTTCACTCCCTCCATCACTGTCGCTCAGTAGCAGCATTGTGCACCATCGACAAGTTGCAGTGCAGCATGTTACGACTGAAGCAGGAGGAGTGCACTGTTAATTCAGTCCCACTTCTCCACAGGTCACAACATATATTTAAATTTTCCCACTTACCGAGACAATCAATCAGATACTCAATTTGTCCCCAAAATAAAGCACACCAACCAGGTTTCTTTAATAAACAACGAAATTATCTGAACATTTATGCGAATTGAAATATTAAAGCCCCTTATTTTTTATCCTAGCCCTCACACACACACTCACATACACAACCAGTAAACTGGGAAAAAAAGGGATTTTTGTTTCCAGCTGTTACAAAGAAATGGAAGGAATAAAAAAAAAACACTTATGCTTAAAAGAAGATATGGAAGTCCTTTGTTCTGGCAAGGTGTCCCAAAGTTGAATAGGTGGCTGCCACTAGGAACCTTTCCAGGCAATGTTGATGAACAGTCTGGGTAGGATTTCAAGAAATGCAGCTACAGAAGGCTTCACATGGATCTTACATTCGGTGTGCAGCAACAAAAGTTTCAATTCTCACACATTTGATGCAAAATTCTTTCAAAGATGCAAGGTTTCTGCAAACATTCAGGACTTTTTCAAATACAGGAGGCAACAGTACAACTTGTTGCAGGATTTGCTTTTCAAGAGAAAGAGGAGGGCTGGTTGGATCTTCTGTTCTCCTGGCAGGTGAATAATCAAACTCCAACTGCCTGTTTTTTTAACAGTTAAAAATGAAACAAAAACTTTTCCAGAGGCAAGTCCTAGACAGCCATAAATCCTGACTTGTCAATAAGCAAATAGCTCTTCAGGTCAACCCCCCTGCTGGGTTCTTTACAATCATGTGCCTTCCAGTAAAAACTTGTTTACTGGTTAACCTTCTGTTGACCTTCCTTTAAAAAAACACCTGAAGTTTAGCTTCTTCAAGATTCCAGCATCCGTTAAATCCTTCTCAGTTTTTTAAAATAGATTCTCAAGTTTTAACAAAAAATGGAAACCTTCTTAACAAGCAACTCACCAAGGCTCCTTCGATAGCACCTTCCAAACTTGCAAGCTCTACCACCTAGAAGAACAAGGGCAGCAGACACATGGGAACACCACATCTGCAGGTTTCCCTCCAAGCCACACACCGTCCTGACTTGCAAATATATCGCCGTTCCTTCACCTTGCTGACTCACATAACCCAGTTCCTTGGAGTAGTACATCTAGTGACCTTAGAGTTTTTTACATGATAAATCATAGAAACTAATATAGAAGCAAAATACTGGATGCTGGAAATAAAAATGGAAAATGCTGGAAATACTCAGCAGGTCCAGCAGCATCTGTGGAGAAAGAAACAGAGTTAACATTTCAGGTCAATGATCTTCCATCTGAATGGTGGAAGCTACACTGGGTCCCATTGAGATGATGTCTGAAATTACAAAGGCAAAAAGCTGGACTGATTTATCAGTACAATCTCAACCCTAAAATGCATTATGACCTACAGCTTAATGTAATCAAGTGTCTTATGATAGTTGCTTAGATTTAGGGGGGAAATGGTGGAGTTGAATAGCAGAGAAGCCCGGGGAAGTGGCCAATGGCACAGTTAACGAGATTTGTTCTGAGGAAAGTTTTGAACGTGGGGGAGCTTTTGAAGGTGTAAACTGGAAAAGATTATAGAGAATTCTGGAGTGCAGGAATGCAACGACTGTTGGGCTCTGTGACTAGTGAGAGACAGGGGGGTGGGGGGGGGAGTACAGTAGACCAGTACTGGAGGAGCTGAAGGGCATTGACTTGGAGCAAGACTATGGAGGGATTGTGAATGAGTCTAAGTATTTATGCAGCTGGCAATTTTTGGAGGATATTCTGTTTTTGCCGACTCTTGTTTGCGTCAGCAGCAGGTGTCATGACTGACAACAAATGCACGGCCAGCTCCCACATACATATGCTGTGATCTGAGCCAAAGCGTTCAACTGCAGTGCTATAGGCTTTCATTTCATTGGGTGTTACAGGGAAATAGCACACCCTGCATACATTGTACAGCAGCATCCTGTTTTTGTTAAAAATCAAATAAATCGAACGCCTTTGTAGAATGCAAAGCGAAGCCCAAACGAACGTGACAAAAGTTGACCCTTTTCTGTGTCTGATGTGAAATGTAGCTCAAAATCCGCATCCAGCTCTTCAAGGTTTTATATTAGCTGTTTCTAATCGACAAACAAAATCTATTCGTGCCCGCTGTAAAATTAAAAAGGCAAAGTGTTATTGCTTGATTTACTGATCATGTTATATGTGTTTAAAGAGACTTTGCGCTGAATGACTTTATCTGTCTACCACGCAGGATTGCGCAGTTCATGTCTGTCCTCACGCTTCTCCCTCCCTTCATTCTTGACTGATAAGGCGGTTGTGGAAGGTTGTGCTAAGCACCATGTCAGGGTCATCAGCGGACGAGGGAGAAACAAGATATGAAATCTTCATCCCCAGCCTGTAGTAAGAGGGTTTCATGGCTCGAGAATGGCTTAGCAGTGAATGACCTGGACAGTTTCGGTAAAACTATTACTTAGATAAAAACAAAATACATTCTCCCTAAACTTTCCTTCCACTTCAGCTGAATGTTAATGGGGTTAGTGATGCTTTTAACAACATTTTCTGCATGATGTCAAGTTCAGTGTCCACATTTGTAACTTGCCTTTCTCAGAGAAGGATATGTGCAGTAAGTGAGTCTTTTAATGCTGATGTATTCACCATCATATCATGTTTAAATAATAAACCCTTGTATTTGCCATTTTAAAAATTGTGCACTCTCAGAATAACTTCATTTCAGGTCTGTCTATCCAGAAATTAACCAGATAACCAGCTCGTTTGCCCTTCTACTGGAGTTTTTACGACATGCAAGGTCTGTTGGAAAAATGAAGAATTTGCCACTTTTTGTCAAACCATTCCATACACTCCATATCTGGTGCTCAAACTGTGCGACATTTAGTTAGGTTTTTAGATACTTGAGACGTATAGCCTTGTTGTGATTGGCTTTTTTGAGAGTACTGGTGAATTATTATTGGACAACAGGCCATGTGGTAAAATGTCCCACTCACATGGGCTCTAAATGATGAACTGCTTAGTCTCGCTACACTATTTCGATCTGTTTTTCGTTAACTTCAGATTTCCAGCTGCTTCTGCTCGCATCAGTCTGTGAAAGTGTAAAGAATTAGAATTATTCACATTTTCTTTCTGGTTACACTCCAAAAGAAAGGTTTTACTGCGCTAAGTTTTTGCACTTGGGAGCACACGAGTCGAAACGTCTCATCCCCATTTGGCGATTGGGAGCCTTGTAAGTAACCCAGCGGAACCGAGCCATCTGCACCATGTTGTGGAAGAAAGCAATTCTGGCAGTGTGTTTTATGTTAATGCTCCCTCTAGAAAATAGCCGACTTAAATCAGGACAGTCCATGCTTAGCGAATGGAGTAATGGGTGGACTGTTTTCAAAAGCAATCCAGCATGGTGAACCTGTGGAATTCGCTACCGCAGAAAGCAGTTGAGGCCAAAACATTGTATGTTTTCAAGAAGGAGTTAGATATTTGATTACTTTTGATTACTCTAGGTCAAGTCGGCATAAGGAGGGAGGAAGTGTTGGGTATTCTAAAGGGCATTAAGGTGGACAAGTCCCCAGGTCCGGATGGGATCTATCCCAGGTTACTGAGGGAAGCGAGAGAGGAAATAGCTGGAGCCTTAACAGATATCTTTGCAGCATCCTTAAACACGGGTGAGGTCCCGGAGGACTGGAGAATTGCTAATGTTGTCCCCTTGTTTAAGAAGGGTAGCAGGGATAATCCAGGTAATTATAGACCGGTGAGCCTGACGTCAGT
This sequence comes from Heterodontus francisci, assembly GCF_036365525.1. Taxonomy (NCBI): domain Eukaryota; kingdom Metazoa; phylum Chordata; class Chondrichthyes; order Heterodontiformes; family Heterodontidae; genus Heterodontus; species Heterodontus francisci. Next base: position 38,167,783 of record NC_090371.1, read on the forward strand.
GGTAGGGAAGCTGCTGGAGAAGATACTGAGGGATAGGATCTATTCCCATTTGGAAGAAAATGGGCTCATCAGTGATAGGCAACATGGTTTTGTGCAGGGAAGGTCATGTCTTACCAACTTAATAGAATTCTTTGAGGAAGTGACAAAGTTGATTGATGAGGGAAGGGCTGTCGATGTCATATACATGGACTTCAGTAAGGCATTTGATAAGGTTCCCCATGGCAGGCTGATGGAGAAAGTGAAGGCGCTTGGGGTCCAAGGTGTACTAGCTAGATGGATAAAGAACTGGCTGGGCAACAGGAGACAGAGAGTAGCAGTAGAGGGGAGTTTCTCAAAATGGAGACGTGTGACCAGTGGTGTTCCACAGGGATCCGTGCTGGGACCACTGTTGTTTGTGATATACATTAATGATTTGGAGGAAAGTATAGGTGGACTGATTAGCAAGTTTGCAGACGACACTAAGATTGGTGGAGTAGCAGATAGTGAAGGGGACTGTCAGAGAATACAGCAGAATATAGATAGATTAGAGAGTTGGGCAGAGAAATGGCAGATGGAGTTCAATCAGGGCAAATGCGAGGTGATGCATTTTGGAAGATCCAATTCAAGAGTGAACTATACAGTAAATGGAAAAGTCCTGGGGAAAATTGATGTCCAGAGAGATTTGGGTGTTCAGGTCCACTGTTCCCTGAAGGTGGCAACGCAGGTAAATAGAGTGGTCAAGAAGGCATACAGCATGCTTTCCTTCATCGGACGGGGCATTGAGTACAAGAGTTGGCAGGTCATGTTACAGTTGTATAGGACTTTGGTTCGGCCACATTTGGAATACTGCGTACAGTTCTGGTCGCCACATTATCAAAAGGATGTGGATGCTTTGGAGAGGGTGCAGAGGAGGTTCACCAGGATGTTGCCTGGTATGGAGGGCGCTAGCTATGAAGAGAGGTTGAGCAGATTAGGATTATTTTCATTAGAAAGACGGAGGTTGAGGGGGGACCTGATTGAGGTGTACAAAATCATGAGAGGTATAGACAGGGTGGACAGCAAGAGGCTTTTTCCCAGAGTGGGGGTTTCAATTACTAGAGGACACGAGTTCAAAGTGAAAGGGGAAAAGTTTAGGGGGGATATGCGTGGAAAGTTCTTTACGCAGAGGGTGGTGGGCACCTGGAACGCGTTGCCAGCGGAGGTGGTAGACGCGGGCACGATGGAGTCTTTTAAGATGTATCTAGACAGATACATGAATGGGCAGGAAGAAAAGAGATACAGAACCTTAGAAAATAGGCGACATGTTTAGAGAGAGGATCTGGATCGGCGCAGGCTTGGAGGGCCGAAGGGCCTGTTCCTGTGCTGTAATTATCTTTGTTCTTTGTTCTTTGTTCTATATAGCTCTTGGGGCGAAAGGGATCAAAGGGTATGGGGGAAAAGCGGGAACAGGTTACTGAATTGGATGATCAGCCATGATAAAGAATAGCAGAGCAGGCTTGAAGGGCCGAATGGCCTACTCCTGCTCCTATTTTCTATGTTTCTATGTTTCTCCCTTCTGCTTCACCAGATACACTTCTGTGGTTAGGAAGGAGGTTTTCAATTGTAAGTGTTGCATGGAGTGGAGTAATCCTCATTTGAATCACAATCATACTTGGTGAAACCCAACAAGAGACCTAATTTACAGTTTAAAGTATAGATCAACCATTGAAATTCTGAAACCATATTTGCTTTCAAATCTGCTGTATAATTGTGGGCTGAATTCAATAAAACAGGATATAGTTCAACAATACTATATAAGCAGGACATTTATTTCAAACCACTTGAAGGTTTGCGCTGGTGTAAGGCTGTGGATCCTTTACAAATGGTTCAAGAAAAAGTCTCCGCCCACATCAGAAACCCTGTAGGATTTGCAGTTTATCCAACTTAATCATTTAAGATCTAATAAAACATTGTCCAATAACCCAGCTAGCTGATAGTCCCACATCAAGGAAGGTTAGATGTTGGATATAGAATAATAAATAGATTAGTCAAATTGGCTGGTTGAAAATGAGTTAATCGCAGCACCTAAAAGAAATAGGTGAGCAAATGGGAAGGTAAAACATGAAAGGATATAGAGAATGTGCAAGGAAATGGGAACTAGTACTGGCATGTAAATGGGCCAAGTAGAAACATAGGAATAAGCCATTCAGCCTCTGCAGCTATTCAAATTAGGTCATGGCTGATCTTAACTCCATTTCTATATCCCTTAATACCCTTACCTAACAAAAATCTATCAATCCCAATATCAATATCAAAAAATTGTCTCCTCCTGTGCTGTAATAGATGTCATATTCCGAGTGATTACAAGGTAATGATCTCACTGAATATTAATACCCATGAGCCTGTAACACGTTATACCTGAATGTTGAGATGAGACTTAAGCCTTCACATCACACTTTTGATGTCCATTATTTTTAATATGTGCCATAGGGCTCTCAAAGGTAATTTTGTTCTGATGTGCACTATTTTTTCCTGTAGCAGTTGTGCCAATGAGTACTGACTGATGTGTGTCACTGAAGATTTATTGATTGAACAGATTGTTGATTCGCATTGATTTGTACAGTCAATGCATGTCAGATAGTTTTGCTCACTTACTGTCTCACTCTGCACACTCATTTTCAATTCCTGTTGCTGTTCGCCTACTGTGAGACCTGGGAGAAGTTCATTTGTTAGCAGTGACTTACATTCCTGTAGGAATGATGCCATGTAAAAGCATCTCTGAGCACTTTATAAGGAGAGGGAGGACACTGAGCAACAAGGGAAGGAATATATGGCTGGAGATCAAAGACATAGTCAATGAAATAGATTTTAAGGAGGTTTTGGAAAGTACTGAGTGACGTAGTGAAGCAACATGGTTTCAGGTGGCATCATAATTCCAGAAGGCAGATCTTATTGGCTGAAAGATTGGCCAGAGATAGTGGATTAGGGAGGACAGAGAAAACAGGTAGAGAGGACCTCCCGTGTAGGGTGGGTTGACGAAGCGGAGGAATTGAAAATGATGATGAGGATCTTGAAATCGACACAGGAAGCCAGTGAAACTTGGAAAGGGTGAGATTGATGGTGAGTGCAGGAGGGAGGACATGGCCACAGGCTGTGAATCAGTTCCAGTTTCTGAAGGGTGGTGGGCACAGAAAACAATTCATGAAATTAGGGCTGTTGATGATGTGGGCAGAGAAACAATTCCAGCAGTGTCGGGGGAATGGGCAGGTGGGGGTGGGGGTGGTGAAGGGGGTGGCTGGAGGGGGGGGGGGTGGTGGAGGGTGAGGTAGGGCTGTAGACATTCACCATCTAAGAATAAGAAAAAAATTGGAGTCAATTGCAGCTGATGAAAGTTTGGCAGCTCTGTTTCCTCCTCAATGAGGAGACTGTGCTCCAGACATGCGACAAATTTCAGCTCATCCGTTGCCAACTGCAGAACACTCATAGCAACTGGCCTGTTTGCAATAATAGAGAATTGTCAGTTCTGAATGGAGTTTAGCTCCCCAATGGTGAAGTGGATAAATGCACCTCCCTCAGTGGTATTAAATCAAATAAACAAGAACGGTTCCAGGTTTGATTCTTACGCTGTTCTGAGTCACCTGATCACAGCCATGGCAGTAACCAGATACTAAGAATAATCATGTTACCCTGGGCAAAAAATAGGGGGAACAAAATCAGCCAAGGTTCCCACCCTTGATCAGTGTCCTTAGATCTTTACTGAAAGGTACATCCATATGGATAGCAGGAGATGATAGAATTGGGCTTCCTTGGGATCCATCCATGGTCAAGCAGCCTCCCAGGAGTCACTGTTAAGCCTCACAAATGAAGGTGAGCTACTAGAGGATGATTGGTGCCCATACCCAAGCAGCTTCAGGAGAAGAAGGGAGAAAACTCAAGGAAAAAATTTCACTTTTTCTCCCCTTGATGTTGGATAGCGCCAAGAGGTATGTCTGTTTTGTACATAGTGTAAATTCAGCTGAAAATCTAATGCTAACCGATGGGTGCATCAACTGGTTAATTTATTACCTTGTCAGTGCAGCAGCTGACTGGGGTGAGGAAGCAGCATTCAGAGTGAACCCTGGGGATACTCAGTGTGATCTGATTGGGGCTGAAATATGTGATGACGGGGAAGGAGTATTTTTCCCAAGTGAAGCCAGTTCCACATCACTCGACAAGGAAATCAGAAGCACATATTTGGTGATTTAAGTTTTGTAATGGAAAACAGATGTCTCAATGCCATTGGGTCAGGAGATATCTTCACGCCAGCAAAGATAAGATACAACTGATCCTGACAGTTGGAAGATATCTGCACCGAACTCAACTGCTGTGGAATCCCTCCAGAGACTGTTGGAAAGATTGGGTTAGATGGCATACCTTTGATTGCGAGATTATGACTGCCACTCTGTAAACATCAGAGGATGGGTTGCTGCAGCTTTAAGAGAGAGTGAAGTAGAGAGAAAGAGAAAGTGCTTTGTTCAGTATAAATCGCTGAACCGGTGCCTGAACTCACTGTGCTTGCTTGTAAAATGAGTTGCTTTAATAGGTTGAACGAGTTTGTCACTCGTTTCTTGTCCTTACTCTGAGCTGGGTACTGGGATGTAATGACAAGCACAACTGAGCCTTGTTGACAGATTAATTTAGACAATATTCTGGCCCTGTCTTTGGCCCTCAGTCTGTCATCGAGCATTCAGCAGGGTATGGGTTCTTAGAAAACAGTGGAGTCCGTCAAACTCTGGAGAAACTCTCGAGATCTCCACATTCATCAACACCAAATCTAAGCTTCTGACAGCCCAAGGCAAGCAGCCATTTTTCAGTTTTGCAGACTGTTGTTTTTAGTTTTGAACCAATTATTAGTGCTGAGATTGTTGCAATTTACCTGAAAATAACCCTGGTGGAACTGTGGGGCAAACAGAAGCTTTAGTCAATGCGGTTTTTGAAAGGTGAAAAGGGGAGCCTCACTGTCAATACCATTTTCAAGAAACCACCACTTAAAAAGAATTATGATTAACTTGTATTTCTTAAGGGGTTTCAAAAACCTGAATGCTGATGTCACCGTCAGGGGAGCTGGTTGAGAGGTCTTGCTGAATATTCAGTGTGAGGGAACTGAAGTGACCTCAGTAAATCATTCATTGTAACCCCCAGCACTTCTGCAATCTTGCCATTTCAACCATGTATGTTGATTCAGTTCCTTTGCTCTAGTGGGAACAGAAACTTCTCTCAGTCAGGTCTCCTAATACTGACTGCCCTCAGTAATCGCCATCTAAGGCGACAAAAAAAAAATTAAAACAGAACAAAGGATCTTGATGGGGGGAGGGGGGAGGATGAGCAGCCAGTTGTGGTGGTACATATCGGTACCAATGATATAGGTAAAAAAAGGGATGAGGTCCTACAAGCTGAATATAGGGAGTTAGGACGAGAATTAAAAAGTAGGACCTCAAAGGTAGTAATCTCAGGATTACTACCAGAGCCACGTGCTTGCGAGAGCATAAATAGCAGGATGTATCAGATGAATACGTGGCTGGTGAAATGGTGTAGGGGGGAGGGATTCAGATTCCTGGGACATTGGGACCGGTTCTGGGCAGGACCAGGACCAATTTCCTCTGGGTGGGGAGGTGTTTGCTAGTGCTGTCGGGGAGGGTTTAAACTAGAATGGCAGGGGGATGGGAATCTGAGCAGGGAGACAGAGGAGAGGGAAACAAGGGTAGAAATGAAAGACAGAAAGGTAGAACAAAGATAATTACAGCACAGGAACAGGCCCTTCGGCCCTCCAAGCCTGCGCCAATCCAGATCCTCTCTCTAAACATGTCGCCTATTTTCTAAGGTTCTGTATCTCTTTTCTTCCTGCCCATTCATGTATCTGTCTAGATACATCTTAAAAGACGCCATCGTGCCCGCATCTACCACCTCCGCTGGCAACGCGTTCCAGGCACCCACCACCCTCTGCGTAAAGAACTTTCCACGCATATCCCCCCTAAACTTTTCCCCTTTCACTTTGAACTCGTGTCCTCTAGTAATTGAATCCCCCACTCTGGGAAAAAGCCTCTTGCTATCCACCCTGTCTATACCTCTCATGATTTTGTACACCTCAATCAGGTCCCCCTTCAACCTCCGTCTTTCTAATGAAAATAATCCTAATCTGCTCAACCTCTCTTCATAGCTAGCGCCCTCCATACCAGGCAACATCCTGGTGAACCTCCTCTGCACCCTCTCCAAAGCATCCACATCCTTTTGATAATGTGGCGACCAGAACTGTACGCAGTATTCCAAATGTGGCCGAACCAAAGTCCTATACAACTGTAACATGACCTGCCAACTCTTGTACTCAATGCCCCGTCCGATGAAGGAAAGCATGCCGTATGCCTTCTTGACCACTCTATTTACCTGCGTTGCCACCTTCAGGGAACAGTGGACCTGAACACCCAAATCTCTCTGGACATCAATTTTCCCCAGGACTTTTCCATTTACTGTATAGTTCACTCTTGAATTGGATCTTCCAAAATGCATCACCTCGCATTTGCCCTGATTGAACTCCATCTGCCATTTCTCTGCCCAACTCTCCAATCTATCTATATTCTGCTGTATTCTCTGACAGTCCCCTTCACTATCTGCTACTCCACCAATCTTAGTGTCGTCTGCAAACTTGCTAATCAGACCACCTATACTTTCCTCCAAATCATTAATGTATATCACAAACAACAGTGGTCCCAGCACGGATCCCTGTGGAACACCACTGGTCACACGTCTCCATTTTGAGAAACTCCCTTCTACTGCTACTCTCTGTCTCCTGTTGCCCAGCCAGTTCTTTATCCATCTAGCTAGTACACCTTGGACCCCATGCGCCTTCACTTTCTCCATCAGCCTGCCATGGGGAACCTTATCAAACGCCTTACTGAAGTCCATGTATATGACATCGACAGCCCTTCCCTCATCAATCAACTTTGTCACTTCCTCAAAGAATTCTATTAAGTTGGTAAGACATGACCTTCCCTGCACAAAACCATGTTGCCCATCACTGATAAGCCCATTTTCTTCCAAATGGGAATAGATCCTATCCCTCAGTATCTTCTCCAGCAGCTTCCCTACCACTGACGTCAGGCTCACCGGTCTATAATTACCTGGATTATCCCTGCTACCCTTCTTAAACAAGGGGACAACATTAGCAATTCTCCAGTCCTCCGGGACCTCACCGTGTTTAAGGATGCTGCAAAGATATCTGTTAAGGCCCCAGCTATTTCCTCTCTCGTTTCCCTCAGTAACCTGGGATAGATCCCATCCGGACCTGGGGACTTGTCCACCTTAATGCCCTTTAGAATACCCAACACTTCCTCCCTCCTTATGCCGACTTGACCTAGTGTAATCAAACATCTGTTCCTAACCTCAACATCCGTCATGTCCCTCTCCTCGGTGAATACCGATGCAAAGTACTCGTTTAGAATCTCACCCATTTTCTCTGAGTCCAAGCATAACATTCCTACTTTGTCCTTTAGTGGGCCAATCCTTTCTCTAGTTACCCTCTTCTCCTTATATATGAATAAAAGGCTTTGGGATTTTCTTTAACCCTGTTTGCTAAAGATATTTCATGACCCCTTTTAGCCCTCTTAATTCCTCGTTTCAGATTGGTCCTACATTCCCGATATTCTTTCAAAGCTTCGTCTTTCATCAGCCGCCTAGACCTTATGTATGCTTCCTTTTTCCTCTTAGCTAGTCTCACAATTTCACCTGTCATCCATGGTTCCCTAATCTTGCCATTTCTATCCCTCATTTTCACAGGAACATGTCTCTCCTGCACGCTAATCAACCTCTCTTTAAAAGCCTCCTACATATCACATGTGGATTTACCTTCAAACAGCTGCTCCCAATCTACATTCCCCAGCTCCTGCCGAATTTTGGTATAGTTGGCCTTCCCCCAATTTAGCACTCTTCCTTTAGGACCACTCTCGTCTTTGTCAATGAGTATTTTAAAGCTTACGGAATTGTGATCACTATTCCCAAAGTAGTCCCCTACTGAAACTTCAAACACCTGGCCGGGCTCATTCCCCAACACCAGGTCCAGTATGGCCCCTTCCCGAGTTGGACTATTTATATACTGCTCTAGAAAACCCTCCTGGATGCTCCTTACAAATTCTGCTCCATCTAGACCTCTAACACTAAGTGAATCCCAGTCAATGTTGGGAAAATTAAAATCTCCTATCACCACCACCCTGTTGCTCCTACATCTTTCCATAATCTGTTTACATATTTGTACCTCTATCTCACGCTCGCTGTTGGGAGGCCTGTAGTACAGCCCCAACATTGTTACCGCACCCTTCCTATTTCTGAGTTCTGTCCATATTGCCTCACTGCTCGAGTCCTCCATAGTGCCCTCCTTCAGCACAGCTGTGATATCCTCTTTGACCAGTAATGCAACTCCTCCACCCCTTTTACCTCCCTCTCTATCCCGCCTGAAGCATCGATATCCTGGGATATTTAGTTGCCAATCATGCCCTTCCCTCAACCAAGTCTCAGTAATAGCAATACCATCATACTCCCAGGTACTAATCCAAGCCCTAAGTTCATCTGCCTTACCTACTACACTTCTTGCATTAAAACAAATGCACCTCAGACCACCAGTCCCTTTATATTCATCATCTGCTCCCTGCCTGCTCTTCCCCTTAGTCACACTGACTTCATTATCTAGTTCCTTACATGCTTTTGTTACTACCTCCTTACTGTCAACTGACCTCAATTGGTTCCCATCCCCCTGCCACATTAGTTTAAACCCTCCCCAACAGCGTTAGCAAAAGCACCCCCAAGGACATTGGTTCCAGTCCGGCCCAGGTGTAGACCGTCCAATTTCTAATAGTCCCACCTCCCCCAGAACCGGTCCCAATGTCCCAAAAATCTGAACCCCTCCTTCCTGCACCATCTCTCAAGCCACGCATTCATCCTGACTATTCTTTCATTTTTACTCTGACTATCACGTGGCACTGGTAGCAATCCTGAGATTACTACCTCTGAGGTCCTGCTTTTTAACTTGGCTCCTAACTCCCTAAACTCTGCTTGTAGGACCTCATCCCATTTTCTACCTATATCATTGGTGCCTATGTGCACAATGACAACTGGCTGTTCACCCTCCCCCTTTAGAATGTTCTGCAGCCGATCTGAGACATCCCTGACCCGTGCACCTGGGAGGCAACATACCATTCGGGAGCCTCGTTTTCGACCACAGAACCGCCTATCTACTCCCCCTACAATCGAATCCCCTACGACTATAGCCAATCCACTCTTTTTCCCGCCCTTCTGAACAGCAGAGCCAGCCACGGTAAGAAGCAAAAGTGACAGGCAGAGAAAACAAGGGTGAGAAACAAATGGGGCCATAGTGCAAAATAAAGCTAAGATGACTAACAATGTTAAAAAGACAAGTCTAAAGGCATTGTGTCTTAATGTGTGGAGCATTTGCAATAAGGTAGATGAATTAACAGCGCAAATAGATATAAACGGTTATGATTTAGCAGCAATTACGGAGACATGGCTGCAAGGTGACCAAGGATAGGAACTGAACGCCCAGGGGTATTCAATATTTAGGAAGGGCAGGCAAAAAGGGAAAGGAGGAAGGGTAGCATTGTTAGTAAAGGAGGAACTCAATGCAATAGTGAGGAAGGATATTGGCTTGGAAAATCATGATGTGGAATCTTTTTGGGTGGAGCTAAGAAACACCAAGGCGCAGCAAACATTGGTGGGGGTTGTCTATAGGCCCCCAAACAGTAGTGAAGATGTAAGGGATGGTATTAAACAAGAAATTAGAGATGCATGCAATAGGGTACTACTGGAATCATGGGTGATTTTAATCTACATATAGATTAGCAATAATACTGTAGAGGTGGATTTCCTGGAGTGTGTACATGACAGTTTTTTTAGACCAATATGTTGAGGAACCAACTAGAGAACCTGCTATCCTAGACTGGATATTGTGCAATGAGAAAGGATTAATTAATAATCTTGTTGTGCGGGGTCCCTTGGGGAGGAGCGACCATAACATGATAGAATTCTTCATGAAGATGGAGGGTGAAGTAGTTGAATCTGAAACCAGGGTCCTGAATCTAAATAAAGGAAAATATGAAGGTATGACCATGGTAGATTGGGGAACTTTACTAAAAGGGTTGAAGGTGGATAGGCAATGGATAATCTTTAAAGAATGTGTGCATGAATTACAACAATTATTCATTCCTCTCTGGCACAAAATTAAAACTGGAAAGGTGGCTCAGCCGTGGCTTACAAAAGAAATTAGGGGTAGTATTAGATCCAAAGATGAGACATATAAAATTGCCAGAAAAAGCAGCAAGTCTGAGGATTGGGAGCAGTTTAGAATTCAACGAAGGAGGACAAAGAGGTTGATTAAGCGGGGGAAAATAGAGTATGAGAGTAAACTTGCAGGGAACATAAAAACTGACTGTAAAAGCTTCTATAAATATGTGAAGAGAAAAAGAATAGTGAAGACAAATGTAGGTCCCCAAACAGGGGAAATTATAATGGGGAACAAAGAAATGGCAGAACAAGTAAGCACATACTTTGGTTCTGTCTTCACAAAGGACGACACAAATAAGCACCCAGAAATGTTAGGGAACCAAGCGTCTAATGAGAGGGAGGAACTGAAGGAAATCAGTATTAGTAAAAAAATAGTGCTAGGGAAATTAATGGGGTTAAAGACTGACAAATCCCCAGGGCCTGATAATCTACATCCCAGAGTACTAAAGGAAGTCGCCTTGGAAATAGTGGATGCATTGGAGGTCATCTTCCAAAATTCTATAGAGTTTGGAGCAGTTCCTACAGATTGGAGGGTGGCAAATGTAACCCCACTATTTAAAAAAGAAGAGAGAAAAAACAGGAAACTACAGACCAGTGAGCCTTACATCAGTGGTGGGGAAAATGCTAGAGTCTATTATAAAGGATGTGATAGCAGAACACCTGGAAAGCATAAACAGGATTGGGCAAAGTCAGCATGGGTTTACGAAAGGGGAATCATGCTTAACAAATCTACTGGAGTTTTTTGAGGATGTGACTAGTAGAATTGATAAAGGAGAACCAGTGGATGTGGTGTGTTTGGATTTTCAGAAAGCTTTTGATAAGGTTCCACATAAGAGGTTAGTGTGCAAAATTAAAGCACATGGGATTGGGGGTAATATACTGGCATGGACTGAGAATAGGTTGACAGACAGGAAACAGAGAGTAGGAATAAACGGGTCTTTTTCCCGGTGGCTTACTGCAGGGATCAGTGCTTGGGCCCCAGCTATTCACAATATATATTAATGACTTGGGTGAGGGAACTAATTGCAACATTTTCAAGTTTGCAGACGACACTAAGCTGGGGCGTGGGGGGTGGGGGTGGGCGGGGAAGTGAGCTGTGAGGAGGATGCAAAGAGGCTCCAATGTAATTTGGACAAGTTGGGTGAGTGGGCAAATCCATGGCAGATGCAGTCTAGCGTGGATAAATGTGAGGTTATCCAGTTTGGTTGTAAAAACAGAAAGGCAGATTATTATCTGAATGGTGATAGATTGGGAAAGGGGGAGGTGCAACGAGACCTGGGTGTCTTTGTACACCAGTCGCTGAAAACAAGCATTCAGGTGCAACAAGCAGTTAGGAAGGCGAATGGTATGTTGGCCTTCATTGCAAGAGGATTTGAGTACAGGAGCAAGGATGTCTTACTGCAGTTATACAGGGCCTTGCTGAGACCACATCTGGAGTATTATGTGCAGTTTTGGTCTCCTTATCTGAGGAAGGATGTTCTTGACATGGAGGGAGTGCAAAGAAGATTTACTAGGCTGATTCCTGGGATGGCAGGATTGACATATGAGGAGAGATTGGGTCGACTAGGCCTACATTCACTTGAGTTTAGAAGAATGAGAGGGGATCTCATAGAAACTTATAAAATTCTAACGGGGACTAGACAGGCTAGATGCAGGGAGGATGTTCCCGATGGCTGGGGAGTCCAGAACCAAGGGTCACAGTCTTAGGATATGGGGTATGCCATTTAGAACCGAGATGAGGGGGAATTTCTTCACTCAGAGGGTGGTGAACCTGTGGAATTCTCTACCGCAAAAGGCAGTGGAGGCCAAGTCCTTAAATATATTCAAGAAGGAGATAGATATATTTCTTAATGCCAAAGGGATCAAAGGATATGCGGAGAAAGTGGGAACAAGGCACTGAATTAGACGATCAGCCCTGATCCTTTTTGAATGGTGCAGCAGGCCTGACGGGCCGAATGGCCTATTCCTGCTCCTATTTTCTATGGGTCACAGTGGTAATGATACAGGATCAGGAGTAAACCACTCATTTCCTTGAACCTGTTCCTCCATTCAGTGGCTGATCTGGATGTAATAGGCAGCTTTGGGGCTCATTTGTCTGTTTAAAGGCAGATTTTTTTTTAGAGATACAGCACTGAAACAGGCCCTCCGGCCCACTGAGTCAGTGCCAACCATCAACCACCCATTTATACTAATCCTATACTAATTCCATATTCCTACCACATCCCCACCAGTCCCTATATTTCCCTACCACCTACCTATCCTAGGGGTAATTTATAATGGCCAATTTACCTATCAACCTGCAATTCTTTGGCATGTGGGAGCAAACCGGAGCACCCGGAGGAAACCCACGCAGACACAGAGAGAACTTGCAAACTCCACACAGGCAGTACCCCAAATTGAACCCGGGTCGTTGGAGCTGTGAGGCTGCGGTGCTAACCACTGCGCCACTGTGCCGCCCCAAATTATAACTCCTCCCTGTTCTGTCATGCCATCCATAGAAGTGAAATTGTTTTTGGTAAGTAAATCAATAACATTAGCGAGTTGATTTGCCTTGTGTTGTAATAAGTGGCAGCTACATCATGATGACTTATGCTATTTGAATGAAGAGGCTTTACTGATGAGCATCAGATAAGAGGCTAATAAAGTGAGATCAGACAACTCTGCTCTTATTAATATCTAGAAGGTTAACAATACTGTTACAGATGGGATGTTGCAGACAAACAAGCCCTGAACCTGTGTCAACAGGGACATAATTAATTTTGGTCGGCAAATGAAGTGAAAGCAGGCAGTGCTGCTTCAATTAATTCTGAGAAAGAACGCTGCTTGTTCCTGATTGATCTTCTCATTCACAGTTAAGCTCATTTAATTAACCTCATTGCTTGACCTAAACAAAACAAAAATGGCCATGTGTACTAGAAAAACAGATCTATTTGGTGTTACAATCTATGAGCCAAGTTTCAATTAAAATCTTGATGACAATGCAATCATCCACATTTAGGCCCTAGGTGACGAGGGTCTTGTTCATGAACAGACACTCATTCTGCAGGGATATATGGAAAAGGGCAGTGATTATTAATCACTCAGCAGAGTATGAAAGGGGCAGTGGTGGATGGGGTAAGAGAAATGAGAAGGTTGTTGGTAAGGCTAGCTGCTAGTGGGAAATGTAAGGGCAAATTTTCCATTCCTGGTGATAAGCATCGCATGCTGGGAACACATATTGAATATTTGGTGTGTTAAATAACATATCTATCGTGCAGCCCACCCGACTTACCGGCCTGTACTTTTAACGAATACAAAAATTGGGTAAGCTGTATAATGGGTGTCTGTTCCACCATACAACGCTCTGCACTGGGAATGCAAAAGCAGAAAATTACCCCACGAATCTTCTCTGGGAAAGTGCTTCAATCAACATTCACTTTCCAAAAGAAAATCGAGTAAAATATTGATCCATCCCCTCCCCCACCCCCCCCCCCCCCCCACAACCTCACCATCTTTACTTGCATGACAAAAGTAACTGAGCTTCAAAAAGAATGCAGTGCTTTGATACATTTAAAATTGAATAGGCATCAGAGAAATGATGCAGAATTATTATCTCCAATATTCAACCATGGCCCCACTGTCCTTCACCAACAACATTATCAGGGTCTGACTTTACCCTTTAACGAAAGGTTAAGGCCACAAGAACAATTGTCAAACACAAATGCAATCTTTTCTACACTGTGGGAATGGTTTAGATAGCAGCAACCAGGAGAATATGTCCAATACAAACACTCAGAAGGTTTCATGTGCTTGCCTGATAGCGGAGGGTAACATTTTAGGAGCCAAAGCACATATATGCCTGTTGTTTATCAGCTCTACCGCATTTAGTGGAGACAGGCTTGATTAATGATTAAATGTCCTGCTATTTGTTTTTGTTTTTTTTCTGTACTGGTTGATCTTTCTATTCTTGTTGTTGTGACAGAGTTTTCCCTGTGTTTAGTTTGCCAGGTGCATTGAAAGGAGAAAGGACTCACTTTATTGTTAAACAATGTGTTGAACAGTTACACACAGATAGAAAAATTGACCTTTGGAAATCAGTTGTTTTTTTGCTGAAAGAATGATGATCGTTGCTCTGTTTCAGCTATTAATCCTGTGTTTAGAAGCCCAAGGGGAAGGAACACTGTCTTTCCCAGCAACATCAATGCTTTTCCATTTCTGCATATGCCAGTAATCTCATGAATTCAAATCTATTTTGGTCTGTTTAAGAAGCAAGTTGCTGCTTGGAAGGTGAAAAGAAAGTGAGAGTTCCATAGTTTCAAGGTTTTGGGGAAGAATGTGTCAGAGTAGGTGAGGTGAGGATTCAGGAGAGAATATCATATAAGACAGTGTATTTGGGGATAAGGAGTACAAGTGAGGAAAATTCAGATGAGCACTGACTACAATATCATTAATTGGACAGAGTAAAATGAATAATGCTGCAAAATACGGTTGTTCATGCCCAACAGCTAATTGTAGGATTTGCAGTATATGGAAAAACATTGAAAAATGTTTTAAAACTGTTCAACTGTAAGGGGTGAACTTGGACTTTTGCATAATGTGCTCAGTTCCCGACTTGTATTCAAGCTGTTTGCAACTAGTTGGCCTGAACAAAAATTTCCCCCAATTTCCAGTTAAAGAGACTAAGGGCTGAATTTTGTGCCATGGTAGGGCTCCTGGCACCAGGTCGAAAATGTGTGGGGGGGGGTGTGGGCAGGGGTGGTCCTGCCTCAGCCAGCTGGCGCCCCACCTGGCACAGAAGGGGCCTTCCCACCCAGAGGCCAATTAAGGCCTTTAAGAGGCCTAATAACAAGCACTTAAGGGCCTCTTATGCTGCTGCTGGAATTAAGCCAGCAGCCAGTAAAACAAGACGACCTTCCTGCAGACTTGGGCAGAGAGATGGGGGGGGTGGGGGGCCTACTCCTGGGCAATCTGTGGCCAATGGAGGGCTCCCACCAGCAAACAAAACACCTCCCTGTACCCCGCACACCCCCGCCTCTCCCCGCCATGTACTCAATCCTCTCTGCACCCGCCCTCCCCCCATTACTGGGGCCTTCTGGACTCCCCCCAGCGACCCCACCTCATTTACCTGAGGTGTGGGTCTCCAGCGCTGGGCCTGGGTCCAAGGCCTCTGCAGTACTGGCAGTGGCCACCGCTTCTGATGGCACTGCAGATCCGACTGAGCTGCCAGCCCTGTGATTGGCCGGCAGCTCTTGGAGGCGGGATCCCCATCTTTAAAGGGAAGGGATCCTTTCACCGGGCTGTTAATTGACCCAGCACCGTAGAATCACAGCGGGAGCAGCTCCAGTCGGCTGAGGTGGGACCCCCCTACACCCACCTTTTCGGCCCAGCGTCGGGAGCCCCACCATGGCACAAAATTCATCCTTTAGTCTCTTTAAAGGGAAATTGGGGGACATTTTTGTTCAAGCCAACTAGTTGCAAACAGCTTGGGAATTGAGCACCTTATCCAAAAGTCCAAGTTCACCCCTTACAGTTAAAACAGTTTTAGAGCATTTCCCATGTTTACATCAAAGACAGAACTATTCTACTTTCCAGAACATCATATATTTCAAATTGAATGAATCTCTGCCATTATCAAATAATCATAAAAAAGTTACACACCAGTATATAGAATTTATGTTCATTGCTTGTAGTGGAATTGACATTTGAAGTAAATTTGACCGTGCAAGAGAAATGAGCTGGCCTATGCGCTTCTAAAATAACTCAGTTTGAACTATCCAAAGTTTTAAAAGAGGCTTTGTATTTCTTTTGGTAAGGTTCTGCTTCCTTTGTTCGTTAAAAGGGGATACTGTCTCTTTAAAAAGCAGCATGAAGATCACAATCAAGATTTCATGCTCTGCTGAGCTCTGGTGATCCTTGAGGGCCGTCACAGTGTTTCCGCCTCCTCTTCTTTCCATTTCTCTGTGTTTTCACAGCTGTTGCACAGCTATTCCCACGGACCAGAGGACTGTCTTCAGCCATGGCTCCTGTAGGCTCCAGTGGCGTTTTTGCAGCACCTGTTCTTTTTGAGGTTGGGGAAAGTATGGAGTGGGGGGAAAGAGGTACAGCTTTAAATCTGTTTGGAACTCACTTTTAGGAGACACATGTTACAGGCAGAAGAGGCTGTGCTATGCTGCTGAAGAATCGAATGCTTCTAGTATCAACACTTGTTTAGGGATCTGGCTAGGGTCTGGGAGGCTGTTTTGAGTTAGTACCAAACATCTCAGCATCTGTCTCCTGTGCTTCAGTGATCTGCCAGCCGAGATTAATGCAGGGGAAAGAAATGGGGGAGGGAGACTGGAGCCTGGAATCCTTTTCTCTGTATCTCAGCTTTCCGTCCATATCTTTTAGATCAGTTTGATCTACACAAGTAAGCTTCTGGGAAACAAAATAGGTAATAGATTAAATCCTGGACTTATGAACATAGAGACATTAGTTTTCCCCCAATCTCAGTTTTTCTATGGCTTCTTTCTTGTTACTGATGATTTTATCAGACATCCTAAAGTAACAGTAGGCTCTGAATTTTGAAAGGAATTACTGTGACACTGTACCCTGACATGAATGTTGCAGCTACATTACAGATATTAATGTATGTACCCAATACTTGGATGGTACACCCGGATTGTACTGCCAGCTACACCACAATGCATTTTGTGCTGAATTTTGCACCTAAGACTTCTGTGCGCATTTAGGTTAAGTGAGAGAAGAGGGACCTCAAGAGTTCCATGTCATTAAATGCAGTAATGTGCAGCTGGCAGTATAACTCAGGTTTAACACCAGACTCTGGACTCGTCTCTCCAGTATAACACTATATTAGACTCTTTCTTGAAAATCTCAGTAGTTCCACAAAGAAAGCGTTAAGAAATAAATTTATAAAGTTCCCAGGCAGCTAAATGGATAACCTGGCATATTGAAGATGGAAGATTTATTGCTCCAGTTAATGTAACAAAGAATTTTTATTTTCTTAGCAACTTAATCATGTCTCTCAGCACATCTCAAAGCAATTAAATGCAATGAATTACTTTTTGAAGGGCAGTCATTATTGTTATGTGGATTGCACCTGAACAGAGCCGGGACTGAGTTATTTGCGGGACGTTTTGCTAGTGCTGTTGGGGAGGGTTTAAACTAGTTGGCAGGGGGGTGGGGACCTGAGGGTAGACTCAGCTGGAAAAAAAATCAGAAATTAAAATGGAAAGTGGAGAATTAATGGATGAGTCTGGAAAACAGAGGAAACAAGGGTTAGAAAATAAAATGAGTGCTCGAGGGTATCTATTTCAATGCAAGGAGTATAGCAAATAAAGCAGATAAGCTGAGGGCACAGATAGACACATGACAGTATGATATCATAGCTATTACAGAAACATGGCTTAAGGAGGGACAGGAATGGCAGCTCAACGTTCCTGGTTACAGGGTTTTCAGACACGATAGGGAGAGGGATAAGAAAGGAGGGGGAGTGGCAATTTTGGTCAAGGAAACTATTACAGCTGTGAGGAGGAATGATATGTTGGAAGGTTCATCAAATGAGGCCATATGGATTGAGCTAAGGAACAAAAAAAGGGCAATCACACTGCTGGGAGTGTACTATAGACCCCCAAACAGTCAGGGGGAGATACAAGAGCAGATATGTAGGCAAATCTCTGAGAAGTGCAAGAACAATAGGGCAGTAATAGTGGGGAATTTTAATTACCCCAATATTAACTGGGATAGTTTTAGTGTGAAAGGAACTGAGGGAGCAGAATTCTTGAGGTGCATTTGGGAGAAATTTTTGCCCAGTCTGTAGCAAGTCCAACAAAAGAGGGCACAGTTTTAGACTCAGTTTTAGGAAATGAAGATGGGCAGGTGGAAGAAGTGGCAGTGGGAGAGCATTTTGGTGGTGGTGATCATAATTCAGTAAGTTTTAACATAATTATGGAAAAGGACAGAGATAGAACAGGAGTTAGAGTTCTCAATTGGGGCAAGGCCAATTTTACTAAACTGAGGAGTGATTTAGCGAAAGTGGACTGGAAACAGCTACTTGAAGGTAAATCAGTGTCAGAACAGTGGGAGGCATTCAAAGGGGAGATTCAAGGGGTTCAGGGTAAACATGTTCCCACAAAGTAAAAGGGTGAGGCAGCCAAATCTAGAGCCCCATGGATGTCAAGGAGCCTACAGGGTAAGATAAGGCAGAAAAGGAAAGCTTATGTCCGACATCAAGAACTTAATACTACAAAAAGCCGAGAGGGGTTTAGAAAGTGGAGGGATAAAATCAAAAAGGAAATTAGGAAAGCAAAGAGATCGCATGAAAGACTATTGGCAAGCAAAATCAATGTGAACCCAAAGATGTTTTATCAATACATTAAAAGTAAGAGGATAACTAAGGAGAGAGTTAGGCCCATAAGAGACCAAAAAGGTAACCTACGTGTAGGAGTGGAAGATATTGGTATGGTTCCTAATGAATACTTTATGTCTGTCTTCACAAAAGAGGGGGCCGATGCAGATATTGTAATTAAGGAGGAAGAGTGTGAAGTATTGGATGTGATAAACATAGGGAGAGAGAAAGTATTAATGGGATTAGTATCCTTGAAAGTTGATAAAACACCAGGGCCAGATGAAATGTATCCTAGGCTGTTAAAAGAAGCAAGAGAGGAAATAGCAGAGGGTTTGACCATCATTTTCCAGCCTCAGTGGATACAGGTGTGGTGACGGAGGATTGGAGAATCTATTTAAAAAGGGAGTAAAGGATAGACTCAATAATTATAGGCCAGTCAGTCTAATCTCAGTAGTGGGAAAATTATTGGAATCTATTCTGAGAGACAGGATAAACTATCACTTAGAAAGGCATAGGTTAATCAAGGATAGTCAGCATGGATTTGATGAGGGAATATCTTGTTTGACCAACTTGATCAAATTTTTTGAAGAAGTAACAAGGAAGATAGATGAGGGTAGTGCAGTTGATGTGGTCTACATGGATTTTAGCAAGGCTTTTGACAAGGTCCCCACATGGCAGACTGGTTAAAAAATTAAATTCCATGGGATCCAGGGAAATGCAGCAAGGTGGATACAAAATTGGCTCAGTGACAGGAAACAAAGGTAATTGTTGACTGGTGTTTTAGCGACTGGAGGGCTGTTTCCAGTGGCGTTCTGCAGGGCTCAGTACAGGGTCCCCTGCTTTTTGTGGTGTATATTAATGATTTGGACGTAAATGTAGGGAGCATGATCAGGAAGTTTGCAGATGACACAAAGATTAGTCGTGTGGTAGATAGCGAGGAGGATAGCTATAGACAGCAGGAAGATATTGATGGTCTGGTCAGATGGGCAGAAAAGTGGTAAATTGAATTCAACCTGGAGAAGTATGAGGTGATGCATTTGGGGAAGTCAAACAAGGCAAAGGAATACATGATTAATGGGAAAATACTGAGAAGTGTAGAGGAAGTAAGGGACCTTGGAGTGTCTGTCCACAGATCCCTGAAGGTAGCAGGACAGATCGATAAGGTGATTAAGAAGGCATATGAAATCCTTTCCTTTATTAGCTGAGGTATAGAATATAAGAGCAGGGAGGTTATGCTGGAACTGTATAACTCATTGATTAGGCCACAATTTGAGTACTGTGTGCAGTTCTGGTCACCTCATTACAGAAAGGATGTAATTGCTGTAGAGAGGGTACAGAGGAGATTTACGAAGGTGCTGCCAGGACTGGAAAAATGCAGCTATGAGGAAAGATTGGATAGGCTGGGGTTGTTCTCCTTGGAACAGAGAAGGCTGAAGCGAGATCTGATTGAAATGTACAAAATTTTGAGGGGCCTGGATAAAGTGGAGGCGAAGGGTCTATTCACCTTAGCAGAGAGGTCAGTGATGAGGGGGCATAGATTTAAAGTGATTGGTAGAAAAATTAGAGGGAAGATGAGGAAAAACTTTTTCACCAAGAGGGTGGTGATGGTCTGGAACTCACTGCCTGAAAAGGTAGTTGAGGCAGGAACCCTCAACTCATTCAAAAGGAGTTTGGATATACACCTCAAGTGCCATAATCTTCTGGGTTACGGACCAAGTGTTGGAATGTGGGATTAGAATGGGTGGATCGTTCTTCGGCTGGCACATACACGATGGGCCAGGTGGCCTCTTTCGATGCCTTAAACTTTCTATGATTCTAAACGTATTTGCTTACAGCAGGGTCTCACATGGGAAATGGGAATAAATAACCTGTTAATCTGTTTTTGGTTGTGGGAGGAATGTTGGCCAAGATATCTCTCTGGTCTTCTTCAACTTGTGCACATGATCTTTCACATCCAACTGAAGAGGCAGACACGGCCTCCAGTCTCAACAACAGAGCAGCACCACCCAAGCATTGCACTGTACATATATTAATATCTGCAACACTGCCTCAGTGCTGATCTAAAATATCAGACTAACATTATGCACTCAAGTCCGGGAGTGGGATGCAAACCCACAACCATCTCACTCAGATGAGAATACTTCCAACTTAGTCACAAACACTTTAAAGAACCTGACTTCCAAGTTAAACTGGCAGTTTTGCATTAAAACTGGATTTCATCAATTTATAAATGGCAGTGAAACTGTGATCTTAAATTTCTAAAATTTATTAAATGATTATTTAAAAATGTTTCTGAATCTTTATCCTTTACATTTCTATCTTGTCTCATGTTAAGAACACACGCGGGTTGGGCGGGGGGGGGGGGGGGGGGGCGGTGGGGGGGATAACTGCAGAAAAAGACCAACATCATAGACTTGATAGAATCAGCCAGTTGTATGGTTGTTACCCCAACCTGCAACATGTCAACTTAGTGTCCCAACCCCGTATGTTAATGGATCCCCATGATATCAATCAGAACTGAAGTACTTGAGATGTCATTGAGCTTCCTAGCTCTTTCTCCATTATCTCTGGAATTTCAGTCACTGGCTCTGGGATTCTGACAAAACTTGTCACCAGAACCATTACTGGGGATTAGCATGAGTGGACACTTACAGGAAATGCTGCTGTGTTCTGAAAATAGATTTGGAAATGTGTCAGACCTGAATTTTTTACATCTGAGGTATTTGCAGTACAAACATCTTTGACACCTTTCCTTTTTCAGAACATGTCACAATGAAGCCTAGGAACAAAGGAAGGTGAAAGGTCACCTTTGCCTAAAATCCCTGAAGAGCTTAAGGATAGGAGACAACATTTTTTCAGACATAAAGATTAAATTTTTCTTTTCTTAAAAAAATATTGAAAATAATTCTTAGAAGATCAAAAATACAGTTAAATAATCTTGTGTCAGGACTCATAAACACAGGTCACAACATGGCCCAGAGTGGTATGTGAGAGTACATGGCACTAGGCTTAAATAAACAAACATCCCCAGGTGTGCGTACTTAGTAGTTAGCTGGGAATGACACGTCATGTCACTGTCAGAATTTTAAATATGAAGGATGTCATGCTCTATTTCCTAAAACAGACCCACTGCTATCTTCCAAACAGGACAGAGGGATTAATAGGGGTAGAGCATCGATGGGATCATTGCTTGAGTTGAGATTTGCTTCGCAGATAATGAAAATTTACTTGGAAACCTCAATATTGAGCACTTCAACAATGAACTTCTGCATTACAAGGCACAGAAGTAAATAAACTTCAATCTTAAAGATGCAACCTTTGGTGATTTTAGAAATTAATCCAGACAGACAGAAATCTTAAAAAAACAAACTGTGTAACAAACAAAACAATTAATGGCATCTTCCTTATTTCCCAAAATATGTATCTAGATACTATTAAAACTCTTGAGTAGGCCATGAATTTTCTGGCCACAACTGTACTGCCTGTTGTCATGATAGTTTTGTTTATGTTTTTCTATTAACATTTCCCATTCAGCATCACTAACATAGATCATCAGATCATTATCATTGCTGGTTGTGGGAGTTTGCTGTGAGAAAATTGACGGCTGCATTTCCTATATTACAACAGTGACTGTAAAGTGGCTGTAAAGTGCATTCTTAGGCTTGAAGCTTGTTATGTTTGTTAGCAAAATTGAAGCCCACGGAGTGGTAGCAGCATGGCTACTAAGTTGGCTAAGGGATAAAAAACAGAGAGTTGCGGTGAATTGCTATTTTTCAGACTGGAAGGAGGTATACAGTGGAGTTCCCCAAGGTTCAGCATTAGAACTACTACTGTTATTGAAATACATTCATGACTCGGACTTAAGGGTCACAATTACAGGGCACAATTTTGAAATATATACATAACACAAAACTTGGAAGTGAACAGTGAGGAGATGGTAACATCCTTCAAGGGGACATAGACAGGCTGGTGGAATGGGTGGACACATGGCAGATGAAATTCAATGCAGAAAGGTGTGAGGTGATACATTTCAGTAAGAAGAATGAGGAGAGACAATACGTGCTAAATGCAGGTGGAGGTGTTTGTGCACAAATCTTTGAAGGTGGCTGGACTGGTTCACAAAGCAGTTAATAAAGCATTTGGGATCCTGAGCTTTATTAATAGAGGAATAGAGGACATAAGACAGGAGGTTATGTTAAGCCTATATAAAAGTCTCAGCTGGAGTATAATGTGCATTTCTTGACACCACACTTTAGAAAGAACGTGAAGGGTTTTGGACAGGATACAGAAGAGATTTACAAAATAGTTCTAGGGATGAGCGATTACTGTTACATGGATAGACTGGAGAAGCTGGGGTTGTTCTCCTTAGAGCAGAGAAGGCTAAAAGGAGGTTTGGTAGAGGTGTTTAAAATCATGGAAGTTTTTGGTAGAGGAAAAAAAGAAAAACTGTTTCCAATTGCTGAAGGGTCGATAAACAGACAGCACAGATTTCAGGTGATTGGCAAAAGAACCCCAGGCCACAAGAGCCAATACTTTTTTTATGCAATGAGTGGTTAGAATTTGAATGCACTACCTGATAGTGTGGTGGATACAGATTCAATAGTAGCTTTCAAAAGGAATTGGATAAATACTTGAAGGAAAAAAATTGCAGGGATATGGGGAAAGTGTTGGAGAGTGGGACTAACTGGGTTGCTCTTTGAAAGAACCGTCGCACACTTGATGGGCCGAATGGCTTCCTGCTGTGCTGTTCTTTTTTAATGATTCTTCTTTCAGTTTTGCTGTGTCAACTGTCTTGATGAAATTGCAAGCCCTGGAAACTGAGGGCGCTTTGGAGTTAGTTTCTGAAGCTGTCTCCGAACTGTGTTGCCATCCTGTCTGTCTAAAATACATATTCATCAACTGACTATGCCAGGGGAAATGTACTAGTAGAATTTAAAAATATAAAATGTTTTACACAACGAATCCTAGTGCCATAATTATGTCCTTTCCAAGGAAGTCTAGCCCACTGATCATTTTACTGCCAATCGATTTTTGAGAGGCTCTAAAATCGAATTTACAGGTTGCAGCTCTGCATACATATTGTGACTTGAAAATCCAAAGTGCAACTTGTGACAGATGCTATCAGCTGCTGGGTCCATAAAAATCCCTGGCATGAGGACAATACACCTAGTTTCATGGTGTGCAAAGGCAGCAGGTTCTTTCAACACCGAGCGGGGATGACTTCCTGCATTTTAGCTTCTGTCTTTGATTGTCAGGAGTTGAGGTGACAGAAATCAGTGACTATCTCCAATACACAATCCATGTATTATGCACAGCTGATCAACGTTGTGTGAAACAAAAATGGCTGATGAGGTGGGTGGGGCAAGGGAGAAGTGAGATTTCTCACACTGATAAAATGTAATGAAATTAGACATCCAGCTTTTATTGTAACTTTGCTGTTTCTTTAAATAAAATAACTGATGCAGAATTGCTGCTAGAGTCTCTGGATATCATCATTATTACCAGTTTCAGCATTTCCACGAGAAGGAGGGTTGATAATCAGACGACATGGATTTGAGAGAATTGGCAAAAAATCCAGAGGGGAGGAATGAAGAGAATTTTTTAATGCAGTGAATTATGATAATCTGAGATGCATTACCTTGCCTTGGGCAATTTACTGGTATAACTTAAAAGTATAAAATGGTGGTAGAAGTAGATTCAATAGTAACTTTCAACTGGAAATTTATACTTGAAAAAATACAGGCTAATGAAGAAAGAGAAGGGGTGTAGTATTAATTGGACAACTCTTTCAAAAGGCACAATAGGTTGAATTGCTTCCTTCTGTGTTGTATGATTCTATGATTGGACTAATTCATTTTGAATTAAGCTATGGAAGAGTCTTCAAAAGTGGAATTGTATTGCAAGTATATACACTGATCTTGGGGGGTTTTGTTCTCCCAAAAGAAAATTGGCCTGGATTCTCCACTGTGATCCCAACGGAATCACACTGGTAAATGAAGGAGTAATGCAGGCGGTGAGGCCCAACCTTTGTTTATCTCCTCCTGCCTCTGCCGGGAACACCACTGACTTTATCCTTTCTTGCCCGCTGCACGCAAATGCTGTCAGATCCAATTCGCCATTGCATTTC
Organism: Heterodontus francisci; assembly: GCF_036365525.1. Taxonomy (NCBI): domain Eukaryota; kingdom Metazoa; phylum Chordata; class Chondrichthyes; order Heterodontiformes; family Heterodontidae; genus Heterodontus; species Heterodontus francisci. The sequence goes on from NC_090371.1 coordinate 38,192,514, forward strand.
CTTCGCGGCCGCCGACAAGGGGAAGGTGGCGGGCAGTGGATCTTGAGCAATGATTGTAACAGCTGTGAGTTCCCCAGATGGAAAGAGGGGTTGGGGAGCCCTATAGCAGCATCTTCTCCCTGTGGTCCAGCCTCCTCTCTCTGTGGCCACCAACACTTCTCAGTGACAGCTCTGGTCTTTGGCGGGCCACAAGTTCCAATCTTCAAGAATCTGCTCCTCTATTAAAATCTGTTGTCAGCTTGTCTGGTGCAGCAGTGGAGTCGTTGTCGCAGCACCACTTGGATTCTGAATTTCACACAGGTGCTCCCATCCCCCGACCCCAGCAGGCAATCATGCTGTTCATTGCCAATGAGAACAAACATGGACAAATGAGTCAGGATTTGAGGGCAGGGTGGTTCAGATGGGCAGGGGGACGGGCCGCATTGCAGGAGAAGCTTGGCCATTGTATCTGTTAAAGCATTCTTTGATCATGAATATATACAAGGGACAAATTTATAACTCCTCACTGCCCCCACGTGAGGCACCGCACTTCTTCTTTGGCCTCCTTGTCTCGAGAGACAATGGGTAAGCACCTGGAGGTGGTCAGTGGTTTGTGGAGCAGCGCCTGGAGTAGCTATAAAGGCTAATTCTAGACTGACAGATTCTTCCACAGGTGCTACAGATAAAATTGGTTGTCGGGGCGGTTACACAGTTGGCTCTCCCCTTGAGCTTCTGACTTTTTTCCTGCCAACTGCTAAGTCTCTTCAACTCGCCACACTTTAGCCCCGTCTTTATGGCTGCCCGCCAGCTCTGGCGAACGCTGGCAACTGACTCCCACGACTTGTGATCAATGTCACAGGACTTCATGTCGCGTTTGCAGACGTCTTTAAAGCGGAGACATGGACGGCCGGTGGGTCTGCTATCAGTGACGAGCTCGCTGTACAAAGTGTCCTTGGGGATCCTGCCATCTTCCATGAGGCTGACATGGCCAAGCCATCTCAAGCGCCGCTGGCTCAGTCGGGTGCATATGCTGGGGATGTTGGCCGCCTCGAGGACTTCTGTGTTGGAGATATGGTCCTGCCACCTGACACCAAGGATTCTCCGGAGGCAGCGAAGATGGAATGAATTGAGACGTCGCTCTTGGCTGACTTACGTTGTCCAGCCCTCGCTGCCGTAGAGCAAGGTACTGAGGACACAGGCTTGACACACTCAGACTTTTGTGTTCCGTGTCAGTGCGCCATTTTCCCACACACTCTTGGCCAGTCTGGACATAGCAGCGGAAGCCTTTCCCATGTGCTTGTTGATTTCTGCATCGAGAGACAGGTTACTGGTGATAGTTGAGCCTAGGTAGGTGAACTCTTGAACCACTTCCAGAGCGTGGTCGCTGATATTGATGGATGGAGCATTTCTGACGTCCTGTCCCATGATGTTCGTTTTCTTGAGGCTGATGGTTAGGTCAAATTCGTTGCAGGCAGCCGCAATCCTGTCGATGAGTCTCTGCAGACACTCTTCAGTGTGAGTTGTTAATGCAGCATCATCAACAAAGAGGAGTTCCCTGATGAGGACTTTCCGTACTTTCTTCTTCACTCTTAGACAGGCAAGGTTGAACAACCTGCCACCTGATCTTGTGTGGAGGAAAATTCCTTCTTCTGAAGACCTGAACGCATGTGAGAGCAGCAGTGAGAAGAAGATCCCAAACAGTGTAGGTGTGAGAACACAGCCCTGTTTCACGCCACTCAGGAAAGGAAAGGGGTCTGATGAGGCACCGCTATGCTGAATTGTGCCTTTCATATTGTCATGGAATGAGGTGATGATACTTAGTAGCTTTGGTGGACATCCGATCTTTTCTAGTAGTCTGAAGAGACCACGTCTGCTGACGAGGTCAAAGGCTTTGGTGAGATCAATGAAAGCAACGTAGAGGGGCATCTGTTGTTCACGGCATTTCTCCTGTAGCTGGTGAAGGGAGAACAGCATGTCACTCAATGGTGGATCTCTCTGCTCGAAAGCCACACTGTGCCTCAGGGTAGACACGCTCAGCCAGCTTCTGGAGCCTGTTTAAAGCGACTTGGCACAAATTTATAACTCTTCACTGCCCCCAGGTGAGGCACCGCACTGATAGTTGGAAAATTACCCTTTTCATTTTAATTAGTCGCTAGGAAACAAAATCCAATTACAAGCATTTCAAAGGTTCACACAGCATTTCTCCAATCATTCAGTGGATATGGCAAAGCCAGATGTGGTGGCAGATCAAATGGTCCCAAGTTTCTTAATGGGCCTTAGGCTTGGCACTAAATCAGGACCCAACAATGGCCTCAATGCACCTGAACTAGGGACAGGAAGAACAGACAAGTTTGTGAATGTTGTCTATCCATGCTTCCTGCTGCAAATTGCACTGTGTGGATAGTAGATGAGATCAAGGAAGTGGTTTAGCTGTGAGATCTACCAATGTTGAATAGCTGACTTTCTTTTGTGAAGCATGCTCTCTGGCTGAGGTACCAGGCAGCTGCCAGCTCGTATAGAGCTATGTGCAGCAGTTAGCGATGGGGGGAGCTTTCCCTAATGTCCACTGTGGCAGCATTTTCTACATAGGATTACATCAAATTTACAGCGCTGAAGCAGACTTTTCAGCCCAACTGGTCTAGGCCTGTGTTTATACTCCACGCGAGCCTCGTCCCACTCCCTTTCATCTAACCCTATCAGCAGAATCTTCTATTCCTTTTTCCTCATGTGTTTATCTAGCTTCCCCTTCAGTGCATCTATGTTATTCACCTCGATTCCTCCTTGCAAGTTCCACATTCTAACCACACTCTTGAATAAAGAAGTTATTTGAACAATGTTTTTGGAGTATGACAGTCCTAGACTGTGGAGTGAGCTTGCCCACCAGCTGTAGATTGAGGTGACAATACTCTTTTAAAACATTGTTTTGAACTTTGGAAGAAACCACTCGAACAAGAGTCCGACTGCCAATTTGCCAATTTCTGCCTGTGCGTCAACTGGGGCTGTTTACTTTCCTGTGATCGCACAGAATGGGCCCTTTGAGGGTTGAAGTGATGGGAAATGTGTGGTGTGGTGACAATCCTACAGATCGATCCTGCGGAACAGCTGGGGTTTTCTTTGCAATTCTCTCTACATCACCATCCTCTGCGCTATTTGCTTCATGATGAGGTTGAAAGGGATTGCAGTAAGCTCATTACATTTTACGACCACATATCAGTCCCTTTAGGTTGATGAAAGGCATTTGCAGGTAATTTCAAAACAGCTTTCAAAGGCAGGAGTGATCAAACACTCGTCCTCCACTAATAACATTCACTGTATTGATTGTCTGTTTTGTTCCTTAAGCAAATACAAGTGCAATAGTTTAAAGGACTTTGAACTAATGAACAGAGAGGTTTTGCTGATGTTAGTAAAATAATGTACTTTGCAAATCGGACTTGCACCACAATCATTAGTTCACATTTATTTCCAAACTTTGACATCAGATTTATTGAATTTAAAGCATGGAAAAGAGGTAGTGTCGTTCAACAACAACTTACAGTGCCTTTTCACTTACCAAGCCCTGTTCACCCACCACTCCTGTGTTCACTTACCTACAATGGCTCCTGGTCAAGAAAATTCTCACCTTGTTTTCAAATCGTTCCAAGGCCTTCCTCTTTAACCAAGCCCTAATACCTCCTAATGTGGCTTGGTGTCAAATTTTGCTTTGTAACAAACCTGTGAAGTGCACAGGATGTTTTTTTCACATTAAAGATGCTATATAAATACAAGTTGTTGTTGTTGGGGAAATATTCCAAGGCACTGCAGAAAGGAGTTGGAATAGGGAGGTTAGTGGAGGTGACTGAAGGGGAGGTCAAAGATGGGTTTTTTCAAGAGGCTTTTGAGGTTAGGGAGAGGTAGAGAAAGTTGGTGGAAATTAGGGGAGAATTCCACAGTGCAGGCCCATAATGTGTGAAGGCTCTGCATGCTAAGTGTGGATGGCTGTTGTGGGGGGGGGGGGGGGGGCGTTGGGGGCGGGGGGGGGGGGGTGGTGGTTGGGTGGGGTGAGGGGCTGGTTGGGTGGCATTCAACCCAGCTATCTCATGTTTCATTGTTAGAATGGAGAGTGTGAACTGAGAAACCTGTTCTTTCTGCAGCCCATGTTGCAAGAGGTTGCAAAGGTGTGCTGGAGGAAAACCATTCAGGGATTTGATGAAGATTTTGTAGGTACTATCCTGGAGGATGGAGGGCGAGGGTTGGGGGGGGAGGTAGGGGGGGGGCGCAGTGAGGGGGCAATAGGAAATATTGAGGACTGCAGAGCTTGGGATGAATTGAAGTTTGTGTAGAGCAGGAGATCAGCTATGAGGACATTGGAAAAGGTGACAAAGTTATTGATGGGGATCAAACCTGCTCCTTCTACAGCCCATGTATTGTTACAGGCTTTACACATTTATATATGAAGGAAGTTCTGCATAATAATCCCAAAGGTCCCTCAATGCAATTGTGCAAAAACCTCAGAATGTTCATCGTGTCAAAGACATTGTAATAGCCCTACTGCCATCCTGACTGAGATCAATTAACTGAGCAAATACTGAGATTGAACCTGGGATCTTTCTAATCTGTGTGGTTTAGCTTTTACTGGAATGATGAGCTAAGCCATCATGGGGAGCTCAGGAAGATGAAAGTTTCATGCTTTGCAGTCGTTAATCTGAGCGCTCCTTGGTTGTGGAGTGCAGAGAGTGTTATGGCAATGCACTTCCTAATTCCATGTGATTTTTTACATAAAATGATTGGCCTGGCTACATCTAGGAAGTAAAGTAGGTCAGTCTTCTGAATGTAATGCGAAGCTGCCCTTTTAAACAATCATTTCTAGCTAATTAAAACAGCTTTCCAAAAACATGTTTTCTCATTGCCAAAATGGACAGTGGGAACAGGGAGAATAGAAAGAATAGAAAGACAGAAGACTTGCCAAATCACTTTACAACCAGTAAAGTACTTTTGACGTGCAGAATATTAAAATATTTTAAAGTTAAGTTGAAGAACAGAAGTGGTTAGAATTGAGGTAGAATCAATAGAAAATTGTACTACTCAAAACAATAGGAGATAAAAGGAACAAAAGAGCAGGCACAAGTGCAGTCTTTAATGTTTCTCTTCTTTAGTATGAAATGGTATTTCAGTTGTTTAATTTGGTAGTTTAGGATTGGTAGGAAATTGATACATGTCATAGAGTCATAGTCATAGAGTATAACAGCACCGAAACAGGCCCTTCGGCCCAACGCGCCTGTGCCGACCATCAAGCACACGTCCTAACCAGTAGCCTTGTATGCTATGGCATTTCAAGTGCTCATCTAAATATTTCTTGAATGCTGTGAGTGTACCTGCCTCTACCACCCCTTCAGGCAGTGTGTTCTAGATTCCAACCACCCTCTGGGTGAAAAGATTCCTCCTCAACTCCCGTATAAACCTCCTGCCCCTTATCTTAAATCTATGCCCCCTAGTTATTGACCTCTTCGCTAAGGGAAAAAGTTTCTTCCTATCTATCCTATCAATGCCCCTCATAATTTTGTATACCTCAATCAGGTTCCCCCTCAGCCTTCTCCGCTCCAAGGAAAACAACCCCAGACTATCCAGTCTGTCTTCATAACTGAAATGCTCCAGCCCAGGCAACATCCCTGGTGAATCTCTTCTGCACCCTCTCCATTGCAATCACATCCTTCCTAATGTGTGGTGACCAGAACTGTACACAGTACTCCATCTGTGGCCTAACCAGCTTTTCATACAGCTCCATCATAACCTCCCTGCTCTTATATTCTATGCCTTGGCTAATAAAGGCAAGTATCCTGTATGCCTTCCTAACCACCTTATCTACTTGTGCTGCTGCCTTCAGTGATCTATGGACAAGCACCCCAAGGTCTCTCTGACCCTCTGTACTCCCTAGGGTCCTACCATCCATTGTATATTCCATTGCCTTGTTAGACTTCCCAAAGTGTATCACCTCACACTTCTCAGGATTAAACTCCATTTTCCACTGCTCCGTCCATTTTACCAGCCCATCTATATTGTTCTGTAATCTAAGGCTTTCCTCCTCACTATTTATGACACCACCAATTTTCGTGTCGTCTGCGAACTTACTGATCATACCTCCATCGTTAATGTACACTACAAACAGTAAGGGTCCCCGCACCGATCCCTGCGGTACGTCACTGGTCACAGGCTTCCACTTGCAGAAACAACACTCTACCATCACCCTCTGCCTCCTGCCACTAAGCCAATTTTGAATCCAATTTGCCAAATTACCCTGGATCCCATGGGCCTTTACTTTCTTAAGCAATCTCCCATTTATTACTGTAGTATTAGTAATTTTTATTTCAGGATTACAGTCCACGAGATAGAACATAGAACATAGAACAGTACAGCACAGTACAGGCCCTTCGGCCCACGATGTTGTGTCAAACCTTTAACCTACTCCAAGATCAGACTAACTACCTACCCTTCATTCTACTATCATCCATGTACCTATCCAAGAGTCGCTTAAATGCCCCTAATGTATCTGCTTCTACTACCACCACTGGCAGCGCATTCCACGCACCCGCCACTCTCTGTGTAAAGAACCTACCTCTGACATCTCCCCAAAACCTTCCTCCAATCACCTTAAAAATATGCCCCCTGGTGATAGCCCTTTCCACCCTGGGAAAAAGTCTCTGGCTATCCACTCTATCTATGCCTCTCATCATCTTGTACCCCTCTATCAAGTCACCTCTCATCCTTCTTCGCTCCAATGAGAAAAGCCCTAGCTCCCTCAATCTTTCTTCGTAGGACATGCCCTCCAGTCCAGGCAGCATCCTGGTAAATCTCCTCTGCACCCTCTCTAAAGCTTCCACATCCTTCCTATAATGAGGCGACCAGAACTGAACACAATATTCCAAGTGTGGTCGAACCAGGGCCTTATAGAGCTGCAGCATAACCTCGCGGCTCTTAAACTCAATCCCCCTGTTAATGAAAGCCAACACACCATACACCTTCTTAACAACCCTATCAACTTGGGTGGCAACTTTGAGCGATCTATGGACATGGACACCAAGATCCCTCTGTTCCTCCACACTACCAAGAATCCTGTCTTTAAGCCTGTATTCCGCATTCAAATTCGACTTTCCAAAATGAATCACTTCACACTTTTCCAGGTTGAACTCCATCTGCCACTTCTCAGCCCAGCTCTGCATCCTGTCAATGTCCCGTTGCAACCTACAACAGCCTTCCACACTATCCACAACTCCAGCAACCATCGTGTCATCGGCAAACTTGATAACCCAGCCTTCCACTTCCTCATCCAAGTCATTTATAAAAATCACAAAGAGCAGAGGTCCCAGAACAGATCCCTGCGGAACACCACTGGTCACCGAGCTCCAGGCTGAATACTTTCCATCTACTACCACCCTCTGTCTTCAATGGGCCAGCCAATTCTGTATCTAGACAGCCAACTTTCCCTGTATCCCATGCCTCCTTACTTTCTGAATGGGCCTACCATGGGGAACCTTATCAAACGCCTTGCTAAAATCCATATACACCACATCCACTGCTCTTCCTTCATCAACGTGTTTTGTCACATCTTCAAAGAATTCAGTAAGGCTTGTGAGGCATGACCTGCCCCTCACAAAGCCATGCTGACTGTCTCTAATCAAACTATGCTTTTCCAAATAATCATAAATCCTGTCTCTCAGAATCCTCTCCAATAATTTGCCCACTACCGAGTTGAAAATTACTTATTCCAGGAGACAGCAATTTTCTTGAATCTTGCCAGCTTACTAGATGAGTACTATTTTACCCAAAGAGAACACTAACCAGTTGTGTGGATGTAAGGGATAGTAGTTTTAAGTGTGATGATTCCATTTTATATACTTAAAACATAAAGCAAAATAAGACCTTAGTTAGGCTTTCCTGGCTATAGAGATGTTTAAATCTTTCACTTATCAAAGATACACTTTATTTTCACACAACTGCAGAGGCTCTTTTTTTCTTCCTCTTCTGCCCACTTAAATTCCATTTCAAAGAGAGAATGAAACTGGATCAGCGAATGATCAAAATCTCCAATTGAGAATCTATTTTGTCAGACAATCCATTGAGCATCAATCTCGATATTGTGACGGGTTTCATCATACTTTGGGAGTCTGGCATTTCAGCAGATCTTGTGTGGTGCCACCTTCTATTATCCTCAATACCTTCCTGTCAAACTACAGGGTCAAATAAAATGGACTTACAGTCTAATTCTTATGAAATAGATTTAGTGGCTTCAAAACTGCATTTTTTTTTAAGGAGACTGTAAAACTTTGCCAGGGAAAGAATAGGAGAATATCCTTTCCAAAATGAAATGAAGCACATTTTGTGGAGGTTGGTTAGGTAAACAAATAATTAGTCTCTGTCGATGTAGATCCTAAAGAATGACATTGGAATTCAATATCCTTTGTGAAACCCTTCTTTTAAAGAGTCTGTTATATTAAAGCTGAGAAAAGGGACCATGACCGTTTCTCAAACATGATTAAAAAAGGAGGAATTAATCGACCAAAAATAAAATCATTTGTCATCAGGAAAGATGAGGTTTGTTTCGTAGTTGTTACACCAAGTCGTCTTGCAAAGATCATAAGATAAAACTCTCTTGATATATTCCAGTGGCTGAAATGTATCAATTGGCATTTCCGCCATGTGTATTACGCTAAGACTTTGAACAAGTCCTGTCAGCACTAAGTGGTTTTACACTGTCTTGGAAATGGTGGCTCCAACTACAAGTATTTTGATTGCTAGACACATGAAAAGAGCCAGATGTACAAATGACATATAATGCAGGAGATCTTGGTCTTCTCCATGCAGATGAAGAAAGATTAAAACTTAGGAATTCAGTGTAGTTTTTACACACACACACACACACACACACACACACACACACACACACACACACACACACACACACACACACACACACACACACACACACACACACACACACACACACACACACACACACACACCTTTAAACACCCTGAAGTTTCACACAGCTTTGTTAAGTAATCCATTACCTCACCTTGCATGGGCTGTCTCTGCATATTATTCTCCTCTATTGCAGTAACTGGTGATAGATTAAAATGACAAGCAAGATGTGTGTTCTGTTAGACCTTCCATTAATCACCCTCCTTGTTTGGACAAAGCATGCCCAAATGGTGCCTCAAGGTAAAATACTTGTACCATCTCTCTGGTTTATCGTTTACCTTCAAAATACTTAATAATCCATTTGACCTGGCCAGTGCACCTAGGCCAGAATTAGCCAAGGTGGACAGCTACGGATGTTTTTTTCTGGATTGCACAGTGGTAATGCAGTGAAATTTAACATAATGGTTGAAGTAAAGCTTTTACCAAGATGTTATCTTTTTCTTAAATGTAGCCGTCAGCTAAAATACTGTTGACAAAAATCTAAAAAGGTGCTTCAGAATTCTGCATGTTCCCACTGACTATAGAAGAAACTATGAAAAAAAATCGAGATTTTTGGTTTTCTTTATATATTTGCTCTCAGGTGTGGGCATTGCTCCCATTTATTGTCCATCCCTAGTTTCCCAGAAAGAAAGACTTGCCTTTATACAGTCCTTTGTACAACCTCAGGGTACCCCGAATCATTTTACAGCTAATTTTGAAGTGCAGTCTACTGTTGTAGTGTAGGAAATATGGCAGCCAATTTTCTCCCACAAACAGCAGTGACCACATAATCTGTTTTAATGATGTTAGCTGAGGGACAAATATTGGCCAGAACACCAGGTAGAACTCCCCTGCTCTTCTTCAAAGTAGTGCTATGGGATCTTTTATATACACCTGAGAGGGCAGATTAGGCCTCTGTGTAATATCTCATCTAAAAGACAACACCTCAGACAGTGTAGTACTCCCTCAGGATAGCACTGGGGTGTCAGCCTAGTTTTTCTGTTTCGGTCCCTGAAATGGGACTTGAACCCATGGCTTGAAAGTAAGAATGCTACCAGCAGAGCTACTGCAGAGTTTGATGTAACTGAGTGGTTTGTAAGCCCATTTCAGAAGGCAGTTAAAAGTCAACCACATAGAATCATGGAATACAGCACAGAAGGAGCCCATTCGAACTATCAAAGCTGTGTCAGCTCTTTGGTAGAGCTGTCCAATTAAGCCTACGCCCTTTCTTTTTTCCCATAGCCTATTAATTATTTTCCTTCCAAGTATTCATCCAATTCTCCTTTGAGTGTTACTATGGAATCTCCTTCCAGCACCGTTTGAGGCAGTTAATTCCAGATCACAACAACTTGTTGTGCAAAATATGTTTACTCATGTTATCTCTGGATTACTGACCCTTCTGCCATTAGAAATAGCTTCTTCTTATTTATGTGACAAAAACACTTCATGATTTTGAAGATGGGTGTGGGATTGGAGTCACATGCAGGTCAAACTGGGTAAAAATGGCAGATTTCCATCAGGAAGGACATTAGTGAACCAGTTTGGTTTTTATGATAATCTGACAATGTCATGGTCACATTTTACTGCTGCCAGCTTTTGATTTCTAGCTTTTTAAAAACTTAATTCAAATTCTCAAGCTGCCATAGTGGAATTTAAACTCATGGATTAGCAAGACGCAGTCCCAATAGGAGCACTCAGACCTGATCAGCTGGATTGGCTGCAGAAGGTTTGAACCTAAAAGGTAATACACTGTAGTGGCAGCAGATGAAATTAGCCTGAATAACAAAATGGAAAGTGTCACTAGTATTAGTTCATTAGTGGTTTGATTTGTAACATTTTCCTTGCGGTACCACCTTCTCACATCAGGAAACTTTTTTCAGGAAGAATTTGCAGGAAGGAATGCTGAATAAAAATAAGGAAAGAACTTGCATTAATATAGTGCATTCCAACTTTGCTGTCTGTGATGCATTATGGGTATATCCTAGCAGCACAAAATCACAGATGCAGCAGTCCTCTTAAAGGCAGAGCTCCAAAGTGTGTTGGCACTAATCAAACAGAGGCAGCATCAGTGGATCAGACACATCCGCAGGATGGAAGGTGGTCGCATACCCAAGGACCTTCTGTATGGTGAGGTAACTGGGGACCGACAACCAGTGGAGCGCCCAAAGCTCCATTTCAAGGATGCTTGCAAGCATGACATGAAGGCCTTAAATGTTGACTATCGCATTTGGTGAAAGAGGGAAATAGCGACACATCCTGTGGGCTGGTGTGCACTGCCATGACGACCAGTTGCTACACAGCTTGGCAACAGGCACCAGCCAACATCATAAACAATAACTCAAAGTATCACTTGGCAACTTCACATGCAGCACTTGTGGCAGAACCTGCCTCTCAAGGTCAGGCCTTCACAGCCATCAGCAAAGGTGCACTAAGAGAAGACACCCCACTTAAATGGATTGTTTGTTGCGTGTCTATCTTTGGTAGATGGAAGGATGCCAACCACATCATCTCAGGACATCTCTAAGTGCTCTATGCCAATGAAGTACTTTTGAAGGGAAATGCAGCAGCCAATATGCACACAGTAAGATCACACAATGTCTCATCCAAAAGATGAAATTTCCAATAATGCAGCACTCCTTCAGTACTGCATTGAAGTGTCTGTCTAGATTATGTGCTAAAGACTCCAGAGTGAAGTTTGAATCTATGACCATCTAACTTTTGAGGGAAGAATGCTACCACTGAGCCCAGGCTGACAGTTCATTGGAGTAGGAAAGCTAGCTGAATATTCCTTTCCCTAATCCAGGGCGTGTTGAGGGCAATTGTATCACTGCTACCAATGGTCATTCTCTAGCCAAAACTTATGGAGTGACAGCAATACGTATGATAACTGGACTGAGGTGTATTTTGGTTTGGTATTTTCTGGTTGTTTCAATCAAGCCATTGAATGAATGAGTATATGGACTCTGGAACAAAGATTTCCAAGTTGGCTTTTCTTATCTGCAATTTATAGAAACCCTAATCCGAAGGCAGGACACTTCAGCAAAGTAATGTTTACAATTCAACCATTGCCTTTTCTCTGATTTCACAAATGATCTCAAGTGATAAATATTCCTTTTCAGAATTATAATTTGAAAAGATTATTTGAAATGGATAGGACTGAATTTACTTTTACAAACACCAAGGGTTGTAAACTGTAATCAAATACCTCCACTGGCCAATTAAAAAATAAAGCAAAAGATAATTGGTGCTATATTTTTTTCAGAGGGTTAAAATAACACCAACATTTTGAACACATTGAACAGAAACCTTTTGTCCATCTCATTCAGGTCTGAGCTTACCACAGATCAAAGCTATGAGCAGAACAGCTGAAAAACACAACTAAAGGAAATCTGAGCAAGCAGCTCGCCTGACACAAAGAGACGAATGATATCATTCAACCTTGTTGCAGATTTTATGTAAAATTCCAGCCCATTACTGCGCTGTTAATTTTGAGAAGGACTTTGATAAGAGACCTGAGACACTTTACCAGCCCATCTTAAAGAGTAACTGAAACCTGTCTCTATTTATTCCTCTCATTGTTTCATTTGTAGATTAACTTCTGAATTTCGTGCAAGAACTTTCTATCTCGTTAAAGCACAGCATCAATGTCAGGGTAACTTTCTACATTTAGGTTACTTGATAGGAGTCCGATACTTCCTGCTCTACCTTCTCCTTCTCGTTTTCCTTAAATAAAGTCTTAGAATGTAGTTCCATCATGTGAATTGGAACAGAGGGTCTTTGTCAGATGTTTTGATGCTTGTCCTTCTATCGATCAGAAATGGCATTGATTACTGCAGGGTCTCAGTCTGATAACTAAAAGCATGTCTTCTGACTATGTGCTTCCTTCATATACAATGCATGCCTTTATTGCAGAATAATGCTATCAGTTCCAACACCTGGTGTGTTTTAAGCTGATGGCCCTTACAACCCTAAAATTGGGACAGTGTATATACCCTTACACAATGGGAGTGCTGGAACCACAGTTGCTATACAGCAGTGTGCTATTTTCGCATCATGACTTAGCTGAATATATTGTGCACTCCTCAGTGAACAATCTCTTCACTGTCAGACACATTCAAAAGTAGCCACTTACTCTATTCATTAACTTGGAATTCCAAATTCAGCAAGAAGAGTTTGCAGCTACTATATGGAAGGGATGTGGTGCGCATGTGATGATGTTGTTCCCATAATATGGTAAGTTTTATAAAAATCTTCTGGAATATTAGTGGGGAGGGAAAAAAAACATTTTAAACGTCTCCTGTCCCTTTGAATTGTCTCTGGCTGTCCAGTCACCGACAGCAAGAACAATGCACTCAAAGGATTTGATGACTATTCTGCAAAACATTTGAACCAAACGGCCTTTGCAGCTCTCAAACTTTCTTGAGTGGGGCCCAATTCACATCCTAGAAGAGTTACCCTACTGAAAAAAATGCATCTTTTTTATTATTGAGAAAACATTTTACAAGCAAGGTTCTCTCTCCTGTTGCTGGCACTCTTTATTCTCAACCCAATGATCACAATGTGAGCAATTTAAAACAAACACCGTTGTATTTTATCTTATTTTAACAGTTGCTTGTCATTTCCCATAGTTTTATCCACTTAGTCTTTTCTTGTTGTTGTTGTTGTAATTTCTGGACCAAATGATGTTTGTACCTTCTTATTGTACAGATCGACTGAGACAACATTTGGGGACGACATGCTCTAAACCAATGTCTTACTGTTTGTAGATTTTTAATCGTTTCTTCTTGGAATGTGGGCAACCCTGGCACAGCTGCATTGATTGCCTATCTCTAGTTGCCATGAGAAGGTGGTAGGCCATCTCTTTGAATTGCTGCACTGGTGAAGACATCATCGAAAGGCAAATTTATAGTTATAGCAGCAAATGACTTCATGAGTTTGAGTTTTGTATCAGATAGTTTATTCAAAGAAGGAAGCCATTTCTGCCTGACCTATGGTGGCACCAACATTGCCCAGTCTCTCACCATCAACATCTTGAGGTTCACCATTGATCAGGAGCTGAACCTGTCCAGCCAATCAACATCATGGCTACAAAAGCAGCTAGTTCTCTGAATCTTCCACTATTTAAGGAAGCTGTATCCTTCAGTGAGGATTTTTCAGGCACATATTCAGTTCGTGATAAAAGCTGGTCCAGCAATGAGGCGTGAGGGTAACATCAATGATGGGATAAAAGCAATAAGGTGAAAGGGTTGAGCAGCAAGGGGTCATTTTGACAACAAGATGGGAATGTTCAGCAACATGCAGGGACAGTTCAGCCTTAAGGGGGAGTGATGAGCAACAAGACAGGAAGGCTTGGCAATAAGGTGGGAAATTCCAAAGCAGGGTGGAAGGTTTAGCAATGGGAATTGAGTTCAACAAAAATGGGGGAGGATTTGGTGCAAAAGGGGAGAGCTCAGCAACAAGGGGAAGAAAGCAATAAAGCAATAAAGGAAGGGATTGGCAGCAAAGGGAAAGGGAATAATCAATAATCTAATAAACTTTCCTATACGAGTAATGGGAGAACACTAGTCAAGCCTAACCCTGCCATCAGCCAGTGCCTGTGGACTTCCCAGCAGATGCTCACTCAATAGCAATTACAAGAAGGAATGTTGGCTGATCTTTGTCCTTTGCTAAGCATGGGGTATTGAGGCCAACTGTAGCAATACTAACATCAACCATGGTCAAGATCATTGAACTCAACACAGGCTGGAGATCTAACCTGAGACCACCTGGACAGTACCGCTCAAGTACCACTGCACATCCTGTGCCCATTGAGTCATCAAAACACACCAGATTCACCTTGAATGCTTTATTAAAAAATCTCCCAAAAATATTTGACATTAACGCCCACTGAAATTCAGGAATTGCAATGTTTTTGCAGGCGTGAATATATCTTTTTGAGTGTTCCGACATTTTTTCTGTCCATTGAATCTATTTTGTGTCATTTCACTCCTTTATAGGTACAGATACACTGCTATCACTTTACATGACTCTGCTGTCTTTCTGTATGTTTGATTGTGGGGGAAGGGCAGTTGTTTAAAGTGGTTTTGCTGTCCAATTAATATATGGTTCGTGCTTCCAGGGATGTGCTGTTCTTTTTAAATATTTCATTTTGACTGGCTGCTGTTTAACACAAGCAGACTAACAGCAGTACAGGTATCCCATGATGTCTTTTTCTTTCCACGCTGACTGTGCCCTGAAGGGGAATGGAAAGTGCTGGAGTTTTATCATGTGTCTGTAATTGACCTGTGCCAACCATGTCATTAGGTGGATGGGAGAGAGGGGAGGGGCTCTCCTCATTCCAACACACTCATTCGAGGTTTGTGTTGTCACCTTAGGCATTCACGGTCCATTACCTTCAGTCTAGCCTGAAACAAGGGCCAGTTTTGGGCCACTTAGCCATAAAATAAAGCTGTAGTGAATGACTCAACAGGTTTTATGTCGGAATAGGGACACGCATTAAAGCATAAGGCAAAAGGGCAAATGCTTCAGTTAGCTCAGGGCCCAGGTTTGCTGTACAGAACTTGGTGAATCCTTTTTTACAGCCGTTTTGCAAGTGGTACATATGAGGTCTTTTAAAAACTTCCCTGCACAATGTTTTTAGAGAGAAAAGTTCAAATTATATTTTTATAGTTTTAGGAATTATTCTTCAATCCCTATTATCAGGAATTAAAGGTGTTAATAAAAGGGGGAAAAAGTCATTCATTTGGGCCTTTAACATTCATTTAATGCCACACTAAAGATGTCTGACCTAACGTAAAAGTTCCATACAGTGGTGAAAACAAGGGTCTCATAATTGTCAATGAAGCCAGATTGTTGTCACCCAGCAATTCCTGAATCATACCATGGGGGAGTTACCTGCTAGTTACATTTGGATCACACAGTTAAGGTAATGTCGGAATCAGTGTGGTTGAATTAGCTGGTTTCAGTAACGTGTTAAAGCAGGGTAGTTAAAAACTGATTTTCATCACACTGACAGGTGTCAAATTAAGACAATGATTTGCAGAAGTTGCTGACTTTGCACTCAAGCAGCCATTATAACTTATTACAGCAATGATAATGTCAAAAAGTCTGTCACAGCTATGACCAAGATTAACATCCGCTTGATATTCAGACCTTGCCCGAGCAATCAATGTTCAAATATATTTGGTTTATAATGGTTTAACAATATAAAACTTTTTTCTCCAAACAAAAACACAAGAATACAAGAACACAAGAATTAGGAACAAGGGTAGGCCATTTTACCCCTTTTGTTAAAGCCATTTGATAAAATCATGGCTGATCTGATTGTGACCTCAACTGCACTTTCCTGTCTGCCCCCATAGCCCTTGACTCGTTTGTCGATCAAAAATCTAATTCAGCCTTGAATATATTCAATGACCCAGCCTCCACTGCTCTCTAGGGAAGAGAATTCCACAGACTCGGACCCTCTGAGAGAACAAATTTCTCCTCATCTCAAACTTAAATGGGAGACCCCTAATTTTTAAACTGCATCCCCTAGTTCTAGACTCCCTCACAAGGGGAAACATCCTCTCAGTATCCATCCTGTCAAGCCTCAAGATCTTATATGTTTCAATAAGATCACCTCTCAACCTTCTAAACTCCAATGGGTATAGGCCCAACTTGTTCAGAAGATAATCCCTTCATCCCAGGAACCAGTCAAGTGAGCCTTCTCTGAACTGCTTCTATTGCAATAATATCCTTCCTTGAATAAGGAGACCAAAACTGTACACAGTACTCCAGATGTGGTCTAACTCAGGCACTGTAAAGCTGTAGCAGCAGTTCCCTACTTTTATACTCGATTTCCCCTTGCAATAAGCGTCAACATGCCACTTGCTTTCCTAATCACTTGTTGTATCTGCATACTAACTTTTTGTGATTCATGTACCAGGACACCCAGATCTCTCTCTACTGTAGAGTTCTGCAATCTCACTCCATTTAAATAATATTTCTATTCTAACTGCCAAAGTGGACAAATTCGCATTTTCCCACATTATACTCCATCAGCCAAATTTTTTCCCACTTACTCAACCTATCTAAATCGCTTTGTAGACTTCTTATATCCTCTTGACAGCTTACTTTCCTACCTATCTTTGTGTCATCAGCAAATTTGGCTACCGTACATTCGGTCCCTTCATCCAAGTCATTGATATAGATTGCAAATTGTTGAGGCCCCAGCACTGATGTCTGTGGCATTCCTCTAGTAATGGCTTACCAACCCAAAAATGGCCCATTTATCCCTACTCTCTGCTTCCTGTTAGCTAACCAATCCTCTCTGGATGCTTATATGTTACCCCCTTCACCATGAGCTCTTATTTTGTGTAGTAGTCTTTGATATGGCACCTTATTGAATGCTTACTATCTACTTAAGAATGGATTCTAACATTTTCCCCACGACAGATGTTAGGCTAACTAGCTTATAGTTTCCTATTTTCTGTCTCCCTTCTTTCTTGAATGGAGGTGTTACATTTGTGATTTTCCATTCTGCTGGACCTTTCCAGAATCTAGGGAATTTTGGAAGAACACAACCATTGCATCTACTATCTCTGCAACCACTTCTTTTAAAATCCTAGGATTCAGGCCATCAGGTCCATGGGACTTTTCAGCCTTTTGTTCTAATAGCTTTTCCTTTTCCCTCGTGATTGTGGTTGTTTTAAGTCCCTTCCTCCCTCTTACCTCTTGACTGTCAAGTATTCTTGGGATGTTTTTTGTGTCTTCTCCAGTGAAGACTGACCAAAATACCTGTTCAATGCTTCCACCATTTTCTTGTTTCCCATTATTAATTCCCCAGTCTCACCCTCTAAAGGACCAACGCTCACTTTAGTTACTCTTTTCCTTTTTAAATACTTGTAGAAACTCTTATTATCTGTTTCTATATTTCTAGCTAGCTTTCTCTCATACTCTAATTTCTACCTCATTTTTTAGCCATTTTTTGCTGGTTTCTAAAATCATTCCAATATTCTGACCTACCACTAATCTTTGCAATACTGTGCACTTTTTCTTTCAATTAGATACTATCCTTAGTTAGCCATGGATGGTGCATCCTTCTCATAGAGTCTTTCTTTCTCAATGGAATATATCTTTGCTGAGAGTTATGAAATATCCCCTTAAATGTCTGCCACTGCTTCTCTACTGTCCTACCTTTTAACCTATTTTCCCAGTTTGCTTTAGCTAACTCTGTCTTCCTACCCTTTTAATTGCCTTTATTTAAGTTTAAGACACTAGTCTTAGACACACACTTCTCACCCTCAAAACCGCCATGTTGGGATCAGAATTTTAAATGGCTCAGACATCCCATCATTTATTTGGTATAGTGCCACAGAGATCATGATTCATAAAAAAAAATCATTTATATAATTCTGAAAAAGTACATCTTACTGCTGGAAGATGGTAGGAATTAACATTCTAGCAATTCCTTTTGTTAAAAACATCTAATTTTGCTGTATATTTTTTGAAAGTCATAGAACTTTAAATGGAATATTCAACATTCTGATCAATTTTTCAAAGAACTAAATCAGATTAGTGAGACTGGATCTAAATTTCCAAAAGCCATGTTAGGAATCCATAATATCCAACAAGCTCTCCAAATGATCACGTATAATACTTTGCAACAACTTCCCTACCATTGAAAGTCACGGGCTATTAATTTCCAGGGTCTGATTTGTTCCCGTTTCTAAAATAATGGTTCTACTTAAGCTACTCCCAATCCATGGGGAACCAACCTGGATCTCAAAGTGCTATTTAATATAGCAGCCATTAGCACACATACAACCTCCCCATTTTCCTGAGGGCTATAGGATAAATGGCATTGAGTCCTGCAGCACCAACAGCCTTAAGCATGCTAATCTTCGCTAAAACCAATTACTTCTAAAAAAAAGTAACTTTAGCTATGCATCTATCCAGTAATACTGGGACCCGCAACATTGGCCCCAGAAGTGAAAGCTGAAGCAAAGCATCTGTTTAGCCAATCAGCTCTATCTTTATCTTTGTACCCAACTCACTCTGCTAATTTTTTTATAAGACCAATTTGGTCCTTGATTTGCTAACATTGAATAAAGCCTTGTCATCCACCGTCCTTTTTTCTAGTTCCATGTTTTTGTTCCTAATATTAGCTATAGCTATCCTCAGTTGCATTTTTATACTTGTCCCTACTTTCTTGACAAACAAACCTTAATTTTACTGAGTTAAATACTTTTTTAGATTAATTTCTCTATGAATATCCTTATATGGCCACTTAAGCTTCACTTTACCTTGAGCAATGTTTATTTTCCTAGAGATAATATACTTTAAGGAGTGAACCTTTGGCTTAGCGGTAGCATTCCAACTCTGAGTTCACGCCCTGATACAGACAGCCCCAGTGAGTGAAGACTAGAAGTTGGTCCCTAACTACTGGGGGGTACTTGTATCTTGGCAAAGTGACCATTGGCTCAGTAGTCTTCATGAGTGCAGGGGGCCTCTCTCCCTTTCATAAAGTAAGTCTCTTTCACCTTGATTGCAACTCAACTAGGTGATGGTATTCCAAAGAAGAAAAAAAACATAAAGAACGCAATGGGAAACTACTTTTCTCCAGTAAGTGGCTCAAGAATCTCACATGTGAAATTTGAGTTAAGAACACAGTAGATGGAATATCTCTTAACATGAATTTGTGGGTGTGTAGGTCCATCATTTAGTCTGTCAGTTTTGTTTATAAACTTAAGAATCATGGTTATTTGGTCTATGGAAATTTCTTCCTGCAGTGAAATTTACGTATGTCAAGCCATATGTAATGTTCTTTGTTTAAATCCTGTTTTTAAGGACATGAAAACATAAATGCAAGTTTATATTTTATTTATAAATATATATTATAAATATATAAATATAAATTAAATATTGGAAGACTGAAACCATTGTTTCCAGTCCCCGCTCCAAACTCTGTTCCCTAGTTACAACTCCATTCCTCTCCCTGGCAACAGTCTGAGATTAATCGAATCTGTTCGCAATCTTGGTGTCACAATTGACCCCGAGATGAGCTTCGTGTCACCACTAAGACTGCCTATTTCCAATCCCGTAACACCACTCCACTTTGCCGGTCTCAGCTCATCTGCTGCTGAAACCTTCATTCATGCCTTTGTTACCTCTAGACTTGACTATTCCTACACACTCCTGGTTGGTCTCCCACAATCTACTTTCTGTAAACTTGAGGTCATCCAAAACTCTGGTGCTCGGGTCTTAACTCACACCAAGTCCCATTCCCATATCATCCTTGTGCTCACTGACTTACGGTTACCGGTCAAGCAACGTCTTGATTTTAAAATTCTCATCCTTATTTTAAAATCCCTCCATGGCCTCACCCCTCCCGATCTCTATAATTTCCTCTAGCCCCTCCAAGATATCTGCACTCCTCTAATTCTAGTCTCTTGTGCATCCCTGATTTTAGTCGCCCTACCATTGGTGGTCGTGTTTTCAGTTGGTTAGGCCCCAAGCTCTGGAATACCCTCCCTACACCTCTTCACCTCTCCACCTCACTTTCCACCTTTAAGACACTCCTTAAAACATACCTCTTTGACCAAGCTTTTGGTCATCTGATCTAATAGCTCCTTTTGTGGTTCGGTATCATACTTTGTTTCACAATGCTCCTGTGAAGTGTTCTGGGACATTTTATTCCATTAAATAAATATAAGATGTTGTTGTTTGTGAGACCTTGCTGTGCACAAATTCACTGTCATGTTTACTGTATCACAGTGACTATATTCCAAAAGTACTTAATTGGCTGTAAAGTACTTGAGGTTGTGAAAGGTGCTATATAAATACAAACCTTTCTTTTAAAGATCTCATAGGTGAACTCCAAAATTGCCAGTGATCAGATACAATGCGAAAATTGGATGTATCGCCAATATGGACAGTATAAGTGGCTTGATCTTTATAGTTGTTCACAGCTGCCATAATGGATCTTCAAAGCCATTCGCCTGGCAGAATAAAACACTTGCTTATTGAATTAAAGTTCTAGCTCCTCTGAAAGATTTTGAAATAGGCTGTCCTTTGGACAGGGCAGGATTTTACTGAATTGGCCAACAAAGTTTGACCTGGATACTGGATCTGCTGTTTGTTCCTAGACAACGTGCCTTTTGAACTACCAATACTCTTTGTGTCAGAATACTTCAAACTGTGAAAATAAACTCTAGTTACTATGGTTCTACTAATACTCGAGTGTCTTTAAGCTAACATTTTGTCATGTTCAGGAGAATAAGATATTTTCTGGAATTTACAACAAATCTAATTATTTATTTCCAAAGTGCTGCTGTATTATGTTGTTCAGTTTAATTGGCCCTTTAGGTGAGAACTAGAAAAAAAAGCAAATGATCTGTGAAACATGCAAGTTTTATATAATTGTGGTATTGTTATGAATGAATGAGAAAACACATCTAAGGCTCCAAAAGCCATAAAATGTGCTTCAGCTGTCTCTCATGTTCCATGTGAAGGCTCCAGAAATATTTTTAATTTCCTCATATTATTGACGATTGGAACAGAATTTTGGCAGTTCTCCTGAATGCGATTGCAAAACTCCAGTCAATGTGGCAAGGAAAGGAGAATTAGGGGAGCAGCTCAAGCCAATAAAAAAAAATGTGGTTAGGGTGGGGGCTGGGTGGTGGAGGGGGGTGAGGGGGGGCGGCTTCTCAGATTACCTGACTAAATTTTAGACCTCTGTGTGTCATCGCGTCAAGGTTACTACTGGGGAGGCTCAGCCTTGAAGGAGGGTTACTTTTCATTGCTGCTGAAAGTAATGCAACCTTCATTTGTTTTGATTGTAACTCCTTTGCACTTTATGAAGCTTAAGGGAAAGTTCAAAAGGCTTTCACTTTGATGGAGGGAGGAAATCTCAAATTCTTCATGTAAAATGGTAATGTTATCTGTTCATTAGAACATTCCAGAAGGCAGTGGAGTGGGCCCCCTGGTGAAACTGTGTCATAATGAGAAACTGATTCTGCAACTTGGTGATTTTCAATGCAGCAGGGACATGAGGCAGCTGGAGTGAGTGCCAGGCTTCTGGTTCACTGACTTGCAGTGGGCAAGGTTTTGCAAGTGAAGATTGAAATGCACTCTGTGGCAACACACTTAAATTGAGTTTGAGGGCTAGTGGGAGACATGTGTTGAGAGAGCAGTGTGGTAGCACACTCAACTCTGAGTTCAGGTCCCACTCCAGAGACTTTGAGCACAAAATCTAGGCTGACACTCCAGTGCTGCACTGTCAGGGAGGCCGTCTTTTGGATGAGATTTCAAACCAAGGCCCCGTCTGCTCTCTCAGGTGGATGTAAAAGATCTCATGGCACTATTTCAAAGAAGAGCAGAGGAATGTTTCCAGGGATGAGGAATTTCAGTTATGAAGATAGATTGGACTGTTGTTTGTGATATACATTAATGATTTGGAGGAAAGTATAGGTGGACTGATTAGCAAGTTTGCAGACGACACTAAGATTGGTGGAGTAGCAGATAGTGAAGGGGACTGTCAGAGAATACAGCAGAATATAGATAGATTAGAGAGTTGGGCAGAGAAATGGCAGATGGAGTTCAATCAGGGCAAATGCGAGGTGATGCATTTTGGAAGATCCAATTCAAGAGTGAACTATACAGTAAATGGAAAAGTCCTGGGGAAAATTGATGTCCTGAGAGATTTGGGTGTTCAGGTCCACTGTTCCCTGAAGGTGGCAACGCAGGTAAATAGAGTGGTCAAGAAGGCATACGGCATGCTTTCCTTCATCGGACGGGGCATTGAGTACAAGAGTTGGCAGGTCATGTTACAGTTGTATAGGACTTTGGTTCGGCCACATTTGGAATACTGCGTACAGTTCTGGTCGCCACATTATCAAAAGGATGTGGATGCTTTGGAGAGGGTGCAGAGGAGGTTCACCAGGATGTTGCCTGGTATGGAGGGCGCTAGCTATGAAGAGAGGTTGAGTAGATTAGGATTATTTTCATTAGAAAGACGGAGGTTGAGGGGGGACCTGATTGAGGTGTACAAAATCATGAGAGGTATAGACAGGGTGGATAGCAAGAGGCTTTTTCCCAGAGTGGGGGTTTCAATTACTAGAGGACACGAGTTCAAAGTGAAAGGGGAAATGTTTAGGGGGGATATGCGTGGAAAGTTCTTTACGCAGAGGGTGGTGGGCACCTGGAACGCATTGCCAGCGGAGGTGGTAGATGCGGGCACGATGGAGTCTTTTAAGATGTATCTAGACAGATACATGAATGGGCAGGAAGAAAAGAGATACAGAACCTTAGAAAATAGGCGACATGTTTAGAGAGAGGATCTGGATCGGCGCAGGCTTGGAGGGCCGAAGGCACTGTTCCTGTGCTGTAATTATTTTTGTTCTTTGTTCTTTGTTCTTTGGAGAAGTTAGGACTGTTTTCCTTGGAGAAGAGAGGGCTGAGAGGTGATTTGATAGAGGTATTCAAAATCATGAGGGGTCTGGGCAGAGTAGATAGAGATAAACTGTTCCCACTCGTGAAAGGATGGAAAACAAGAGGGCACAGATTTAAAGTATTTGGTAAGAGAAGCAAAAGTAACATGAGGAAAAACTTTTTCACGCAGTGAGTGGTTAAGGTCTGGAATGCACTGGTTGAGAACATGGTGGAGGCTGGTTTATAGAGAAATACAGCACTGAAACAGGCCCTTTGGCCCACCAAGTCTGTGCCAACCATCAACCACCCATTTATACTCACCTACATTAATCCCATATTTCCTACCACATCCCCACAATTCTCCTACCACCTACCTACACTACGGGCAATTTACAATGGCCAATTTACCTATCAACCTGCAAGTCTTTGGCTGTGGGAGGAAACTGGAGCACCCAGCAGAAACCCACACAGTCACAGGGAGAACTTGCAAACTCCGCACAGGCAGTACCCAGAAGTGAACCTGGATTGCTGGAGCTGTGAGGCTGTGGTGCTAACCACTGTGCCATTGTACCACCCAGTTCAATTGAAGCATTCAGAAGGGAATTAGACAGTTATATAAAAAGGAAGAATGTGCAGGGTTACGGGGAGAAGGCAGGGGAATGGAACTGAAGGAGCTGCTCTTCAAGAGAGCCGGTGCGGACATGATGGGCCAAATGGCCTCCTTCTGCGCTGTAACAGTTCTGTGATTTTGATTCTGTGATTCTGAGTTCTTCCTGGTGTCCTGAACAATATTTAACACTCAACCAACATCACTAAAAATATTATCTGCTCAATGTCACATTTCTGGTCGTGGGATCTTGCTGTGTGCAATTAACTGCCATATTTCCTACATTACAGCAGTGACTATACTTCAAGAATACTCGATTGGCTGTAAAGTGCTTTGAAATATTCTGAGGTTGTGAAAGGTGCGATTTTACTGGAACTGGCATTGCGTTCCACCAGACTCAAGTGAGGGGTCTTGCTAACAGCAGTGCAGTTGTACTGCTTTCATATTTGGTGCTGTTACTCCATGAATTTGGCAGAGAACGTACACTACAACTAGCATGAATTTGTTGCCTAGTCCCTAGCGTAACAACAGCATTAGATAACACAGGACAAGTCATCTGCAGTCTTTGTTATGAAATTCCCTTCAGCACCAATGAATGTAGTGTCAGTCCCTCAACATTTCAATCTCTCCTTGACACAGAGATGAGTATTAAAAGGTGAGTAAGAAAGACAGAGTCCACGACCAAAAGTCGATTTTCTTTATTCGTA
Organism: Heterodontus francisci; assembly: GCF_036365525.1. Lineage (NCBI taxonomy): Eukaryota > Metazoa > Chordata > Chondrichthyes > Heterodontiformes > Heterodontidae > Heterodontus > Heterodontus francisci. The sequence goes on from NC_090371.1 coordinate 38,217,150, forward strand.
ACAGATAGATATTATAGTAGGGTAGTACAATACTATTATCACATGAATGCCTAAAGTGCTCAGATCAAATTCCTTTCCACAATTTTAAATGGGCATTAACCAGTTTTAAAAGAAACAGAATAAAGCTTCTGTTAAAATAGCAACATAGAAAATTTCAGGAAAAGGCTGAAGTTCATCCAGCAGGTCCCAACCGCTCACTACCTCCAATATCTATCCCTTAGATTTTGCCTCACTTCCCCCATTTGGCTAGCCCATTCCACACATATTTACCAGGCTCCAGATAAACTGGAATTTAATGGAATTCACCTGATCGGGCTGAATTTTATGGGCCGCTGTTACGACCAGGTGAGAAAGTGAGAAGAGACCAGGTGAACGTTGTCTAGGTGTCCCTTTCAGCCTTCACCTGGTCTTACCGTAACAGGGTTTAATTTTAAACACATCGTGTTTTTAGCTCCCTTTGGTGAATTCATGTTCACTGCTTTCCAAATTATAAGGCAAAGAAACCAGCCAAACAGGCTTTCTTAGGTTTAAAGAAGAAAAGTTGAATATGATTAAACTTGAACTCTAATTCGGTTCATGCCTATGGATATACGACACTCCCACGCTGGCATGTATACACGATACACACATGCAAATGGAGATAGAAAAGAACAGAAGAAAAATAAAGTTGAAAAGTTTGAGGCAATATCTGAAGAGTTGTTACGGTTCTTCAAGCTCATGTAGAGTCCTTGATTGTAGAACAAAGAACAAAGAACAGTACAGCACAGGAACAGGCCATTCGGCCCTCCAAGCCTGCGTCGATCTTGATGCCTGCGTAAACTAAAACCTTCTGCACTTCCGGGGACCATATCCCTCTATTCCCATCCTATTCATGTATTTGTCAAGATGCCTCTTAAACGTCGCTATCGTACCTGCTTCCACCACCTCCCCCGGCAGCAGGTTCCAGGCACTCACCACCCTCTGTGCAAAGAACTTGCCTTGCACATCCCCTCTAAACTTTGCCCCTCTCACCTTAAACCTATGTCCCCTAGTAACTGATTCTTCCACCCTGGGAAAAAGCTTCTGACTATCCACTCTGTCCATGCCGCTAATAACTTTGTAAACTTCTATCATGTCACCCCTCCACCTCCGTCATTCCAGTAAAAACAATCCGAGTTTATCCAACCTCTCCTCATAGCTAATGCCCTCCAGACCAGGCAACATTCTGGTAAACCTCTTCTGTACCCTCTCCAAAGCCTCCACGTCCTTCTGGTAGTGTGGCGATCAGAATTGCACGCAATATTCTAAGTGTGGCCTAACTAAGGTTCTGTACAGCTGCAGCATGACTTGCCAATTTTTATACTCTATGCCCTGACCGATGAAGGCAAGCATGCCGTATGCCTTCTTGACTACCTTATCCACCTGTGTTGCCACTTTCAGTGACCTGTGGACCTGTATGCCCAGATTTCTCTGCCTGTCAATACTCCTAAGGGTTCTGCCATTTACTGTATACTTCCCATCTGCATTAGACCTTCCAAAATGCATTACCTCACATTTGTCCGGATTAAACTCCATCTGCCATTTCTCCGCCCAAGTCTCCAACCGATCTATATCCTGCTGTATCCTTTGACAATCCTCATCACTATCCGCAACTCCACCAACCTTTGTGTCGTCCGCAAACTTACTAATCAGACCAGCTACATTTTCCGCCAAATCACTTATATATACTACAAAGAGCAAAGGTCTCTAATTCCTGCGAAACACCACTAGTCACATCCCTCCATTCAGAAAAGCACCCTTCCACTGCTACCCTCTGTCTTCTATGACAGAGCCAGTTCTGTATCCATATTGCCAGCTCACCTCTGATCCCATGTGACTTCACCTTTTGTACCAGTCTGCCATGAGGGACCTTGTCAAAGGCTTTACTGAAGTCCATATAGATAACATCCACTGCCCTTCCTTCATCAATCATCTTTGTCACTTCCTCAAAAAACTCAATCAAATTAGTGAGACACGACCTCCCCTTCACAAAACCATGCTGCCTCTCGCTAATAGGTTTTCCAAATGGGAGTAAATCCTGTCCCGAAGAATCCTCTCTAATAATTTCCCTACCATTGACGTAAGGCTCACCGGCCTATAATTTCCTGGATTATCCTTGCTACCCTTCTTAAACAAAGGAACAACATTGGCTATTCTCCAGTCCTCTGGGACCTCACCTGTAGCCAATGAGGATGCAAAGATTTCTGTCAAGGCCCCAGCAATTTCTTCCCTTGCCTCCCTCAGTATTCTGGGGTAGATCCCATTAGGCCCTGGGGACTTATCTGCCTTAATGCTTTGCAAGAAACCCAACACCTCCTCCTTTTTGATAATGAGATGACTGAGACTATCTACACTCCCTTCCCTTGGCTCATCATCCACCAAGTCCTTCTCTTTGGTGAATACTGATGCAAAGTACTCATTTAGTACCTCGCCCATTTCCTCTGGCTCCACACTTAGATTCCCTTCTCTGTCCTTGAGTGGGCCAACCCTTTCCCTAGTTACCCTCTTGCTCTTTATATACGTATAAAAAGCCTTGGGATTGTCCTTAATCCTGTTTGCCTATGATATTTCATGACCCCTTTTAGCCCTCCTGACTCCTTGCTTAACTTCCTTCCTACTGTCTTTATATTCCTCAAGGGATTTGTCTGTTCCTAGCCTTCCAGCCCTTACGAATGCTTCCTTTTTCTTTTTGACTAGGCTCATAATATCCCTCGTTATCCAAGGTTCCCGAAACTTGCCAAAATTATCCTTCTTCCTCACAGGAACATGCTGGTCCTGGATTCTAATCAACTGACATTTGAAAGACTCCCACATGTCAGATGTCGATTTACCCTCAAACAGCTGCAGCCAATCTAAATTCTTCAGTTCCTGCCTAATATTGTTATAATTAGCCTTCCCCCAATTTAGCACCTTCACCCGAGGACTACTCTTATCCTTATCCACAAGTACCTTAAATCTTATGGAATTATGGTCACTGTTCCCGAAATGCTCCCCTACTGAAACTTCGACCACCTGGCCAGGCTCATTCCCCAATACCAGGTACAGTATGTTGATCTTGCTTTTCATTGGGGCCCAGTCTTCTTCTTAAACCTTGTTCACTGTAGGAGACTTTTGTCTCCCGGGCTTCATGTGTCTTCAGTGGATTCAGAGCCTTATGAGAAAGAGATAGGAGCAGATATGAGAGAGATCTTCTCAGTCCAGGAGCAAACAGACACTCTGACTAGAATTTTATGCCACCCCAATGAGCCAGATGGTGGCGGGGGGTGGGGGGGAGGGTGGTGGATGGTGCAAAATGGAGCAGGAGGCTCCGGGAGACCTTCCCAATCTGCTCCTGCCTCTGCCCCTGCCCCACTTTACGTTGGGCGGGTGGGGGCGAAAAACTGGCTGCCCACCCCAGGACAATCAAGGCCCTTAAGTTGCCATTTAACAGCCATTTAATGGCCATTTAAGGGCCTTCGCCCGCCTCCATGCAGATTTTACACATGGCAAGCAGGCCTCCTGGAGCCAGGAAAGGCTGCCCGCTAAAAGCTGGTGGCCTCTCAGCACTCCAGGGGTGGGCCGTGACAATCGGGCACAGGGTGCCTGATTGAGGGCCTCCCCCACTTCCCCAACCACTACCAGGACCCAAGACGCACCCCCCCCACCTTCCCCCCAAACGACGAACGTTGCCTCGTCGGGGCCTGACCGATTACCCCGGCGAGGCAACCCAAGCTTACCTGGACTCCTGGCTCCATGTCCTCGGCTGGGCTGCAGTCCCAGCAGTGCCACCAGGAGCGGTGGCCCGCTGATAGGCTGGCAGCTCAATGAGGCGGGACTTCCTCCCACAAGATCTCTAGGCTAGGCGGAAGCGGGTTCGCCACCGACTTTTACGGCGGTGGACAACTCCCATCCATGCAACATAAAATCTAGCCCGCTGAGTTCAAACTGTTTGTACAATTCAGAAAAACCCAGGTTGCCAAACAGGTTAGTCATGTGACTATCTGGTCTGACCACGTCTTGGATTGTATTACCTTAGCAGTCTCTGAAATGCACCTCTTACACACAATACCTGGTGATCAATGTCCATTGTGGGTTGCATGTGTCAGGGAATGGTCCTTTGTCCTTCCAATCACTGTCTGTTAATATGCAAATATCTTTTCCTGCCACGGCTGATCTGTTTCTTCACTCCAATAACAGTTGAAAATCCACGTTCATGGCAGATGGGGGCCTAGCATGATAGATTCACTTCGGCAGGAGGGCCCATAGAATTGCAAAGGAAGGCGGGGCAGAGGGCCCGTTGCCTCCCCGTCGTAACGCAATTTTGTAAGGGGCGGGATAGGCTAAAGATGGCCTTCCTGCCCAGAGGCCAATTGAAGCCCTTAAGTAGCCAATTAACAGCCACTTAAGGGCCTCTCTACCTGCTGCTGCTGGGATTTAACGAACGGCAGGGAGGGGACGCCGCCACATGGGGAGGTCGCCCAATAAAACGAGGTCCACAGAGGGCCCCCGCTGGGAAAAGCCACACCTCCCTGGACAACCCTTGCCCTGCACTAAACACTCACCGTCCACCCCGTGCCCCCGCACCCCCCTACCTTACCAGGGACCTAGCAACTCCACATCACTCACCTTGTGCTCCTGTACTGGGCCTGGGTTGAAGGCCTCTGCAGAACCGTCAGTGGCCACTGCTCCCGGTGGTGCTACCAATACTGCTGAGCTGACGGCCCTCTGATTGGCCGATAGCTCTTGGAGGCAGGATCCCTTTCTTTCAAGGGATGGGGATCCTCGTGCCAGGTTGTTATTTGCTGTTGAATCGCGCTGCGGGGAGGGCTCCAGCTGGCTGAGGCAGCAATCCCCCTGCCTTTTCGATCTGTTGCCGGGAGCCCCACTTGTGGGCACAAATTTCAGCCCATCATGTTTGGGAACTTCAGAAGATCCATGAAAACCCAGGGGAAATTATGTAAACCGAAGAGACTGTACCCTTTTCAGCTTCTCAGCTTGTGTCTGCATCCTATAATGCTAGAACTTGTGGTAATTTCCAACATATTACGATAGAACCATGAAGGTTTACAGAAGAAGGGTGTCCGTGCTGGCTGAAACAATCAAAAATGCATTTCACTGCTCAAATCTCCCTCCTTAGCCCTGCATTTCCCTCTACTTCAAATGTGTATTCATTATTCCCTTAAAAGATGCAATGGCCTCTGCTTGAACTACGCATTGTGACAAATATGGTCCAACAACCCTCAAAGTTATTGCTGGATTTCAATTTATCTATTTGCTAAAGAATCTTGAATATTCATTTTCTATTTTAGCTCCCCTGAATATTTTCATAACCTCCTTGTACCTTGTTTTTACATTTATCTCTGTCCACTAACTTAATTAACTTGACACTTAAATTCCTTAATTTGTAAAGCAACTCATTCATCACACAGCCTGTTACTCCAGCAGACATACAAATAAGTCATCGCCTCCAACTCCTCTTCCAGCCAAACTCCATTCCTTACATTCAGAAAAACCATACCCTGTCAGGAGCTCACAAATTGCCTTCCACAGAGAGAGAGAGGAATTTGATACGAGTGTGTTAAACATTCATCAACACTTACAGCAATTTCTATTCATGTGAATTTATAAAAAGTTTTTCAAGATACCATAATATTATCATGACTCATATGAGGGCTAACTTCAATAGAGCCCCAAAAGACTTGAGAGCAAGAGAGGAGTGGGGCATAAAGAGCTTAGGAGGGAGGAGAGAGTTCACTGAGAGCGGGAAATAGCGAGTGAGGAGTGGGGCATAAAGAGCCCAGGAGAGAGAGCTCACTGAGAGTGGGAATCAGTGAGAGGGGAGAGAGAGAGCGAGAGTTCACCAAGAGAGCAGGAAACAGCAGGAGAGGAGCAGGGCGATCCGCCGCTACTGCCACTAGGCATTCGGAAAGAAAAATAGAGGTGGGACATCACAGGAAAGTCAGTAAGTGATTGGCTGGTGAGTATTTCCTTGTTATCTAAAACAGGAAATAAATTGGTGTGTCTTTTTTTTAAGGTGAAGTTTATTACTACTATTAAGGTCTATTAAGTATTAGTAGGGTTTATCAGTATTAATAAGGTTTATTAATAGTAGTAAGGTTTATTAGTATTGATAAAGGTTTATTAGCAGTAGCAAGGTCATTAATTAACAGATAAAGGAATGACAGGGCTGCTCCAACTCTAGAGTGCACATCCTGTGCTATGTGGCAACTCCAGGATACTTCCAGTATCGTGGATAACCATATGTGCAGGAAGTGTCGTCAGTTGCAGCAGCTTGGCTCTGGTTTTTGGAACTTGAACAGCAGCTGGCATGAGGTTGAGAGATTCGTTGCGGGTTGGTCCCAGCGACCTGCCTTACTTGCCTTGGGTCCAGCTCTCCAGCGCTGGGCCTGAGTCCAAGGCCTCCTGCAGTATCAGCAGTGGCCACCACTCCCAGTGGCACTGCTGTTACTATTGAGCTGCTGGCCCTCTGATTGGTCGGGAGCTCTTGGAGGCAGGATCCCCGTCTCTTCAAAGATGGGGATCCCAGTGCCAGGCTGTTAATTGCCCGGGCGCCGTTAAAGAGAGTTGGGGTGCTCCGAATAGCTGAGGCAGGATGCCCACCGCCTTTTCGGCACGGCGCCAGAATCCCCGCTGGCTCCACTAAATCCTGCCTCATGCAGAAGCCATGAAATCAGTAAAGGCTGCTTCAGCACCTACCAAACCACTCTCTGTAGCAACTTTAAACAACTATAGAAAGCACCAAATTTCAGAATCAGAGCAACAGACAGAAGAAATCAAATAGCAAGTAACCTGTAAAGAGGTGATGATCCCTTTAAATAGTGCTGGTCTGGGGATCCTTCCTCCTTCTGAACACATGTTCAGCTCTGCGAGGTTAATAGAGGCTATAAGCTGGAGTGCTGAATTCCAAAATCTCAATTCTGGCGTCAAATCAGGGTTGCATACTGATTGACATCATGATCTGCCTGCTCTGCATATTTCCAGCAGATGATCACTGAGCACGTACTAATGCTCCCACCAATATGACATCCGGTGCAATTCGCCCTCAAGTGTGCGCGCACTGTTGACACCATTTTGGAAGTCTATGGACACTCATAGCACAATACCAATTTCTTGACCACCATTTTCTCAACGAACATATATAATAATGACAGTTATGGGATTTGTACAATGTATAGCTCTCATTGAAAGTAAGGTTGTAAAGAGCACAGTATACAGTTTTAAACACATGAAGTAAAAATCAAACCGCAGTGGACTTAGTGGGCTTAGTTTTATGTTGAGTTTGGCATAGAAATGTCGTTCATCTGTACAGGCATGCTGCTATTTGAAAATAAAAGGAAAAGGGACAAGCACATCCAACAAAGAAATGCGACCAGTTTAAGGACTCAATGATAAACTGGAAATGACAAAGCAGTTTGAATTTTCAGTTCAAATCAGTGTTTGCCCTTAATGACATCATATTTTTAGTATGCATATATGAAGTGTTGCCAAATTAATATAAAGAGGTATCATAATTTCTACTGAGCAGCTTGGCCTCTTGAAGCATAGAAATAAACATGGGGAAATGTACAGCACAGAAGGAGGCCATTTGGCCCATTGTGTCTTTGCTGGCCAAAAAAGGGTTGTTCAGTTTAATCCCACCTTCCAGCTCTTGGTCCATAGCCCATAGGTTATGACACTGTTAAAATGTGGTAAAGATTTGTACCTCTCCCACCCTTTTAGTCAGTGAGTTCCAGACCCCCACCACCCTTTGGGTAAAAACATTCTTCCCAACACCCTTCTAGTCTTTCTACCAATTATTTTAACAGTTATTGAGAAATTATACTTAATAATAGTGCAATATTTCAGAATAAATACTAAGATATTCGAGTATTGCTGAAAATAGAGACATTTTTTCAAAGCTTTTTGTCTTGCACTCATCAGGACAACCCACAGGAATACAAATGTAAGGGAAACAACAATTTATACCGCATGAGAAGAGAGTACTGATTGGTTGGCAAGTGGACTCTGATTGGTAGAGGTGCTGCCATGGAGAATGCACCAGTTTATGGTGACTGCCAGTTAACTGCCAAGCTTTGTTTGAAATCTAAACCAGGCAGCTTGACTCTGATTGGTCAAGGCATTACCCTGAGGAATGGACCAGCGAATGGCTGTCACTTATTTTGTTTCGCTGAAACAGGCGCAATATGTATGTTCTTGCTGTCTGCAAAGAACAGCACCCTGTGTATTATTATGTAGCTTCCAGAACATGCAAATGCAGATATCCTTTAGCTAGGTAAATAATCAATGCGTATGAGAGATCCTCCTGATGACTGATGATAAATACATTGCTCGATATGCAACAGGAAGGTCGCCTCTACATTGGGGAGACCAAATTCAGATTGTGTGATTTCTTTGCTGAACACTTGCGTTCAGTCCACAAGCGTAACACTGAGCTTCAGGTCACTTGCCAATTTAATTCTCCATCCTACTCTCACTCTGACCTCTGTGTCCTTGGCCTCCTACAATATTCTAATGATCTCAGTGGAAGCTAAAGGAACAACACCTCATCTTTCGATTAGGCACTTTACAGCCTACTGGATTCAACGTCGATTTCAAAAATGCTCCCATTTTCAGACAGGAATGCTGATAATGACTCTGCTGTTGCCATTTACAGCTCCTGTAGACCATTTTATGTTTCTTTGCCTGTCCCATTATCTCCCCTTTTTTCTTGCACTACCATTTCTTTTAGTCATTTAATCTCTCCTGCTTTCCACCCCATCAGAGACCTTCCCTTTTGGTCTTTTTCTCCCTTCTCCCTGCCTTTGTACTTGGTTAAAAACTGTTACATCTCTAATTTCTTTCAGTTCTGACAAAAGATCATCAACCTGAAATGTTAACTCTTTTTCTCTCTCCACAGATGCTGCCCGACCTGCTGAGTGTTTCCAGCATTTTCGGTTTTTATTTCAGATTTCCAGCATCTGTGGTATTTTGCTTTTGTGGAACAGGAAAGCCCCTGGTTTAATACTGAACATTTAGAAAGGAAATTTCCCAGTTTGAATTGTGCCATTTGGAGTAAGATGGTTCCTGTGTGATTCCTTATCTGTACTGTTAGCTGACCTCAGCCAGAGTAATGTTTGAGATAAAAGGATATGGGAGCAGGTAGAGTAAATGAGATCCAGCCTATTTACTCAGGTGGAAGGTAAAATGCTCTGATTTTCATTTCTTTTAGCCACTGTCTAAAACTCAACCTCAAACTGCTTTGTTCAATGCACAACATTCTCCACTCCTATGTTAGTGGAGTGGAGAACACTACATAGATGGAAGTACAGCTGTGGCGCAGTGATTAGCACCGCAGCCTCACAGCTCCAGGGACCCGGGTTCAATTCTGGGTACTGCCTGTGTGGAGTTTGCAAGTTCTCCCTGTGTCTGCGTGGGTTTTCTCCGGGTGCTCCGGTTTCCTCCCACAAGCCAAAAGACTTGCAGGTTGATAGGTAAATTGGCCATTATAAATTGTCACTAGTATAGGTAGGTGGTAGGGAAATATAGGAACAGGTGGGGATGTTTGGTAGGAATATGGGATTAGTGTAGGATCAGTATAAATGGGTGGTTGATGTTCGGCACAGACTCGGTGGGCCGAAGGGCCTGTTTCAGTGCTGTATCTCTAATCTAATCTCTTTCTTGTTATTTTCTGTTTCAAGTAGAATCTGAGAACACCATTTTCTAACAGTGTTTCACAGTGTAACTTGCATGTCGGCTTACTGTTAATGTAAAGAGGGAGTGCTGAAACCAGCTGATTTGACAGCGACCTCTATATCTCTTTTGATTGTCTATTTGATCTAAAAAATAGATGATAGAAATCATACTATTGCATAAAATAGTGCACTTGACTCAGTGACAGCCCTCTCGCCTCTGAGTCAAAGCCATGTGTTCAAGCCCCACTCCAGAGACTTGCGCACATAATATAGGCTGCCACTTTATTGCAGTCTGGGGGAGTGCAGTGATGTTGGAGATGCTGTCTTTTAAATGAGATGATAAACTGAGGCCCAGTCTGCCTTCTCAGATGAAAGTAAAAGATCCCATTCCACTATTTCGAAGAAGAGTGAGGGGAGTTCTCCTCAGTCTCCTGGTTAATATTTATCCCTCAACCAACATCACTAAATCATTTATCCCATTACTGTTTGTGGGACCTTGCTGTGCAGAAATTGGTTTCCACATGTCCCTATGCAACAACAGCGACTACAATTCAAATGTACTACATTGGCTGTGCAGCGTTTTGGGATATTCTGATGATGCAAAAGACACCATATGAACATAAGTTATTCTGTTCTTTCTATTGATTAGAGAGGAGAGGATGGATTTGTTGGAAAATTATTCTAACAGAAGCAAAAACCTATAGAATAAGCCATAGATCAGCAGTCCTGCACTGCTTCAGTCATTATTGGGTACCTGTGGCCCTTATAAATTCTGGACCTTGCAGTCTTTTGAGAGAATCAGGGGAGGCCATTGCAGCAGATAAGATTAATGCATTTCGGACACAATTCAATACATTTCTGAAGAGAGAAGGCATGGAGCTAGAGTTGAGATTTGTCAAAAATGGAGTGGCTTTTTCCACTTAAGTGGCTTTTCCTGCTTCTAAATGTTCTTATGTTCTTAACTGCTGTGACTCTCCATCATGGGTTAGAAGTTAGCCCTCCAGGGAAAAAAACAATTAAACCATCTCTCATTCTATTGCACTGGCAGTTATGATGGCACTGTGTACAGCTCATTCCAGTTAACACTGAGATGAACTCAGTGGGCGGCACAGTGGCGCAGTGGTTAGCACCGCAGCCTCACAGCTCCAGGGACCTGGGTTCGATTCCGGGTACTGCCTGTGTGGAGTTTGTAAGTTCTCCCTGTGTCTGCGTGGGTTTTCTCCGGGTGCTCCGGTTTCCTCCCACAAGCCAAAAGACTTGCAGGTTGATAGGTAAATTGGCCATTATAAATTGTCACTAGTATAGGTAGGTGGTAGGGAAATATAGGGACAGGTGGGGATGTTTGGTAGGAATATGGGATTAGTGTAGGATTAGTATAAATGGGTGGTTGATGTTCGGCACAGACTCGGTGGGCCGAAGGGCCTGTTTCAGTGCTGTATCTCTAATCTAATCTAAAAAAAACTCTGAGGTCATATGAATGATTCCTGTCTCTACCACCCAAGACACTATGCTGTCAAGCCAAAACCAGTAAGCCTTGTAGGCCACTGAGAAACACAGACCCAGGAATCAGATTCAAGTGTGAAGGCTTCTCATTGGGAAATTTAATCCCGCGATGAATGTGTAGAGAATTCTCTTTGGAATAAAAATGGAGCTTATTCATCAATTTTGGTAGCTTCTGAGAAAAATTGAAAATTCTTATCATGTTCTTTTGGAAAGCCTCCTGATATCCCCAATGAGCAAAGGAACAGTATCCTTTTGTTAACCCCAAACAGTCCATACCTAAACATTATTTAAATAGAAAGTAAGAACATTCAAATCACCACAACATTCCATTTTTACTATCCCAGACTTGGTATAAAGTTCAAGGCGTTGTTAGGTAAATATATAATCAAATCTGATGACAGAAAGCCTGCAGGAATAAAAAATATGGAACATAAAATGACAGCACACTAAAACCATAGCAACTGAATAAATTGCACAATCCAAGTTTGATTTTTAACCTATTGCATGACAACCTAGATGGGTTGAGCAAAAGGACCATGCTTCTTCTAAATAAAATACATGAGTGTGTTAACAGACTGCAAGCAACCTGCACTCAGACGAGTATTAGTAGATTTCCCAGTTATAAATTGGAAAGTGCTGAACAGTGGCCTGGCTTTGATCTCCCCACCAATGGTTCTGACCTCCAAACTGAAATTTGCAAAGCAAATAGGCCGCTGGCTCCACTTGGCTTATGAAGCACTGAAGTCTAGTAAAACTTAATAGATGTCAAAAGCCCTGCTACTGGATGCTCAGTTTTTTTTTACTGAGTTGTCTGCATGTCAAACAGCAGGTTTATTGATCACTCCCCTTCCCCCTCCCCAGCTCCAGGATTTAATGATTAGCATCTGTGAACTAATGCTCTTCAAGCTTTGTTTACAGTTGCACACATCTCTGAGTGCAGCCGATCAAGATAATTTACTATAAATCATTACTTTTTATTTGAAAATGCATCTTGAATCACCAGAGTGGGACTGGGAAAATAAAGAGACAAAATGAAACATGTGGTCGAGGAGCAGTTTGGTGTGTATTGTTAGTTTTTACTTGTGAACTTTTGTGCTCATCACATCATCAAAGTTAGGCTTGGAGATTAGAACAAGCCATTTCTGCTCTGGTCCAATGGCACAGCAGGGCCAATGTTGCAGAAGAGTGCCACCTACACTGAACCAATGTAACATTTCCATTTTCACAGTCACCCTATGGCCCCATTAAGTGTGTTTATCATTTAGTGTTAAATATGTGCTGTGAACACAAGCACTGGGAACTGGAAAGCAATATGGGATCTGCTTAAACCCTATGAACTCCTTTTGAGAATTGGGTTTGAGAAGATAGGATGAGGAACAAAGAGATTTTAAGAGCAGGTACTGGTAAGAAATATTAAATTACTTGCACCTGTGAAATGCTCTAGGATTTGTTGCGGAATCCTGTAAGATTTGTATATGATTCTATCAAAGTGTGGTTATCCAAAATCTGGGTAGCATGTCTTTCTTGTTCCAATGTGATGTAACACTGGGATTCTTGTTATGATTGCTCATGTGGATGGAATGCCCATCTACATGAGCTGCTCAGTGATGAAGATGTTTGTTCATAACCTATCGCTAATTCGGTTCACCTTTGCTGATGGTTGCCAGGAATTTGATCCTGCAGTAAGACAGCTGTTCATATTCTTAGAAGCAAGACATCAAATTCTGCTTTCACCAGATCTCTATCGATCATTGTGGAACTGGGAGGATGCTACCAAGTGGAATCTTGGCACTACCCCCAGGAAGGTAGAATTGCCAGGAAGTGAGTTTGCCAATCTCACGTATTTACTAGGGGCTGCTAAGAGAGCAGCATGACAAACATGAGCAGGTCATCAGCTTGGCCTCTTAATCAGGAAATGAATGGCACACAGCATAAAAAAGGAACCCTGCTTTAAAGAACATTAAGTATTTATTTACCCTGCCCCCCAAACAAATAATTCGAGCATTACCATTATTCAACATACATTTATCACCCTCAAACTGAATTCCCCTTTCTCAAAAGGTGCTCATAAAGTCTTATCTTTATAATTAGTAATAGGACCAGTGTGGTGAATTCTGTTTCTCAATTGAGAATTGTTTTCCCAATGGTCATCACAGCTTCTTCATAAGTTTTCATTATTGTGAAATATTAGACATTACAGTCTCTTATCTGATGAGTCATGTGTCTGATTTGTCTGTTTGTTTTTGATGTTGATGGTTAGACTTCAAAAGGAGGGCTGGGTTAAACTCACAAACCTGTATTCTCATCTCCTTTATGCAATCTAATAACTGGTCTGGGCTGAGGGAAAGGGGCTTGGCTTGTTTTTCTTAAATATCCAGCTGGATGTCTGCAGAGGCTGTTTCATACTGAACTGCATTACAAAACTTTGCCAACTTTGCTCATTGACTGAGGCCTCTTGGTTTCTTCCTCTGCTTGTGAACTCATTATTGTCAACAGCAAAATGCCATGGAAGGGGCTGGCAGTGAGCGATTAAGAGCATCACATAGAACAGTCTAAGCTGACCTATATAAGAGACTCTGTCTGCCCTCTCAGATGGATGTAAAAGATCCACAGCATGATTTCAAAGAACAGCAGGGAAGTCCTCCCAATATTTATCCCTCAACCAACATTAAAAAGATGATCTTGTCATTATCACATTGCTGTTTGTGGGAGCTTGCTGAGCGGAAATTGGCTGCTACATTTCTTACTTTACAACAGTGACAACACATCAAAGTACTTTATCGACTGTAACTGGGACATCCTGAGGTCATGAAAGACGCTATATAAATACGAGTCTTGTTTTTAAGCTGTGGCTGGTTAGGTTGGAACTATATAAGAGGGTGAGGCTGATGTAGATGGTAATTGCATGGGATGGTGAAAGTTGCCATGTATGTGAATGGTTTGGTGATGATTGGGTATAGACATTTCTGGATTGCAACTCAGAAATTCCTGACAAGCCCTTCTTATACAAACAAATAAATGGTGGAAAAAAATTCAACTCATGAAATCTTAGTACTGCAGTAGCCAGGTTGTAAGGAAAGCGTGACAAAAATGCTCATTGTCCAAATGCTGAATTGTCAGTGGAAGTGTTCCCATCTGATATTGCAGATCCACTTTCGGAGGAAGCAGTTCTTTAAGGCATGTGGTTCTGTGGAGTCTACCTCTTTTACATTAGCTGAGAGATTCTGATAGAGTGAGATGAAGTAGGATAGGATGAGTTGGGCTGAATGGCCTGTTTTTGTGTTGTAAAATTCCATATAATTCCACAGCAAAAGACAAACAAACTGTCCAGGCCAGAACTGTTAGAAATTGTGTTTTGTGACTTCATTTCTGGTTACCTGACTTGCCCCAGTGGCTGGTATAAGCCATTGATTAGGAGACTTTATTGTGGCTTGGTATGGCACAGAAATGGCTGTGTCTGTTTGCCATGAGGGCAACTGCTGCCTGAAGAGGAACCTTTGAAATAACCTGTTTATGTGGTTTGTGGAGCCGGCAGTAGTGGTTTTCAAACAGAGCGCCTGTGGGCACTTGAGACTGGGGTGGTGGAGGGAAACGGTGGGGTGGGGGTGAACAAGGAGGGTTCGGGAAGGAGGTCCCAGGTGTTTGTGAAGACCTAACACAAAATCTGCATTTCTGTCAGTGTATGTGCAATTCCTACAGGTGATCAATACAAGTGTGTTTCTGCTGCCATCATTAATATAAAAAAATTCCTGTAGTGATACTATTGGTGATTTTTGGGTTGCTGACTTTGCCTTTGAAAAAGGGTCTGAGAGGATGTTAATATTTGCAGGGGTGTCTCACATAGGAACATTTGAAAAGTACTGTATTACAGTTCTCAACTAAAATGGGGCTACACTAAAGGGACATTAGATTCAAGCATTGACTGCAAGGTCAAAGCTACATTCATACCAATGAACTCTTGATCATTCATCCATCCATAGGCGTGGAAAGAAGGGTACATTACAAGAACACAAGAAATAGGAGCAGGAGTAGTCCAAATGGCCCATCGAGCCTGCTCTGCCATTCAATATGATAATGGCTGCTTTTAGACTTCAACCCCACTTTCCCACCCGCTTGCCATATCCCTTGATTGCCTGATAGACCAATAATCTGTCTATCCCAGCCTTAAATGGGGTAGAGAATGCCAAAGATTCACAACCCTTTGAGTAAAGTAATTTCTCCTCATCTCAGTCCTAAATGATCAGCCCCTTATCCTGAGACTGTGCCCCCGTGCATTATTGTCAGGCTAAATGAGATAAATTAAACATTTATGGCATCAAAACATCCTATTTATGACATGGCAATGGAATTTCAGAAGCATGAACAGGAAATGGTACAGCATTCTGAAATTCTGTGACTGCAGTGTGATAATAATTGAATTTGGGAAGGAAGAGAAGCACTCTTTACTTTCTGATTTAATTAAACTGTCAAACTGTCAAAAGTCCAGTCTTTTCAACATTCCTCATTATGCGTGTGAGTATTGAAGAAACTGGGTGGTGTTGTTTTGTTACAATCTGGTTTTAATGCAACGATATCACTTTCATTTAATCCTGGTTACTTTAGCTTTTGTTTTTCCTGCTCTCCCATTCTTTCATTCTCCAACTGCAAATTGCTGACCTATTCTAGACAACCTTCTACACTCTTTAGTGTTGAGGAAAGATGCTTTGCTTGGCAGGAGTCACTTTTAAAGTCGAAATTCATATCGCTGAGCATTCTAAAACTGTTCCATTTAGTGCAGGGGTGAGTTCTGGAGCCACTGTGTGGCTCCAGAGACAATGAGGCTGATGCTTCTATCTAATTGCTGTTGTCTCTGTGGCTTAGGGACCTAAGTAGTAATCCTCCCAGAGCTGTCAATGTCAGGGACATGTTACAAGATCTATCATCAAAAAATATTGAGACAAATCAGTAACCTATTTAAATGTGTTTAACTGTTTCAGCTGTAATTGTCAGTTTTACTCAAATGGAACTGGAAAAACAATTCATGTTGGTGAGGTAGAGAGAGGGCGTTCTTCTGAGCTTGTAGCAGTGTACAGGGGAATTTTGTTCTTCTTATAAATAAAACCTCTGAATCTCTCCAATTTGCCCTCTCCTCCTTTAAGATGCTTCTTAAACCTCCCTAACATCCAAGCTTCTGGTCACCTGCCTTAATATCTTACGTGGCTTGTTGTCATATTTTGTTCGATAATCATTCCTGGGAAGCAACTTGGGATGTTTTACTATATTAAAGGCACTATCTAAATGCACGTTGGAGGAACTATGCAATGCCTTACCTGGGAGTGCTTCAGCAAGTGTTGAAATGGCTGTACCTCCAATCCCCAGCATTACCATCTATTCACGGAGGGTAAATTATTCCTATTATGCAAAGTCCTACAATGGGAGCACTAAATCATAGACTGCATTTCCTATTTGTTCACAAATTATATTTATTTTTCTAGAGTGAGATACATCAAAATACGGTAGATTAAATTTTTAATTTGAAGAGTTTGCGTCTCCAGCTCAGTGAATGTCTGCACAGGGGTCTGTTCAGCCCATGTTTGCTGTCAAAGGATACACTGAAGAAATGTGACTGAAAAATGATAGAAAATATAGCCACAACCCGGGCAAGGACATGTGCACACATTCCTCTTGTCTCAATGTCTTCTTAGTGTTTGCCATGACTCAAAGGTGTCTCTTGTCAGTGCGGTACTGAGCCTTTCAGATGAGATATTAAACCAAGGCCCTATTACCCTCTCAGGTGAATGTAAAAGATCCCATAGCACTATTTTGAAGAAGAGAAGGGGAGTTCATCCTGGTATCCTGGCCAATATTATTGCTCAACCAACATTCCCTAAAACAGTTTGTTTGGTCATTATCAAATGGATGTTTATGGGGCCTTGCTGTGTGCAAATTGGCAGTTGTGTTCCCTACATTACATCAGTGATTACACTTCAAAAGTACTAACTTGGCTGTAAAGCGCTTTCGGGTATCCTAAGGTTGTGAAAGGCGCTATAGAAATGCAAGTCTTTCTTTCTTCAGTCAAATTTCTGAAGTTGTTTCCTGCAAGCCAACTGAAGGGAGCCAGTGGGAAATGGCTCAGCATGTGCCCAATCAGGCTATAGGAAAGTAGGAAGAGCCAGGACAGGCAATGGGGCATGTATAATTAAGTGCGCTGATTTGTGTAGCCATTTATTGACCTGGTCTGACATTTAGTTGGCTCCAAGACCAAAGACTAGCCAGGGTGAAATGGAACCAAAGACTGACAGGAAAAACTGTAATGGAACAATGGGGCATCGTTAAGGAAGAAATTATTTAGGTACAGGCTAGGTACATTCCAACAAGGGTAAAAGGTAGGGGAACCAAAAACAAAGCTCCTTGGATGAAGAGGCCAAATACAATAATTTGAGAGGGAAGGTGAAGAGCAAATGAGACTGGCAAACAGAGAATATGAGAATAGATATGACAATCGAAATGTGGAGCTTATTCAAGGAGCAGCTACTGCGTGTCCTTGATAAGTATGTACCTGTGAGGCAGGGAGGAAGTTGTCGAGCGAGGGAGCCGTGGTTTACTAAAGAAGTTGAAGCGCTTGTCAAGAGGAAGAAGAAGGCTTATGTTAGGATGAGACATGAAGGCTCAGTTAGGGCGCTTGAGAGTTACAAGCTAGCCAGGAAGGATCTAAAGGGAGAGCTAAGACGAGCAAGGAGAGGACACGAGAAGTCATTGGCGGATAGGATCAGGGAAAACCCTAAGGCTTTCTATAGGTAAATCAGGAATAAAAGAATGACTAGAGTTAGATTAGGGCCAATCAAGGATAGTAGTGGGAAGTTGTGTGTGGAATCAGAGGAGGTAGGGGAAGTGTTAAATGAATATTTTGCGTCAGTATTTACAGTAGAGAAAGAAAATGTTGTTGAGGAGAATACTGAGATTCAGGCTACGAGGCTAGATGGGATTGAGGTTCACAAGGAGCAGCTGTTAGCAATTTGGGAAAATATGAAAATAGATAAGTCCCCTGGGCCAGATGGGATTTATCCTAGGATTCTCTAGGAAGCTAGGGAGGAGATTGCAGAGCCTTTGTCCTTGATCTTTATGTCGTCATTGTCGACAGGAATAGTGCCAGAAGACTGGAGGATAGCAAATGTTGTCCCCTTGTTCAAGAAGGGGAGTAGAGACAGCCCTGGTAATTATAGACCTGTGAGCCTTACTTCGGTTGTGGGTAAAATGTTGGAAAAGGTTATAAGAGACAGGATTTATAATCATCTTGAAAAGAATAAGTTCATTAGAGATAGTCAGCACGGTTTTGTGAAGGGTAGGTCATGCCTCACGAACCTTATTGAGTTTTTCGAGAAGGTGACCAAACAGGTGGATGAGGGTAAAGCAGTGGATGTGGTGTATATGGATTTCAGTAAGGCATTTGATAAGGTTCCCCATGGTAGGCTATTGCAGAAAATACGGAAGTATGGGGTTGAAGGTGATTTAGAGCTTTGGATCAGAAATTGGCTAGCTGAAAGAAGACAGAGGGTGGTGGTTGATGGCAAATGTTCATCCTGGAGTTTAGTTACTAGTGGTGTACCGCAAGGATCTGTTTTGGGGCCACTGCTGTTTGTCATTTTTATAAATGACCTGGAAGAGGGTGCAGAAGGGTGGGTTAGTAAATTTGCGGATGACACTAAGGTCGGTGGAGTTGTGGATAGTGCCGAAGGATGTTGTAGGGTACAGAGGGACATAGATAGGCTGCAGAGCTGGGCTGAGAGATGGCAAATGGAGTTTAATGCGGAAAAGTGCGAGGTGATTCACTTTGGAAGGAGTAACAGGAATGCAGAGTACTGGGCTAATGGGAAGATTCTTGGTAGTGTAGATGAACAGAGAGATCTTGGTGTCCAGGTGCATAAATCCCTGAAGGTTGCTACCCAGGTTAATAGGGCTGTTAAGAAGGCATATGGTGTGTTAGCTTTTATTAGTAGGGGGATCGAGTTTCAGAGCCACGAGGTCATGCTGCAGCTGTACAAAACTCTGGTGAGACCGCACCTGGTGTATTGCGTGCAGTTCTGGTCACCGCATTATAGGAAGGATGTGGAAGCTTTGGAAAGGGTGCAGAGGAGATTTACTAGGATGTTGCCTGGTATGGAGGGAAGGTCTTACGAGGAAAGGCTGAGGGACTTGAGGTTGTTTTCGTTGGAGAGAAGGAGGAGGAGAGGTGACTTAATAGAGACATATAAGATAATCAGAGGGTGAGATAGGGTGGATGGTGAGAGTCTTTTTCCTCGGATGGTGATGGCAAACACGAGGGGACATAGCTTTAAGTTGAGGGGTGATAGATATAGGACAGATGTCAGAGGTAGTTTCTTTACTCAGAGAGTAGTTGGGGCGTGGAACGCCCTGCCTGCAACAGTAGTAGACTCGCCAACTTTAAGGGCATTTAAGTGGTCATTGGATAGACATATGGATGAAAATGGAATAGTGTAGGTCAGATGGTTTCACAGGTCGGCGCAACAGCGAGGGCCGAAGGGCCTGTACTGCGCTGTAATGTTCTAGTTCTAATTCTAAAAAAAAAGAATGGCAGTTGACAAAAAAGGGAACCCAAAAATTTTCTACTGGCATGTAAATAGTAAGTGGGTAGTTCGAGGTGGAGTGGGGCCTATTCAGGACAAAAAGGGTAATAGATGCTAAGAGGTGCAGGGCGAGGCGAGAATACTTCATGAGTACTTTGTATTGGTGTTTACTATGGAAGAGGAATCTGACAAAATATCGGTAAAAAGCGGAGATGACAGAGGCAATGGATAGGGTAAAAATGAGAGGGAGGAGGTACTGGACAGGCTGAATATGCTTAGGATCAGTAAGTCACCCGGTACGGATGGCTTGCATCCCAGGTTGTTAAAGGAAATGGGGGTGGAGACAATAGAAGAACTTGTCATAATCTTCCAATCTTCCCTAGGTATGGAGGAGGTGCCAGAGTATTGGAGAATGGCAAATGTGACACCCTTATTCAAGAAAGGGTGTAAGGACAGTCCTACCTACTACAAGACAGTTTAACAGCAGTGGTGGGTAAGGTTTTAGAAACAATAATCAGGGGGGAAAAAAAATCAACAGGCACTTGGAGAGGTTTGAGTTAATTTTAAGGATAGCCAGCACGGATTTGTAAAAGGCAGATCATGCTTGACTAATTGAATTTTTTGATGATGTAATAGAGAAGTTTGACAAAGGGAATATGATGGATGTTGCCTATATGGATTTTAAGAAAGCAGTTGATAAAGTACCACATAAAAGGTTAGTTGACAAAATTGAGGCTCATGGAATAGGAAGGTCAGTGTCCAATTGGATAAAAAAAATTGGCTTAAGGACAGAAAAGAGCGAATTGTGGTAAATAGTTGTTTTTCAGACTGGAGGATGGTGGACACTGCTGTTCCCCAGGCGAAGTGCTAGGACCACTTTTTTGCTATATATAAATGACTTGGATCTTGGAATACAGAGTAGAATTTCAAAATTTGTCAATGATACCAAATTTGGAGGAGTGGCAAACAGTGAGGATGATATGAATTATCAGCAAAAGGTTATAGGCTAGCAGAATGGGCAGACAAGTGACAAGAACTTAATGCAGACAAGTGTTAGGTAATGCATTTTGGCAGAAGGCATTAGTAAAGGCAATATAAACTTAATGGCACAATTTTAAAGAGTGTACAGGAACAGAGGTACCTGGGGGTGCACGTGCATCGATCTTTGAAGGTGGCAGGACATATTGAGAGAGTGGTAAGTAAAGCTTATATGATCTTGGGCTTCATAAATAGAGGCATTGAGTAAAAGCAGGGAAGTTATGCTGAACCTTTCTAAAGCTCTGGTTAGGCCCCAACTAGAGTATTGCATCCAGTTCTGGTCACCACACTTCAGGAAGGATATAAGGTTGCAGAGGGTGCAGAGGAGACTTACCAGAATGGTTTCAGGGATAGGGGATTTTAGTTACAAGGTCAGGTTGAAAAGGCCGGGGTTGTTCTCCTTGGAGCAAAGGAGACTAAGGGGAAATTTGATAGACGTGTACAAGATTAAGTCAGGCTTAGATAAGTTAGACACGGAAAAACTGTTCCCATTAACTGTTGTTACAAGGACTAGGGGACACAGATTGAAGGATTTGGGCAAGAGATGCAGGGGGAATGTGAGGAAAAACTTTTTTACACAACGAGTGGTAACGACCTGGAACTCAGTGCCCATGAGGGTGGTGGAAGCAAAGACAATCAATGATTTTGAGGAAATTGGATGGACAGTTGAAGGAAATAAACTTGCAGGGCTATGGGGATTGAGCAGGGGAGTGGGACTGACTAGATTGTTCCATGGAGAGTCAACATGGACTTGATGGGCCTAATGGCCTCCTTCTATGCAGTAAGCGACTCTACGCAAATGAATCTAAAGTCTGACATGGATCATGGCCTGCTCACAGTGTCAATGTATTTACAGAGTTTGGGGGATTTAGTATGCCAAACAGGCATCATATTTAGCAAAGATTCAGAATGGAAATACAACACCCATTTGGAATACTCAACAGGGTATTGCTAATGGTAACTGTCAAGTAATAAGGCAACTTTAATTCTCCTATAAATGACACCTTGTGTCAACAAATCTACAGTTGGAATAAATGTGACATATCAGAGAAAAAGAATAAAGCAGCAATACAACTTGACTTTTTTAAAGTTTAAAGTTATAATAAATGTGACTTGAGAATAAATATGCAAGTTGCATTGGGACTTTATTCACGCTCTCTGATTTTCTTGTCGAAGGTGAAATGTTGTTGCTTGTGCAAAATGCAGACTTACGGTTCATATTAGTCATTAAATCCTGGTCAATTATTTTCATAAGTGCCATTTATATAAGTGTTCAAAGAACCATGACAAAGCTGCCTGACGTATTTGTCATGAAAAAGTCTTTGGGCTGGATTTTCTTCTCCTGCCGCTGGAAAGATCGGCCCCGGCACTCCTAGCGTCGGGCGGCTGGAACGATCTTCCGCACTTACCCCACCCCACCACAGAGCCCGACGTCAGGAGCTCAGTAAAATCCCAGCCTTTGTAACTTGCTATCCATACTTCTGTGTAATTCAATATGATTGTATAAGTTTTTACAAGAACTTGCAGTATAATGGCTATTGTTCCAATAACAATATTAAGAATAACAGTGAGAGTAACAGGGTAGTTGTTATGGGGGACTTTAACTTTCCAAATATTGACTGGGAATACTATAGTTCGAGTACTTTAGATGGGTCAGTTTTTGTCCAGTGTGTGCAGGAGGGTTTTCTGACACAGTATGTAGACAGGCCAACCAGGGGCGATGCCACATTGGATTTGGTACTGGGTAACGAACCCGGCCAGGTGTTAGATTTAGAAGTTGGTGAGCACTTTGGTGATAGTGATCACAATTCGGTTAGGTTTACCTTAGCGATGGGCAGGGACAGGTATATACCGCAGGGCAAGAATTATAGCTGGGGGAAAGGAAATTATGATGCGATTAGGCAAGATTTAGGATGCGTAGGATGGGGAAGGAAACTGCAGGGGATGGGAACAATCGAAATGTGGAGCTTATTCAAGGAGCAGCTACTGCGTGTCCTTGATAAGTATGTACCTGTGAGGCAGGGAGGAAGTTGTCGAGCGAGGGAGCCGTGGTTTACTAAAGAAGTTGAAGCGCTTGTCAAGAGGAAGAAGAAGGCTTATGTTAGGATGAGACATGAAGGCTCAGTTAGGGCGCTTGAGAGTTACAAGCTAGCCAGGAAGGATCTAAAGGGAGAGCTAAGAAGAGCAAGGAGAGGACACGAGAAGTCATTGGCGGATAGGATCAGGGAAAACCCTAAGGCTTTCTATAGGTATATCAGGAATAAAAGAATGACTAGAGTTAGATTAGGGCCAATCAAGGATAGTAGTGGGAAGTTGTGTGTGGAATCAGAGGAGATAGGGGAAGTGTTAAATGAATATTTTGCGTCAGTATTTACAGTAGAGAAAGAAAATGTTGTCTAAGAGAATACTGAGATTCAGGCTACTAGGCTAGATGGGATTGAGGTTCACAAGGAGGAGGTGTTAGCAATTTTGGAAAGTGTGAAAATAGATAAGTCCCCTGGGCCAGATGGGATTTATCCTAGGATTCTCTGGGAAGCTAGGGAGGAGATTGCAGAGCCTTTGTCCTTGATCTTTATGTCGTCATTGTCGACAGGAATAGTGCCGGAAGACTGGAGGAGAGCAAATGTTGTCCCCTTGTTCAAGAAGGGGAGTAGAGACAGCCCTGGTAATTATAGACCTGTGAGCCTTACTTCGGTTGTGGGTAAAATGTTGGAAAAGGTTATAAGAGATAGGATTTATAATCATCTAGAAAAGAATAAGTTCATTAGCGATAGTCAGCACGGTTTTGTGAAGGGTAGGTCGTGCCTCACAAACCTTATTAAGTTTTTCGAGAAGGTGACCAAACAGGTGGATGAGGGTAAAGCAGTGGATGTGGTGTATATGGATTTCAGTAAGGCATTTGATAAGGTTCCCCACGGTAGGCTATTGCAGAAAATACGGAAGTATGGGGTTGAAGGTGATTTAGAGCTTTGGATCAGAAATTGGCTAGCTGAAAGAAGACAGAGGGTGGTGGTTGATGGCAAATGTTCATCCTGGAGTTTAGTTACTAGTGGTGTACCGCAAGGATCTGTTTTGGGGCCACTGCTGTTTGTCATTTTTATAAATGACCTGGAAGAGGGTGCAGAAGGGTGGGTTAGTAAATTTGCGGATGACACTAAGGTCGGTGGAGTTGTGGATAGTGCCGAAGGATGTTGTAGGGTACAGAGGGACATAGATAGGCTGCAGAGCTGGGCTGAG
Source organism: Heterodontus francisci (assembly GCF_036365525.1). Classification (NCBI taxonomy): domain Eukaryota; kingdom Metazoa; phylum Chordata; class Chondrichthyes; order Heterodontiformes; family Heterodontidae; genus Heterodontus; species Heterodontus francisci. The sequence goes on from NC_090371.1 coordinate 38,241,181, forward strand.
AGATGGCAAATGGAGTTTAATGCGGAAAAATGTGAGGTGATTCACTTTGGAAGGAGTAACAGGAATGCAGAGTACTGGGCTAATGGGAAGATTCTTGGTAGTGTAGATGAACAGAGAGATCTTGGTGTCCAGGTGCATAAATCCCTGAAGGTTGCTACCCAGGTTAATAGGGCTGTTAAGAAGGCATATGGTGTGTTAGCTTTTATTAGTAGGGGGATCGAGTTTCGGAGCCACGAGGTCATGCTGCAGCTGTACAAAACTCTGGTGAGACCGCACCTGGAGTATTGCGTGCAGTTCTGGTCACCGCATTATAGGAAGGATGTGGAAGCTATGGAAAGGGTGCAGAGGAGATTTACTAGGATGTTGCCTGGTATGGAGGGAAGGTCTTACGAGGAAAGGCTGAGGGACTTGAGGTTGTTTTCGTTGGAGAGAAGGAGGAGGAGAGGTGACTTAATAGAGACATATAAGATAATCAGAGGGTTAGATAGGATGGATAGTGAGAGTCTTTTTCCTCGGATGGTGATGGCAAACACGAGGGGACATAGCTTTAAGTTGAGGGGTGATAGATATAGGACAGATGTCAGAGCTAGTTTCTTTACTCAGAGAGTAGTTGGGGCGTGGAACGCCCTGCCTGCAGCCGTAGTAGACTCGCCAACTTTAAGGGCATTTAAGTGGTCATTGGATAGACATATGGATGAAAATGGAATAGTGTAGGTCAGATGGTTTCACAGGTCGGCGCAACATCGAGGGCCGAAGGGCCTGTACTGCGCTGTAATGTTCTAATTTCTAATTTCTAATAAGTGCATTAGGAAGCATAATTATTAACAGATATTTGGAAATATTGTGATAGGTGTTTACATGTAAATGTGTATATGTGTTTATATGTCTGTGTATGTGTATATATATATATGTCTGTTTATGTGCATCTTTCAGTATACGCAGGTTTATATATATGTATGTGTACATGTGTTTGCCTATGTTCATGCAGCTTGGAATTATGCTGTGGAATATTATTGTACAAATATTCCATGTGCTCATCTGCAATAGCAGAGAGAGAAACCGGTATCCATCCACAATTATCCAATAGTACGATTTCAAAGCCTTGGAAATTATGTGGCCATAATTTGCCGTATCAGGGCATCTAATGGTATTTGCTATTCATCAGACTTAACTCTGCACCCTTCAGCTCAAAACATTTTTTACCACAAAGTTGCTGAAAGTGCGAGCTGATAATGTCGCAGGGTGGGAAACTGGGCATCTGGGACCTGAGTGAATAGGGCAACCAACAGGGTATATCTCATTAACTGAAGAGATTTAAGGATTGGAAAATAAACAGTTTAATGACCTGAGAAGAAAGTGTAAAATAGAGTGAGTGAATTCAATGCCAAATCAGGTACAGAAAAAGGAATAAAGAGATGGAATAAATGATTGGATTAAGAGAGAGAGAGAGGAAAAAGAGATAGATAGGAAAAGTAAGATAAAATGTCAAATTGAAAAAAATGATCTGTTTAAAATTTCCAACAGCAATCAATTCCTGAAGGGATGAAACTCCACACCTGTAATAATTCATTTAGGAAGATAGGAACAGGAATAGGCTATTCAGCCCGTCAAGCCTGCTCCACCATTCAATTAGATCATGGCTGATCGTCTACCTCAACACCACTTTCCTGCGCTATCCCCATCTCTCGATGTTATTAGTATTCAGTAATCTATTGATTTCTGTCTTGAACATGCACAATGCAGCTTCCACAGCCTCTGGGGTAGAGAATTCCAAAGATTCACCACCCTCTGAGTGAAGAAATTCCTCCTCATCTCAGTCTTAAATGGCCTGCCCCTTATTCTGAGACCGTGTCTCTTGGTTCTAGACTCACCAGCCAGGCGAAACATCCTATCTACATCCACCCTGTCACGCCCTGTAAGACTTTTGTAAGTTTCAATGAGATCACCTCATTCTTCGAATACAGGCCCAGTTTCCTCAATCTCTCCTCATAAGACAATCCCGCCATCCCAGAGATCAGTCTGGTGAACCTCTGTTGCACTCTCTCTATGGCAAGCATATCCTTAGATAAGACGATCAAAACTGTTCAAGATGCTCCAGGTGCAGTCTCACCAAGGCTCTGTACAATTGCAGTCAGACATCTTTACTCCTGTACTCAAATCCCCTTGCGAAGAAGGCCAACATACCATTTGCCTTCCTTATTGGTTCCTTTGGACACCAACTCTTCCCAATCTCGCACCATTTATGAAATATTCTGTCTTTCTGTTTTTTCTACCAAAGTGGATCACTTCACACTTATTCACATTAAGTACAATATGCCATGTTTTTTCACATTCACTTAGCCTGTCCAAGACTGTTTGAAGCCTCCTTGCATCTTCCTTACAATTTATATTCCCCCCCCCAGTTTTGTGCATTCAGCAAACTTGGAAATAATACAATTGGTCCCCACATCCAAATCATTTATATAGATTGTGAACAGCTGAGGCCCAAGCACTGATCCTTGCGGTACCCCACTAGTAACAGCCTGCCATCCTGAGAATGACCCGATCATTCCTACTTTCTGATTTCTGTCTGCTAACCAATTCTCAATCCATACTAGTATATTACCCCATGTGCTCTAATTTTGTTTACTAACCTCAAAATTTACAGTGCCAGAGAGATTGACAGTCAATAACAATTAGCACATCGTGAAAAGGGTACTTATGCTACTAATTACTAGAACTAAATATCTATGGCAGGTTTATTTCGTATCCACCGCACAACATTCGTTCATGCTGTTGGTGAGGCAGACAGCATAATTCTGTTTTCCCTGTGCCTATTAACTGTTCTAACATAGGTGTTATGGGCTGTCTCCCTGATTATTCCATGGCAACAATTGGACCTCAACTATTTGTATGTGACCAAACTGAAACAGTTAAGTCATAGAATATAATCGGACACAGGAACAGGATTAGGCCATTTAGTCCCTGGCGCCTGTTCCACCATTCAATTCGAACATGGCTGATCTTTATCTCTACTCGATTCACCCACTTTGGTTGAATAGCCTTTTAATACGCATACCTAACAAAAATCCATCAATCTCAGTTTTGAAGTTTTCATTTAACCTAACCTCAGCAACTATTTGGGGGATTGAATTCCAGGTTTCTGCTACCCTGTGTGTGAAAAAGTGCTTCCTGACATCATCCCTGAATAGCCTAGCTCTAATTTTGAAGTTATGCTTCCTTGTATTGGACTCCTCCCGCCAAAGGAAATAATGTTTCTCTATCTACCCTATCCACTCCTTGAATCATCTTAAACACCTCAATTTAGGTCACCCTAATTAGTCCGTAGCACACATCATGGCAGTACATGCTATTCACTACCATTAATAATTTAGGAGGTTTTCTTGAAATGTGTTGTGCAGAGCTATTTTGCAGTTCATTGCTGGACACTGCTCAAAAGCAAAATGGGTAGAACAATGGGCAGACTTTGGAGTAGTAATATCCAAGGATCATGCTCAAGATCTTCCCTGCTCCTCAGGAATTAGAGAGTAGCATCGGGATAACCCATAGAAATATGGAGAATGGAAGGGGGAATAAAACCCCACACACTGCAGCTTAAAACGCTTGAAAGAAATGTAGAAAATAACTTAGCAGCAACAAAAAAACCTGTACGGTAGCTTATTAATATTAGTGAGAGACACAAAGCCAACTTACCCAGAGACAGCTTCCAATCCCTAGCTGCTACCCTATATTGTACAACCCAGCTGCTTCTTGTTAGGAAGACATTTTTCACTGTCTTTGAACACCAAGTGGCAGCCAACAGCACATTAATACTTAAACTACTACACCATTATTTTTAGAGCTGCTTTCCAAACTACAACATGTTGAAAGAGAGCTAAGATCTATTACATATGGTGCTGTTTATCAGGTTTTGTCTCGTGTATAATATGAAACTCAGAGGTGTATGTAACTTTAAGGGATGGACTTTTTTGTGATGCTCCACCTCGAGCCTCTGGAGTGAGACCGCAGTATTTACAAGCTTTGCTATTAATCTAGATTTATAGGGAGGAAATCAGATGTCATGGCCTAGGCTTTAGCAGATTTAACCCATAATCCTTTGCTAAATTCGCCTGTTGAGAGCACAGTGCAAAAACAATAAATTATTTGACAGTCCCATGACCTGTAATCGTGCTGAGGGCTTTGATGCTGCGTTGCGTTTACTTACATTTAGCTACTGAAATTTTATGAAAGTCATTGGTCAGGAGTTGCCCATGTAGTGAATGTTATATATATCAGTGGACCTTCCAATTATAGCATAGCAATACCGTGTATGCTTCGGTGTATTACTCAAGATTTGTTTCATTTTTGGCTTTAAATGACCCAATAACACACCCATTTTTCTTTCCAATTTGGTGCCTTATCCATGCCTTGTCACCTCCAGATTTGTCTGTTCCAAAACTCTCCTGGGCATCCTCTTCTCTGCATAAACATCCGTTCATCCAAATCTCTGCTATCTATATCCTATACCACACCATGGGCTGGATCTTGTTCTTCTTCAGGCGTCTGGTTCCATGGTGGGGTGGGGCCTGAAAATGGCTCCAGATGAGGCCCACCACGGACCTCGACACTGTGAGGGTCTGGCCCGATCATTCCGGCAGCAGCGAGGCTCCATGGTGGCCCCCACCACTGCTGGGCAACGGGACCACAATTGAAATATTAAAATCGATAAAATGAATGCATTAACATACACTTACCTGCAGTCTTGAGGGCCCACCGCGATTTTCAGCGCAGCAGCCAGCACTCCTGCACCTTCAAATCCCCATCCGTGGAAAGGCGGAGCACACTGGTGGGGAGAGATTTTCAGTATGGGGTGGGGAGTTGGGGTCAAATAAACAGAGTGGGTGTAGGGGATGGTGGGAAGGGTTGAACTGTAAACATTGTGCAGTTTGGGGGGGGGGGTAAAGGTCAGATGTTAAAGGTAAGTGTTTTGGGGGGAAGGGCAAATAGTTATTGTAATTGTTATTGGGGGGGTGGGAAAGGGGCATTAGAAATTTATTTATTTAATTTTGGGGGTCTGTCTTTAAAGATTTAAATTAGGTGGCAGGGCTGGCTGCCATCTAAAAATGGCACCAACGCCTGAGGACAGGCAGCTGATGCCATTGCCAGGGATGGACAGCCCGCCCCTTTATGTGAATGGGGGCGTGAACCGGCTACCCCGGTTATTTAAATGAGCCGCCGCGCTTAAGATAGTGGTGGCTCTTTGGCGTGCGGTGTGGGCTGCCATCTTTTGAGCTCGTTGCCTCTTAAAATCCAGCCTCATGTCTCACTCGCCCATCAACCCTGTCTTTGTCGACCCACATTAGCTCTCAGTCCCGCAATGACTGAAAGTTAAAAGCCTCATCCTCGGCTGCAAACCTCTTTATTGCCTTGGCCCAGTGGTAATACTCTTACCTCTAAGTCAGAAGGTTGTGGCTTCAGGCCCCGCTCTAGAGATCTGAGCACATAATCCAAGCTGGTACTTCAGCTCTGTACTAAGATAGTGCTACACTGTCAGCGTTCCTGTCTTTCATGTATGATATTAAACTGGGAGGACAAGTGGAAACAAAAGGTCCTATGGCACTTGTTCAAAGAAGAGCAGGAAAGTTTTCTTGGTGTCCTGTTCAACATTTATCCCTCAATGAACAACACTAAACAGCTCAACCTCGAGCCTACCTCAAAGAAAACTGCCCACAAATATCGAGCGAACTCTGTGGCATAGATTTCCAATTTCACAACATTAGCTTGAATCTGAAAGTCCCACAGCATGCAGGGAAACTCAGGTTTCCGAATGGAAACTACTGCCTTTGCTTACCAAACCGCCTCTGTCAATATCAGCCCATTGAGTTTGGGGTGCTCCCAAGAGTGGAAAATGTCTAGTCATGATACTTCAGCCATCATGGTATGTGAGTCAGGCTTGATGGACTAACTGGTCTCTCCTGTCTGTCAATTTTGTACGCTCATAAGTATCTATTATTACAGTCTCTCAAAAACATGCTAAATCGAATGATGATTTTTTTTAATCCACCGGCTAGAAACCTGAATTGAATTAAAAAAAAATAAAAGTGTGGCTCGATGCTGGCAGCTAAAGATGGCCACCCCAGTTTGCATCACTGTACTTTCCACATTCCAATGCATTGAGATGAAGACTGCACAGACCCATGAAGGACAATGACCTGGAGAATCTGAATGAATCACCTATCCTCTTCCCATTAGCAAGACATCAAGGCCATTACCTGAATATTCAATTGTTAGACACAAACCACTCAAACTCAATCACTGGAGCAGTGGGACCCTAGCTGTGAGCAGGGAATTCCTAGACATGGACTGATTAAGTTGCAAGAGGGAATACACACTAGTAACCACCATGCTTGAATCAATGGGTGATGGTCATGCGACAGGCCAACCCTCCATGTGCTTAAGCTGGTGTTTTCTCTGCAGTAGAGAGACAAGCATCTAGATGCTAAAGAGCGAAGACCCAAGTGGGGTCCCTCCTTCCTTCCTCTCTCTCCAATTCACCTAGCAAGCTTCAAACCCTGCCTGCTGATCGTCACCACCCAGGGATGCCCCTGCTGCAGCCAGAGACACCTGGAAGGAAACCAGCCACACTACTGTTTCCAGGAGAACCACTGAATCAGCCATCCACATCTCCAAATCGGAAGCCTCAGGACCGCCAAAGGAAAGTGGCACGACCATCTAATTCAGCCTGAAGCCAGCCGAGTCACCAAACTGCACAGACTGTATACCCCTTTTATTTCCATGGACTCTAATTTGACCAATCTGTCCTTCCCCACTCTGTAACATATTTGTGTGTGTGTGTATGTGTGTGAAAGTCGAAGCGTATTTTATTATTTGACTTAGATCGGTTTAAGTACAATAAAGCTAAGCTCGCTCTTTGTTAAACTCAAGAAAACCTGGTTGATTGGATCTTTTTATGATCCTGGTGTGTAAACAGTTAGAGACTCACAGAATTGACAAGTATATCTACTTCAAAAAGAAAAAAACTTGTTGCGGTCAAACAAGGAGAGGGAAAAGAGGGCCATTTAACTCATCCTCACCAGATTGTAACAACAGTTTGTAAGGCAGTTTTACATTTTATTTGTGTCATTTTGACCGCTGTTCCTGCTTTCTTTGGGAATTGGAGCCTTTGCATTCACGACTAATGTGGCAAAGCAAGGCTGTTGGAGACCAATCATCTCAGCTCTAGAACTTCAGTGCAGGAGTTACTCAGGCAGTGTCCCCGGCCCAACCATCTTCAGCTGCTTCATGACCTTCCCCTATCCTAAGGTCAGAAGTGGGGATGTTCGCTGATGATTGCACTGTGTTCAGTATCAATTGCAATTCCTCAAATAATGAAGCAGTTTGTGTCCACATACAGCAAGACCTGGGCAACATTCAAGTTCAGGCTGACAACTGGCAAATAACATTCATGCCACACAAGTACTAGGTAATGACCATCTCCAACAAGAGAGAGTCTAACCACTTCCCTTGACATTCAATAGCATTATCATCATTAAATCCCCCAATATCAACATTCTGGAAGTCAGCATTGACCATAGGCTTAACTGGACCAGCCACATAAATACTGTGGCTGCAAGAGCAAGTCAGAGGCTGTGTATTCTGTGGTGAGCGACTCACCTCCTGACTCCCCAAAGCTTGTTTATCACATACTAGGCACAAGTCAGGAGTGTGATGGAATACTCCCCACTAGCCTGGATGAGTGCAGCTTCAATAACACTCAAGAAACTCAACAATGGAATAGGCTCAAGGGCCCAAATGGCCGACTTTTGCTCCTAATTCGTATGTTCGTATGTACAGTCTAGGACAAAGCAGCCCACTTGATCTGCACCCTAGCCACCACCTTAAACATTTACTCCCTCCACCAGTGATGCAATGAGGCTGCACCTTCCTAACCCGTGACCTCTACCACCTTGAAGGACAAAGGCAGCAGGTGCATGGAAACACCACCACCTGCAAGTTCCCCTCCAAGCCACACACCATCCTGACTTGGGACTATATCGCTGTTCCTTCACTGTTGCTGGGTCAAAATCCTGGAACTCCCTCCCAAACAGCACTGCAGGCGTACCTGCACCACACAGACTGCAATGGTGCAAGGAGACAGCTTACTATATCCTTCTTAAGGGCAATTAAGGATGGGTAATAAATGCTGGCCTTGCCAGTGATGCATACATCCCATGAATTATTTATGTGCAATCGTCTGTAGATTTGGGTAAGTAGGTATCAGCAGATTGATATCCTATGATAGTCTTCCTTTTTCCCTTTTCTAAAAACATTATTTAAGGGGAATTTCCATTGCGAAACTAATTAGTGGCAGTAATGGTGCTGTTGCAGCTGAATTTATGAATGTATGTTCATGACGGGGAGCTTCACAAAGCGGGAGCCCACATTGAGAAATCGTGGATGCACTCCTCATAACAGTTTTTGGACCTTTGCCGATGAGAGGGAGGCAGGAAGGCATCGGGGGAGTGCCCACTGTCTTCCCACTGCATGCCATTCTGCCAGTGGTGGGAAATTTGGGAGATTGGCTGCCTGCCGGGAGGCCAATTGAGCCACTTAAGTGGCCAATTAAGGGACACTTCCTGCCTCTGTGGACATTTTGCCTGCATTGGGGGCACTCGCCGTTGCGTGGAGAGACCATCTAGTGGAACCTGCCAGACTCCCAGTGGTTTCTGGGGGCTGGGCCCTCCTTTAAGGGCACTCCATGGCCCATGGAGAGGCCCCCGGCAGCAATGACCACCCGCGTGGCAACAACATGGCCGTCACTCAATGACTCCTTTGACTCACCCCCACCGATCACTGGAGCCTGCCTGCCCAGCCCCAGCGTCCCCTTACCTGACATCTTCCTTCGAGGGCACCCAGCCATTGAGATGTTGCAGCCTCAGCAATGGGCAACACTAGCGATAGTACTGATCAGGCTGCTGAGCTGCCAGGCCTCCGATTGTGTCGGTACTGTCCTTAATTGCACAGTACCCTCAGTGGCGACCACTTAATTGCTGCTGGCAATATGCCTCCACAGGACCCACCTGGCCGAAGCTGGGTCACCTCCTACTTTCAGCTCCGATGGTGGGACCGCTGCTGCATCCACAAAATTCATCCCCAGCTACTCAATTTGTAAACAAATTGGTAGGAAGCAGAACCGAGATTTCCAGATATGTTTTCACAGCTACTGAGGTTCCCTATTGGGAGATTGCATTCAGAGAATCAGCACAATGAAATTTTCCTGGTCTATATGGATCACTGATTAAACTCATTGACCCTTCTACAGATATTAATTTTGGAAAGGAACCCATTCTGATTTTACTTCCAATTAAAGCGGCATTGTAAATACTATGGCCATGTTACATATTAGATATTGTAGAGTACAGCCGTTGAAACACATAGTCAGTGACAGATTTCCATTTCAAGCTCTCAATGGAGGTGAAAGAGCGGTACTTATTAAACATGTGAGTTGTGTAAACTGGGTTAAAGATTAACTGTGATAGCGAAATGGAATGCAAAGTTAATCTGTGAACTTGAATTCAAGACCTGTATTGGGAGCAGGAAGTGGAAAAGTGACTATTGTTAAAGAGATTATAGAATTCACAGAGTCGAAACTGCCTTGTTGTGGAAAAACATTCTTTTTATTAATACTGTCAGTTTGATGCCATATGTTTTAAGCAACCCTGAATATTAAATCCTTTTACAACTGTTCCAATATAAAATTAACTTTTGTTAGGCAAAGGCATCAAGGGGTATGAAACTAAGGCAGCTAAATAAAGTTGAGGTACACCATGATCTAATTAAATGGCACAGCAGACTCGAGGGGCTGACTGACTGGATCGTATGTTCCTTTGCCCTCTGAAGCTCTTTGCAATAGGTTACATTGGGGTGTATTTCCCTCCATTCACTGTGTTTAATGATTGTTCCTTGCCATGATGCAAAAGCTCTCTGGCTCTTTTATTGTCCACCAAAAAAAAAATAGCTTTGCAAATTACTTTGGTGATGAGAGTATCCCTTTAAATAAACCTCACAATTTGATCCAGGCAGACTTTGCTCAGGAAGGACCTGATTGGACGACTTTGCTCTTTCACCCATTGGAGAATGCTCATTCCACAGCCGTTGCCTCTATCTGCTACACAGAGAGCATTTTTCATTGTGGCGTTTACTCTTTACTATTAGATTAAGTTCACTTTTTTTAACCAGCAGTTGATCGATGATGCAATGATGTCATCATGTCACAATTATGTCCTTTGATTCTCTAACCCGGCAAATTGCAGTCTTACAAAACAATTAATCAAGCAGCAATGCTCCTTTTTAAACTGCATAAACTCAGATGATACGTTAATCAAAAACAGTCCAACCTCATTACTACAACCCCCACAGGGACCCAGCAAAGCAAAAGTTCTTATCTGAGGTCCATCTCATCACATGTTTAGGTCTTTGACGGATTACAATTCGGGACTGAGGAAAGTGTGTTAACAGGAGGCTTGTTGTCACAAAAGTTGGAACAATATGGAAAGTAAAGCGAAGAAGAAAAGGGAGCTAGCTAACTGAAACATTGGAGTCAGTTAGATGCACCAAGTTACATCCTTCAGTGCCCCCCCCCACCCCCGCACTAAAACAAAGTCCACACAGTTTGACCTTCCTCGGAATTTCCTCTTCTAGTTGTGTTTAATGTGATAATAAAGTTTAGCTTAAACAATGTCAGTGCAATTGGTCTCCGAGGACAGGATTCAGCAGAGGTGAATTTTCCATATGTCTGTGGTTAGGTGAAATTTCCCTTGCAAAATTTTAACAGTAAAGCAGTCTTCCCCCAAGTTAGCAATTAAAACTGGTTTGGATGTAGGAAGGAAAGGGAAATTACACAAGTTTTCCAAATAAAGGGGCACATGTGAATTTTGATCTTTTATTGTTTTACTGCCAGAGGTACAGAGTAACTACAAACAAGTAAAGCAATGAAATAGTGGGGCCATTGAATGATCCCAAAGGAGAAATGATATTAATTGACTAAAGATACTGAATGTATTTTTTTGGATGTTCATAGTGGACACTATGGGTAGTCTCCCCAGCATACATGCTTCATATCTGGGAGAGATGCTTGAAGTACTGTAGGAAATTTCAAACAAGATGGTAAGACAAGGCACCATGTCTGGATGAACCTCATACAAGGTACCTAAAGAAATGGCTATAAAACCAATCATATCTTTGGTACTGTTTTAGGGAGCGCCCGAGGATTGAAAAGTAACAAACATAACATCAAATTTTAAAAACGAGCATGGGGATAACACAGGGAACTAAGGAGCTACATCTGTTGTGGTAGAACAGTAGTAGAAGGCATTCTGAGAGAAGGGATAATGAAAGACTAGGATAGATATTTTGTGCAAATTGTTGAATGTGGCAGGGCAGGTTGAGAAAGTGGTTAATAGGGCATATGGGATCCTGGGCTTTATAAATGGAGGCATAGAGTACAAAAGCAAGGACGTTATGGTGAATCTTTGTAAAACATTGTTTCGGCCTCAACTGGATATTGCCAGGACTGGAAAAATGCTGCTATGAGAAAAGATTGGATAGGATGGGGTTGTTCTCCGATCTGATTGAAATGTACAAAACTTTGGGAGGCCTGGATAGAGTGGAGGTGAAGGGTCTATTCACCTTAGCAGAGAGGTCAGTGATGATGGGGCATAGATTTAAAGTGATTGGTAGAAAAGCTAGTGGGGAAATGAGGAAAAACTTTTTCACCCAGAGGGTAGTGGGGGTCTGGAACTCACTGCCTGAAAGGGTAATTGAGGCAGAGATCCTCAACTCATTCAATAGGAGTCTGGATATGCACCTCAAGTAATGTAAGTTGCAGGGCTATGGACCAAATGTGGGAAGGTGGGATTAGAGTAGGTGAATCGTTTTTTGGCCGGCACAGACACGATGGGCCAAGTGGCCTCTTTCTGTGCCTTAAACTTTCTATGATTCTATGGAGTATTGTGCTCAATACTGGTAACCACACTGTAGGAAGGATGTGAAGGTTTTAGAGAGGGTGCAGAAAAGATTTACATGAATGGTTCCAGGGATGGGTCTTCAGTTATGCGGATAGATTGGAGAAGCGAGGGCTGTACTCCTTAGAGAAGAGAAAGTTGAGAGAAGATTTGATAGAGGTGTTCAAAATCATGAGGGGTCTGGTCAGAATAGATTGGGAGAAACTGTTCTCATTGGCAGAAGGTTCAAGAACCAAAGGACACCGATTTAAGGTGATTGGCAAAAGAACTAGAGGAGACATCAGGAAAAAGTGTGGTGGAGGCAGGTTCATTCGTGGCTTCCAAAAGGGAACTGGCTTATTATCTAAATAGAAAACATTTGCATGGCTACGGGGAACAGATGGGGGCGTGGGACTAGCTGAGTTGCTCTTGCAGAGACCCAGCACAGATATGATGGGCTGAATGGCCTCCTTCTGTGCTGTAACCATTCTATGTGGTATCAGATGGTAATATGGAGTCAAAATGGATTGGGGTGGGAGGTTTTGTCTAGAAAGGTTACTGGAGTTGTTCAATGAAATGATAGATCTTGTTGACAATAGACTTCCTGTGGATGCGATATATCTTGAATTCATTAGAGCTTTTGAAAATATGCCACACAAGTGATTGGTAGGAATTCATGGAATAGAGGACAAACCTCTGAAGAGAATTGAAAATTGGCTGAACCGGAGAAAGTAAAAAGTGGTTATGAATTGAACTGTTGACATTCCAAGGGGGCGCAACAGGGATCAGTGCTGAGTTCATGCTGTTTATAATGTATATAAGTGATTTTGAGCTGGAGTCAGAGACAATGTACTTTAGATTTGCAGATGATACTAAATGGGTAGTGTATCAAGCAGAGAGTTTGCGCCAAGCGTACATGGAACCTTTGTTGGACCACACCTGGAGTCCTGCGCACAGTTCTGGGGCAGGATTTTCTCTGTGACCTTGTGAACCCTGCCGTCAGGTTGAAATGTGGGTCAGAAACCCGCATTGTATGGGAAACAGTCACTCATTGTGATTTTCTCAGGGGCAGCCAATTAATGGCCCGAGGGCAGGCTCTCGAAGCTTGAGAGCCAATCAGAGACCTTCCAGCTTCAAAGCAGCAGCAGGATGCAATGGAAGGTAAGTGAAGGAGAGGGCGCTTCAAAATGGAGGTGCCCTCTCTCCAACTTTTTCAAATTTAAAATGAAAATGGCTTTTTCAGGCATGCCACCATTGTGGAGGGAAGCCTCCCTACAGGCCGACCTGTGGCTGCAGCTGGCAGGGAGGGCCTCTAGGCCTGTCTGGAGTGCTGACTCACCCCCCCATCCCCCCCACCCCCACCACCTCCAACACCCAGTTGCCACTAGGAGGTCATCTCCAGGTAGCTAAACAGGTCTCTCCACCACCTGGAGACTGACTGGAAAATCCCAGTTGACCTCCTTTAATTGGCCTCAAGTATCCCTTTATTAGCCATGTCAGCTACCCGCTGTGTGAAGACGGGTAGCCCTGTGCAACCCGCCCTCCCCATCCAGCCTCCACAAAAATAGCTCTGGGGGCAGGATGGAGCTGCGGAACCAGCACGCTGGCACCCACCCGCCACCGACGTCAATCTCAGTGCGGCCTTTAAATCAAGCCCCTGGTCTCTGTATTAGAAAAAGGATTTCGGGACACTGGAGAAGGTGCAAACAGGGTTTATTTGAATGATACCTGAATTGAGAGTTTATACCTATCAGAAAAGGCTGAACATGCTGGGGCTTTTTTCTATAGAAAAGAAAAGACTGAGGGGTAACCTGCCAAATGTCTTTACGATTATGAAGGAGTTTGACAGGCTAGCCATAACGTTGATGTTTCCACTTGTGGGTAGTCCAAAAGTAGCAGCCATAAATACAAGACAGTCATCAATAAGTCCAATTGGGAATTCAGGAAGAACTTCTTTACCCAGAGATGACTTGATTGAAACATATAAGATCCTGAGTGGTCCTAACAGGGTGGTTGTGGAAAGGATGTTTCCCCTTGTGGGAGAATCTAGAACTAGGGGTCACTGTTTAAAAATAAGGGGTCGCCCATTTAAGACAGAGATGAGGAGAAATGTTTGCTCTCAGAGGGTCGTGAGTCTTTGGAATTCTCTTCCTCAAAAGGTGATGGAAGCAGAGTCTTTGAATATTTTTGAGGCAGAGGTAGATAGATTCTTGATAAGCAAAGGGGGTGGAAGGTTATTGGAGGTAGGTGGAAATGTGGAGTAATCAGTTCAACCATGAATTTATTGAATGGTGGAACAGGCTCAAAGGGCCGAGTGGCCTACTCCTTCTCCTAATTCGTATGTTTGTATGTATGTTCGTATTGTGTTACTTGCTACCACAAGGAATAGTTGAGGTGAATACCAAAGATTCATTTGGGCCAAATAACCATTTACTGTTTTGTACATTTTATATAATTCTATGTAATAGGGACAAAAAATGGAGGGATCCCTCTTTTCCTTTAAGAACCTTCTTAAAACCAAACACTTTGACCTGCTTTTTGTCACCCTTTCCTAATATCTTGAGCTTGATGTCCATTTTTGTGTGATTCCACTTCTGTGGGATTTTCTTTCTACACTGCAGGTGCTATATAAAGGCAGGTGATGTTGTACTATAATGAATCTCACTCTATACTTGGAAAGATGCCTTATATTTCAAGCTGATTCTTCATTTTGACGTTCCACCACCAACATAAGATCTTAAGAGCCGATTCGCACACAGTCGAGTTCTGCTTTGTGTTGTGGATTTGAATTTACTGGAGCTGAGTTAAGCCTAACATGAAACATTGAATTATCCAGTAGCAGCCAACGCCAATAAATGGTAATGTTAATGAATTAAATAATTTTGATTAAGAGGAGTAGACTGCAGTCAACGAAGAGTAGAGACTAACATTGTATTAGGCTGGGCTGGATTCAAACCCGTGTTCCTGTAGTGAAAGGCCAAATGTGCTAAGTCACTGCTACCCAGTTACACGCTCCAAGCCTTAATGTCTGCTGCTGTTTTTGATAAAAAGCAAACTGCCTTCAGTGTATATGTGAATTTTTGGCTTACAATATGATTTGGCACTTTTAAATGTACCTCTCTTGCACGCACCAATATTCAAAGCAAACAGAAATGCCGAGAGGGCTTTTGTGACTTGGAACTGCCATCTCTTTTACACTCTCAATTATGAATATTATATTTCTTTGTACGAAGAGGTGATGGAATGTTTATTTCCCAAATTAAAGCGTTGCAATATTTTTCTTTATTTTAAAATTCGGGAGTAGAGAATGTTTATTTCCCAAATTAAAACGTTGCAATATTTTTCTTTATTTTAAAATTCGGGAGTAGCCAACAATTAGAAGAGGGCAAGGGTGGAGGGCAGGGGGAGGGAACGTGTTGGCGAGGCGTGCTGGCGAGATGGAGTTTATTACAAGAGCTGCAGTTGGCTACGGGGTGTAAATGCTCATCCAGATGGCTTGAATCAATGAAACTGTAGAGGGATAATTATGTTGCCCGGAGGTCTGCACTTATTCATCTCGTCCAATATTTCATAAAGCACTGTCAAACAAGTCGAATGTAATCATTCCTGGATGTGGGCATGTTAACAAACACAGCTCATAACATGTGTCCTTTTGAAGTGGCTGTTGGTGACTCTTGAATTCTAGGCGTCCATTCATTCAGATTAATTCCTCTGCTGCTTTCATAATGATAACTCCAACATGGAGCAAGAAGCTGTTCTGCAGCTGGTGTATCTGATACGTTATGCAGCAGCATCTGGGAACCTGCATTCTTTATATTTGCAACTTTCGTTGTTTTACACTCAAAAACGGATCATTCCCAAGCCATTCATCCTTGCTCTTGAAACTTTTAGCCAGTCACAGAATACGGCGTTGTACTGAAATTTAGGATTCGGCCACCAACTGCGTTACATGACATCAAAAGTTTATGTAAACTTCCATTTTGTGAAGCATGCATTATGGGCAAGATTATTTTTATTAATGCAATTTGCGGTGTCTGTTGTTCCGAGACTATACCTTCCTGCAGAGCAGCAAAGAACACCAGTTTCCAAGCACGTAAAATTCTAGCTTCAGCACAGAACACTGACAGAGGAGACTGTACTAATCATAGAATGATACTGCAGAGATCATTTGGCTCCATCATGCCTGTCTCAGCTCTTTGAAAAAGCTATCCAATTAGCCCCACTCCCCTGCTCTTTACTCATAGCCCAGCAAATTTTCTCCCTTCAAGTATTTATCCAATTCCCGTTTGAAAAAGTTATTACTGAATCTGGTTTCCACCAACTTTTCAGGCAGTGCATTCAAGATAACCCTGTTTTCAGAAGCAGCACCTTGTGATATATGATAAACCTGCTGTGGGAACATTGTCACGGATTGGGTTGGAGCACATCATCTCTGGCAAAGGACCTGGTTGGCTAAATACTTGTCTTGAGCGTTAGCAAAAAGCGGGCATTATTGGATGCCAGTTTTAGCCCCATCTGATATTCAATACAATTGACCAAAATGGAACTGAATATTGAGCAGGACGTAAAACAGGCGACTGTTATGACACTGTCCCGTTTTGAGCTATCACCCAGGAAGAATTTCCACCCGCATCCTGTGTTGGCAAGTGTTTTGTTTCAAGTCGTTTACTGATTGATGCATGCAGCTTGTCACATGTAATCTGCTTTTGCAAGTGACTTGTTGCACTCAGGGTTTTCTCTGCATGCCATTTGTTGCATTTCATTGTTGAATACAGTTGATGAGAAGCATAATCTCAGAATTTTGGAATTAGCAAAGCATGACAAAAATGCACTGCTCACTACTGAAAGTACTAAATTAGGACAGAGACATGTAGACCATAGAGACATAGGAACAGGAGCTGTCCATTCACTCCATCTAGCCTGTACCGCCATTCAATTGGTTCATGGCTGATCTGTAACTTAACTCCATTGCCTGCCTTGGTTTCGTAACCCTTAATACCCTTTCACCCTTAAAACCCTTTCACTTAGCCTTGTTCTCAGCAGAAATAGAAAATGCTGAGAAAGAATGTTTTCCATGTATTTCACATGCTAAAAGCAAGATTAAGGTAGATTCATTATCATTGATACTGTGGTGACATGTGGCATATTGCAGTGGTGTTTTACTATATGATTCATTGATATTCTACCACATAACTTTTACTGTAGTGATATTCTGTGATTCATACTATAGTGATTTTGTACTGTGATTAATACTTCGATGATACGTGTAGGGCATATTTTTTATCCACAAGATATACAGTACTTCTAGCAATAAATAGACCCAGATTTTGCAGTTGTAATGATGGTGAAACTGTCAGCATGTTATCACTGCGAGACTAACAACAACTTCTGGCATTCACACATGCGCAGTTAAATATGGAAATCCAGAAATTGCTGTCAGTGATTCCCTGCTACTCCACAGGATGCGCTGCTGAAGTCCCTACAGATGGAAATCTATACCATAGGTGGACAGTTAGGATCAGCCTCATGGTGTTTCCCTGCACTTCCTTCATACCTTGAAATATATTTTCCCCTTATGTTTTGCAAACCAATACTGCACATAGTACTCAAGATGCAGTTTGGAGCAATACACTGTATAACTTTATTTTCCAACTTATACTCATTTTCAGATCTATTCCTTTCAATCTGCAAACTTTTGTTCCATGGTGATTTGACAGATTAATTATGAAATCTATTATCACGTCCAAATTCCTTTCTGTTTTTCCTTTAGCTATTTCTACATCCATAATAGCATACCTGTGACATCCAGTTTTTCTACCTAGATGTAGCACTTGATTAAATATTTATTTGTATTTAGTTTCATCTGCCAATATTTGCCTATTTACAGATTTTATCTAATTATTAAAGCGAATTGGGGCCCCAGCACCAAACACTGATGCATTCCACATGCTGCATGTTACAGGAGAATAACATTGGCTGGATTTCACAGTCAGTGGTGAAGCGATCTCTGTGTATGGATTTCCCCTCTCCTTACTACTTTAAAAAATGTCTTAATATTGGAATAAAATGGCCCAGATTAAAAATTTACGATAAGAGTTTCTTAATACAAACGGTTATCCACATTTGGAATGGTGTGGTAGTGAGGCAAGAATCTTAAACTCAGGATCCAATTCGATGATGTTACTGGGGATCATAGATTTTAATACAGCTCATATGATATTCCTCTGTTGACCATTGTAACACAGCAGTTAAACTTTTTTTATATTGAATGGGTTAACGCCTATGTTAAAATAGTAGACAGTTTGTCGTGAGAAAGCATTGTGTGCTCATTCCTTAATGTTTACAACAGTTATTGCTAGGTTTAGATTCCATTTACCTGAAATGCTGCACGATTACGACCATCCTATGTTACCATGTATTGTAAGTGAACTTACAAGGTCAAGGAATAAAGTGCAAAGTTACAGTGTCAAAAGGGGTGATTGCATGATTCAACGATCATGGGCAGGGCATCTTTGGATACCATAGCCTTCATACCTGTAACTTCTTGAGTTGTACTCACAGCAAGTACAGCACCCCCCCCCCCCCCCCCACCCCCCACCCCCCTGAAAGCACCAGATTCCAGAATTACTCTGCCTCCAACCCGATGAAGATTTATTTATTTTTATTTATTTATTTAGAGATACAGCACTGAAACAGGCCCTTCGGCCCACCGAGTCTGTGCCGACCATTAACCACCCATTTATACTAATCCGACACTAATCCCATATTCCCTACCTACACTAGGGGCAATTTACAATGGCCAATTTACCTCTCACCTGCAAGTTTTTTTAGATTTAGATTTAGAGATACAGCACTGAAACAGGCCCTTCGGCCCACCGAGTCTGTGCCGACCATTAACCACCCATTTATACTAATCCGACACTAATCCCATATTCCTATCACATCCTAATCTGTCCCTATATTTCCCTACCACCTACCTATACTAGTGACAATTTATAATGGCCAATTTACCTATCAACCTGCAAGTCTTTTGGCTGTGGGAGGAAACCGGAGCACCCGGAGGAAACCCACGCAGACACAGGGAGAACTTGCAAACTCCACACAGGCAGGACCCAGAATTGAACCCGGGTCGCTGGAGCTGTGAGGCTGCGGTGCTAACCACTGCACCACTGTGCCACCCAGTCTTTGGCCGTGGGAGGAAACGGAGCACCTGGCGAAAACCCACGCGGTCACAGGGAGAACTTGCAAACTCCACACAGGCAGTACCCAGAATTGAACCCAGGTCCCTGGAGCTGTGAGGTTGCGGTGTTAACCACTGAGCCACTGTGCCGCCCAATTGTTTTTTTAAAAAGTGTTTTCGATATGACATGTGATCAGTATGGCGTAGTGCTGAATTATCCAGAAAAGGAAGGTCTCAGGTTTGATCTCCAGTCTGTGCTGAGTTAACTACATTAAGGGGCACTACAGTTAGCCTCTGCTTGGTAATGTGGGCAGAAAATTGCTGAAGGTGGTATATAATTTGTTCTTGGGATGTGCACAACAATGGCATGGCTGTACTTGTTGTCCTTTTCCCTGAAAAAGGTGCCTATGTGTATGTTGGTTAAAGAAGGATTGGATTTTTGTTTTTATTCATTCATGGAACGTGGGCATTGCTGGCTAAAACGGCATTTATTGCCCATCCCTAATTGCCCTTGAGAAGGTGGTGGTGGGTCGCCTTCTTGAACCGCTGCAGTCCGCGTAGGGTAGGTACACCCACAGTACTGTGAGGAAGGGAGTTCCAGGATTTTGACCTAGCGACAGTGAAGGAATGGCGATATAGTTCCAAGTTAGGATGGTGTGTGGCTAGGAGGGGAACTTGCAGGTGGTGATGTTCCCATGCAACTGCTACCCTTGTCCTTCTAGGTGATAGAGGTCATGGGTTTGGAAGGAGCCTTGGTACGTTGCTGCAGTGCATCTTGTAGATGGTACATACTGCTGCCACTGTGCATCGGTGGTGGAAGGAGTGAATGTTTGTAGATGGGGTGCCAATCTAGCGGGCTGCTTTGTCCTGGATGGTGTCGAGCTTCTTGAGTGTCGTTGGAGCTGCACCCATCCAGGCAAGTGGAGAGTATTTCATCACACTCCTGACTTGTGCCTTGTAGATGGTGGACCGACTTTGAGGAGTCAGGAGGTGAGTTACTCGCTGCAGGATTCATAGCCTCTGACTTGCTCTTGTAGCCACGGTATTTATATGGCTACTCCAGTTCAGGTTCAAATTACATAGAATTGCATATAAATTACTACATGGAAACAGGTCAGCCATATTAATGTTTATCTTCCACACAACCAGTAGCCCTAATCTCATGTGCCCACCTGTTCCAACATCCCATTGCTCCCTTTTCCTTCAACCACCTATCCAATCTATTTTTAAATGCTAACTTGGTCTTTGCTCCAATCATTAACTCTGGTAGTGCAATCCACAGTCTTACAACCCTCTGTGTTTCTCCTGCTGTCTGTCCCAAATCGTTTACATTTAATCTATACTGCTCATTCCAGATCACTCAACCACTTGGAACAGTCCATTTCTGTCTAATCTGCCCCATCCAATTGTACTTTTGAACACATCTTTTAAGTCATTACTTCATCTTCTTGGTTTGGATGAAAACGCTCTTACACTGATGTAGATTTATGCCGTATGAGATATATATGCAAATTTCCATATGTGGCTATCACACTTCAGGTGCCATCCTCCAAAGCCATACTCCAAACTGTCAAAAGTATTTAAAAAAGGTTATCATTTCAAACTGATTTCTTCTGACCTTGAGTTAAACACTGACCAATTGGCACTTGCCAATCAGCAGGCTACCCTCACCACCAGCAATTAATCTCTAACCTCAGGATGTACCTGATTATAACGATGTGGCCCCAAAATGAACGGGCTAGCTTAAACACGCCTGGACTTTAGCATCAGAATAATACTTTAAGCGTTACATTTTCTAATGGCCCTCTCATGATAAAATATATCACCTCACTTGCCATATGCAATGCCATGGGAGATATGCTAGTGTCCTTAAGTGTGTTAAACTGTAAAATGCAACTCAAAACAAGTCAATCTCTCTTTGGCCACTAAACCAACTGCTCTTTTCCTTGATCCTTAGGTCCACCACAGATTTCTGCAAGAGTGATCAACCGACAGACAGTGAGGTTAGGTCGAACGATCAAGCTGCCATGCCCAGTAGAGGGTGACCCGCCACCACTGACTATGTGGACAAAAGATGGCCGCACCATTCACAGTGGCTGGACACGATTCCGGGTCCTCCGCCAGGGTCTGAAAATCAAGGAAGTAGAAGCTGAAGATGCTGGGACATACATCTGCAAGGCTACTAATGGCTTTGGCAGCATTAATCTCAACTACACCCTCATCGTAATTAGTAAGTACTGAGTAAGACAGGAAGCTGCTTTATTTTTTGTTCCGCTCCATCTAATTCAGGTGTCCTCTGAGCTCCATTAAGCAGGATTGATGCATTTCTTTTCCATCTGCCTATTCCATACAGGCCAGTTAAACTAAGCTCCATTATCCTGGGCTTTGTGGTTGATAGTTTCACAGATGCTAGTTAAAGACAGTGTGGGTTCCATTTATCACTGAGCATTGGGAGAACTGTCTGCCTTAAAGTCAGGTTTTGCTATTTGGCATAAAATGGACATTCTTCATTCAGGACTCAAAAACCCATGTACGAGTTAGACCAATAAACCTATACAAAATGCACCGTTCTGCATCATTGAGTTACCATTTCCTTTAGTGTGAGAAGGAATGGTTGCAAATTGGTTAGTAAATAAAGCAGTTATGCCCTAGATTAATAAGCTATCATATTTTCTGTTTTATGCTGCTGTTTTTTTTGTGATTGTGCTGTTTCAAGTCAAGCTACTCGGAAACCCACATAAGAAGTCTTCATTTTCCCACCAAGGAGTGCACATTGTGTCCCCTATGGGACACACCCCACATGCAAAGGGCAAGGTTTGTACTGCTGGAGTTTAACCAGCTAAAGCTCCAGGCTACCAGTCCAGAGTACAATTAAGCTTCCTTCTGTTGGTCCAGATAGGATCATCTTACCTGTTAGGCCATTGGCTTGCTTTGCCTGTTCGTCCAATAGTTTCTACCTGCCATGACAGATATAAACAGATCACACTTGGAGCCTGATAGACATGTAGTTAGTTTACCAAGAGTATGTATGGCCCTTCAGGATTCTGATTGGAGCAGGATTTCCAGAGCACATATAAAAAACAAAAACAGCTGATAATATTTATAATTCCCCCAGTTTTAACGCTGTCGACTCTATAGTCCCTACATAGATTTTTTGAAGCTACATGACAAAGCACATGATCTAAAATTTATTATAAAAACAAGAAATGCTGGAACCACTCAGCAGGTCTGGCAGCATCTGTGGAAAGAGAAGCAGAGTTAACGTTTCGGGTCAGTGACCCTTCATCGGAAGGGTTCCGATGAAGGGTCACTGACCCGAAACGTTAACTCTGCTTCTCTTTCCACAGATGCTGCCAGACCTGCTGAGTGGTTCCAGCATTTCTTGTTTTTATTTCAGATTTCCAGCATCTGCAGTATTTTGCTTTTAATCTAAAATTTATTGCCTTCTGTCAGAAGGATCCAACTTTTCACCTTCAGGAAAGTTGCTCTGTGCACCTGTGTAGTTCACAGTTAGCTTTCTGCTGTCGGTCACAGAACTGGTCCAAAGTTATAGCAATGGGTCAACTCAAACCAGGGACAAGTTTTCCTAAGCTTGTCCTCTGAGGAATCCCAATCACCAAGTGCAAAGGCCAGGAAAAAGAAGATTTTACATTATCTTGAAAATTCTGGGGCTTTTCAGGTTGAGGGGGGGGGGGGGGAGTGGTGGTGGGTGGTGGTGTATAATTGTATAGAGTCTTGGTGAGACCACACCTGGAGTATTGTGTACAATTTTGATCTCCTTATCTAAGGAAGTATATACTTTCCATTGAGGGGGTGCAACGGAGGTTCACCAGACTAATCCCTGGGATGGCGGGATTGTCTTATGAGGAGAAATTGAGGAAACTGGGCCTATATTCTCTAGAGTTTCAAAGAATGAGAGGTGATTGCATTGAAACTTACAATATTCTTAAAGGTGTAGAGAGGATGTTTCCCCTTCCCCTGGCCGGGGGTGGGGGTGGGGGGAGGGGGGTGGGGAGTCTAGAACCATAGTCTCAGAATAAGGGGCAGGCCATTTAAGACTGAGATGAGGAAGAATTTCTTAATTCATAGGGTGGTAAATCTGTGGAATTCTCTACCCCAGAGGGCTGTGGAAGCTCAATCATTGAGCATGTTCAAGACAGAAATCAAATAGATATTTGGATACTAATGACATCAAGGGATATGGGGATAGTGGGGAAAAATGGCATTAGGTAGATGATCAGTCATGATCTAACTGAATGGTGGAGCAGGCTCAATGTGCTGAATAGCCTACTCCTGCTCCTATGTTCCTATGTATAAAGCAGCTGTGTTTGTGACTCCAGTAAGAACAGACCCTGGCGTTAGGTAAATGAAGTAGGGGGAGGTATTCATGGATCTTCTGTCTCAATTCCCTTTTCTTCTATTGGCTAGGTTCCTATATTATCAGGCTCCCATTAATGATACTGTGGGGCCTAATGCCTGTGACCCCTACATAAAGAAGAAGTTGTTTTTTAAACCTGAAGAGTTTGGTTGCTGTTCCTCAAAAGCAGCCACAAGACCCTGAGACACCAGCCAGGCCTGCAGCCATCCCATTTTACTCTCCGTCTTTCTGGCACTTGGCCCTGTGAGGAGGGTAGGCCTGTACCTGAGGTTCCCCTAGGCTACGTTGACAGACACCAAAATTAACTGCAGCTTGACCTGGGCCGGTACAGCACACGTAGGGTGTGCTGAGCCTGTCCTGGTACCAGGCTAAATGGCGAGCCATGAAAAACAGCCACAGGACTTCCTGAAATTGACCTCTACTATGGAAACTTGAACGTTTCCATAGCAAATAGCTTTTTTTTAAATCAAAAATGCCTCATTAATACTTACCTGTGATCTTGGAAGGAAACACTGAAACTAAAGAGGATATTTTTGATAGCTCTTTTGAGATGCAACAACAAAGGAGCATAATTGCCTCATTGGAAAGTCACAGGTGAATCTTTCCCATTGTATTTGAGAATAAGCAGTGCACTGATATTATAATCTGTGTTGCAAAAAATGTCCTTGGATCACAAAAGGTGTTGCTGGGTTGCTTGCTTTAAACCCCATGATGAAGCACCAATAACAAAAATGGTGCTGCACTCTTCCGGATCTGCCATGGGGAAAATGACCAGCTTTTCTCCTTTGGTTTTTGTAGAAAGCTGAGCTGCATCATAGTTGAAAAAGGTGATTTTTTTTTTAAATCAAGCAGCTGCTCGTGTGTGCCAGTTGGAGGAGCTCACGGTAAACAATGCATCCTGTGTAATGTCAGGAACCCAGAGGTTAGTGGGCAACACTCATGTTGGAATGGGAAGTCACATTTCATTATTGTACCTGAAATATTAGTAAATGGAAAATGATTTGTAACAGCCGAATTTGTGCTTTAATCCCTCAATTAAAGGAGAAGCTCATGGTTGGCAAAAATGTTAAACCATTTTTCAAAAGCCGGGAGCTCTTAGGATATTTTGCTTCAAATCCTGCTGATAAACTGGTCTGTTTGGATTACTTAAAGTGGCTAACATCCATGTCAGCCACAACCTTCGTGTATAAGATTTACTACTTAATTTCTCCGAGATTGCCGAGATTACAGTCGATTCCCACCAACCACACCACCAACAAATTTTAATAAGGCTTCTAGAACTGCTGATCTAAGTGACTTACTCTTCTCTGTTTAAATCATCCCTTGAGGATATGCTACCTGCAACCTTTGAGTTGTTGGTATTTGTCCCTCCTAAGTGGTTTGTTAACATGTGTGAAGTTTTGTTACTGACCTGGCCTGGAAAAGTCTGATTTCTTTTCTAGTTCAACTTTATTTTACTTACTGCTTGGTAATTGAGGCCAAATCCTTCCAGGTCAGAGTTCTTCTCAGGGAATATTTATAATTTCAAAATGCAGCTTAATCTCCAGAGCCTGAGGAACCACAGAAGGAATGACTTCTAACCTTTAAACATGGTGGTCTTGTATTTCCAGCAAGCACCATTTACTCATCTTTTACATGTCACACTGCACGCCCATTTCGAAACCACAATGTTATAGGGCCAGTTTACAATTATATTGAACTAAAACATTTCCCAAACGTTTATTTACTTAATTTATTTTGTTAATTTATTTAATCTATCTCACATATATATCAATGGTTGTTGAGAAAGTTCATCGAGTTGACTTTTTAGGCATTTTGTAACAAATGCCATTTGGATATGTCAAAGAACTTGATAGCTGTTGAATTTGTTCTTTGTGTTGGGAATGTTGGAGAAGCTGTCTGTAGATCTTCTAACCAGTTCATGAAGCCCCGCTCAGTTTAAATAAGTAAGATACTAGTAGCAGTCTTTTTCCAATCCATAATATTCTCCCAATTTTCTCCCCCACTTAAACCATTCATTCATTTTGGGGTATCTGCAGGTGCTGTTAGCTCCTTGGGGCCTTGTCCAAGTGGTTGTCCTACAGGTGAGATGGCAGGTATCACAAGCCAGATCCTGCTGTACTCCAGTATTCATGCTCACTTTGACATAAACGCACTTTTTTAAGTGTTATAACTGAGTAGCAATCAACAACAATGTTCCTATTGCTAGTGAACATGGAGGTTGGCATTAAAAGCTGTGAAAAACCAAGACTGGGGGCAGTGTTGCTGCAATTCCAATCCCGAAATTGTCTGAAGCCATTATTGCATCAGATGTTTTTCAGGCATCCTTGGAACACTGGGCATAAACCTGAGAAATTGGTCATTTTCCCACTGTTTTCTGGATGGAAAATGGGTGCAATAATAACCCGTTTCTACCCCACAGACAGCTACAGCTCGGAATAAGCCACAATACAGAACCTTGCTCTATCGCCCATTATGTCTGTGTTGGTGGCTAAGTTCTCTACTGGAAACATGACTGGAGTTATTATATCTCCTCGGTAGGTGAACATGATTGTGAGCATTACAACTGCGATATGTGGTGTACTGTAATCCTGCCAAAGACAGAGGCCCAAGTAGGGGCAAAGAATTAAGAGAACACTCAAAACTGCCAATACCAGCTGCCCCCAGGACCTTGTTTATATGCCAAGAAGCAGCTTCCCGTTCCTAATCAAATCAGACAGGATCATACTGGATGGCGGAACAGGCTTGAGGAATTGAATGGCCTATTCTTGTTCCTATCTAATGGAGACACAGAGCTTGCAAAGGCTGACAGTGCCCAGGGAGGTGGTGAGTCACTTCTACCTCCTTCTGAACAACAGGCTGCTGGGACAATCTTCAATCAGCCCTGCCCTCCGTATGGCAGTAATGGTAATGGCATTTCATAGTTTCTATGGCATCACAGCAGTGAGCTGCTATTCAGTTTGCAGAGCCACGAAATAGGGGACAAGTAAATGGGAAGAGGTGAGGGACTCAGGTGGAAAAGGTAGTATAAATAATAGTTTTAAAACAAACAAAAGGAAACGAGCAGATTAATAGTTAGAAATTACACTTTAGGCACTACAAGTAAAGGGAAAACTAAAAGATGTAAAGTAATTAAGGAGAGAGAAATAAAAAATATGTGAGTAAGACATTAGAGCAGAAGGACGGGTTAGTGTGTGTGGCCCAAATAAACATTCTTTATACAAATACATGGAGTCCAAAGAACAAGTCAAATGAATTACAGTTGCAAATTTAGCTTAGGTGTGATATGGTAGCCATTACTGAAAATGGTTGAAAGACAGTCATGACCGGAATCGAAATATACCAGGTTATAAGGTCTACAGGAAAGATAGGAAAAATAGGAGAGAGAGATGAGAGGCCTTAGTGATTAAGAATGAAATTGCTTTAATTATGATTGGTAAGCAGGTAGTGGAGACTTTATGAGTAGAATTAAGAAATAGAAAAGGATTTAAAACTATAGTGGGAATTGCATATAAGCCCCCTGCTGGTAGTTATGAAGTAGTAGAATATATAAATGCAGAGAGTAGACAAGCATGTAGCAAAAGCAGAGTGATTTTATTGGAGGATTTGACGTTAACTTTCATATAGATTGGCATAAGCAGACTAGCGCATCTCAGAAAGGTAGTGAATTTGTTAAGTGTGTTTAGGATGGTTTTCTGCAACAATATGTCCTAGAACCAACAAGCAGACAAATGATATTAGATTTAGTAATGAGTAATGAGCCAGATTTAGTTAACAGCCTAACGGTGCATTAACATTGATCTAATAGCAAACATAATATGATTGAGCTCAATGTAGTGTTTGAAAGGGAGAAATACGAAACTACTACTAAGGGCTGGATTTTGTGCCCATGGCAGGACTCCCAGCACTGGTCTGAAATGACGGGGGGCCGAAATGGCAGCCAGCTGGAGCCACCCCGGAACAATTCTACGGCACCTCCAAGAGATGCTGGCCAGTCACAGGGCTGGCAGCTAGGCAGTATTGGCAGTGCCACTGGGAACGGTGGCCACTGCCAGTATTGCAGCAGCCTTGGACCCAGGCCCAGCACTGGATCCAAGGTAAGTGAGGCAGGTCTCCTGGGCAAATTCGGAAGGCCCCGGTGAGTGGGATGGGCATTAATTGCAGGGGGAAGGGGGATCAGGGAGTTGCTGTTTTTCCCAGCGGGGGCCCTCCATGGGCCACAGATTGCCCACGGAAGAGTGCTCCTTCACCATGCCCACGGAATTTACCTCATTTTACTGGATGACCTCCCACGTGGCGGAGGCTACCCTGTGCCACTGGTTAAATCCTAGCAGCGGCAGTAAGAGGCCCTTAAGTGCCTGTTAATAGTCCAATCAAGGGCCTCAATTAGCTTCTGAGATGGAAGGTTATCGTTGGCCTATCCTGCCCCGGACAAAATTGCGTTGCAATGAGGAAGCCAATGGGCCCTTGGCTCCCCCAACTCCCATCACAATTCTATGCCCCCACCCCACCCACCGCCTCTGAACCCATCTCAGGGGCACCCATAAAATTCAGCCCTAAGATTCTAGATTTAGGTAAAGCCGACATCAATGGAATGAGCAGATTCTGTTCACTCTGCTGGGCATATCTGTTAATGGGTAAAACACAGAAGATCAGTGGGAGATGTTAAAAAAAAAATCAAATGTGCTACAGAACCAGTTTATTATCTTAAAGGAGATAACTTGTGAATGGCCTGCATAGTAACTGCTGTGTTGCTGCACATCCATGCACGTGCACAGCTTAGAGAGAACATTGGTCAGGCTGAATGTGTGGACACCCCCAGTATGCAAACTCCAAGTGTCACGACGTGTTGAGGTTCTATCTGTCCCCAGTAATGTCCCCAGCACCAAGATATAGCTTGGCTGGTGGTGAGAAGAGCCCTCCCTGTCAGATCCTTCCTGCACGCCCGGAGTCTCACACCCTCTGCACAATGCCCTTGAGGTGGCTGTGGTGGGGAAGAGACGGTTGCCCACCTCTTTCTGGAATGTGTCTTTGCAAAGCAGGTGTGGAAAGAGATGCAGTGGTTTTTGTTGAGGTTCATCCCCAGCAGCTCTGTAACACGGGGGTCTGTGCTCTACGGGCTGTTCTCAGGGACCACACTGAGACAAACATCAACTGCTGCTGGACGACTATCAATTCGGTGAAAGACGCCCTTTGGTCTACCCGAAACATGCTGGTCTTCCAGCGCAAAGAGTTGTCCACGACCGAATGTTGCGGACTGGCACATTCCAAGGTCCAGGACTACGTGCTGAGGGACGCACTAAAGCTTGGGGCAGCCCTGGCAAAGGCTCAATGGAAAAAGACCACTGTGTAAGGTCCCCCCCACCAAGCTGAACTGAGGGGCTGGATCCATGGAAAACCCCTCGAACTGTAGCCAGAAAATATTTATTTTACTGTAAAATGTACATGGTACGTAAAATGAAATGAAAGGGTTGTGAGGCAACTCACTCCTTTATTGAAGGAAAATTATCTCTTTTGCACTTTTTGTTTTGTTTGACTTTGTGCTTTTTGGAACTGTTTTGTAATTTTTTTGTTACAAATTTTTTATGAATAAAGTATATTTTGGAAATAAAAAAACATGGTCAGGCTGAACGTGGGCACCTTGAAAACTGATAGCCGTACTATTACCCTCATAAAAAACTGCTAGCGAAAGGTGAAGCTCATGGAATTTGAAGGCAACTTATTAACCTGTTTAGGAAATTGGCTAAGTGGCAGGAGACAGAGAGTATGGATAATGGGGAGGTAACCTAATTGCTAGGATGTGCGGAGTGGAAGATGGTGTCAAAGTCGTAGTGAAAGAGGAGGTAGTTGAGACACTGGATGGGCTAAAAATTGATAAAGAGGAGGCACTAGAAAGGCTGGCTGTACTTAAAGTAGCTAAGTCATTAGGATCGGATGGGATGCATCTGAGGATACGGAGGGGACTAAAGGTGGAAATTGCACAGGCACTGGCCATAATCTTCCAATCCTCCTGAGATACAGGGGTGGTGTCAGAGTTCTGGAGAAATGTTACACCCTTCTTCAAAAAAGGTTAGAAGGATAAACCCAGCAACTACAGGCCAGTCAGTTAAACCTCGATGATGGAAAAGCTTTTAGAAACGATAATCCAGGATAAATTTAACAGTCACTTGGACAAGTGTGAATTAGTTAAGGAAAGCCAGTATAGATTTATTAAAGACAAATCATGTTGAATTAACTTGATTGAGATTTTCGATTAGGTAACAGAGGGTTGATGAAGGTATTGCAGTGGACTTCCAAAAGGCATTTGATAAAGAGCCACGTAATCGGCTTGCCAGGAAAGTTGAAGCCCATGGAATAAAAGGAAGTGGCAACATTGATCTGAAGTTGGCTGAGTGATAGGAAACAGACAGTAGTGGTGAATGGTTGTTTTTCAGACTGGAGGAAGGTATACAGTGGGGTTCCCCAGGACTCGGAACCAGGACCACTTCTTTTCTTGATATGTGTTCATCACCTAGAGTTGGATGTACAAGGCACAATTTCAAAATTTGTAGAAGACACAAAACTTGTAATTATTGTGAACTGTGAGGAGGATAGTGATAGACTTCAAGAGGACATAGACAGGCTGGTGGAATGGGCAGACACATGACAGATAAAATTTAATGCAGAGAAATGTGGAGTGATACATTTTATAGGAAGAAAGAGAGGCTGAAGGGTGCAATTCTAAAGGGGGTGCAGGAGCAGAGGAACTGATGGGGTATATGTGCACAAATCATTGAAGGTGGCAGGGCAGATTGAGAAAGTGGTTAAAAAGGCATATGGTATCCTGGGCTTTATAAATAGGGGCATAGAGTACAAAAACAAGGACGTTATGATGAACCTTTATAAAACACTGGTTTGGCCTTAACTGGAGTATTGTGTCCAATTCGGGGCACCACACTTTAGGAAGGATATGAAGACTTTAGAGAGAGGGCAGAAAAGATTTGCGAGAATGGTTTCAGGGATGAGGAACTTCAGATACATGATAGATTGGAGAAATTGGGGGTGTTCTCCATAGACAAGAAAAGGTTAAGAGGAGATTGATAGAGGGGTTCAAAATCATGAGGAGTCTGGGCAGAGTCGATAGGGAGAAACTGTTCCCATTGGCAGAAGAGTTGAGAACCAGAGGGCACCGATTTAAGGTGCATGGCAAAAGAACCAATGGCGGCATGAGGAAACTTTTTTATAAAGCAAGTGGTTAGGATCCGGAATTCTCTGCCTGAGAGTGTGTTGAAGGTAGAATCAATCGTGGTTTTCAAAAGGGAATTGGATAAGCACCTGAAGAGAAAAAATTTATGGGGCTGCAGAGGGAGGGCAGGGGGACTAGCTGAGTTGCTTTTGCAGAAAGCCGGCATGGACATGACGGGCCAAATGGCTTCCTTCTGTGTCATAGAAAGCTACAGAATATAATCAAAATGCTAATGGAATGCTGGCCTCTATATCTAGAGTCTAGAATTCAAGGGGGTAGACGCTATGCTACAGCTATACAAAATTCTAGTTAGACCAGACCTGGAGTACTGAGAGCAGTTCTGGGCACCTCAGAAAGGATATATTGGCCTTGGAAGTAGTATAGTGTAAATTTACAATAATGGATTCCAAGGGTTAATAATGAGGATGTATTATGCAAACTAGGGTTGTATTCCCTGGAATTTAGAAGGTTAATTGGTGATTTGATTGACATTTTCAAGATATTAAGGGGGAACTGCTAGGGTAGATGAAAAGGACAGAGTTTTGACAGCCAGCTCCTGGAAGGTTATGCAGTATTCATGGCAACTGTGCCTCAGGATGTCCCTGCACAATCTATACACCACTGCTGAGCTATGGACAGAGACCCATGCCCAGACTGTTGGAGCTCACATGAGGAGAACAAGGAACTGGAGAATTGTAGTGCTTGTTATCCTAACAGTGCAGTACAGGAGGGGGGAAACCTGAAAGGAGAAAGAAAATGAGGCTTGATTTAAAAACACATGTTTAATGCATTGAAAAGACGATAATTTGTTAAGCATCCGGAAAACATTTTTGCCTTCACTCCGGGCCACTCGGCACAAAACTATTCAATGACAAATCCTCCCAGTCATAAAATCACAGTTCATTTTAGTAATTTCTCAGCCTATCCAATGACACACTTGCAGCACCAAATAAACCCTGTCTTACTTTGTCCAGATGGAGCCATGAAGTGGTGTGAAGAATTATCTGCAATGTAAAAAGCCACACAAATAAATTTCATAGCTATGCAATCTGCCAATCGGGAGAATGTGAAAAGTCAACCTGACTGTAACAGATTCTGGTCTTCATTCAAAACAGACACATACACACAGCAGCCAAGTGAGAAACAGTTTACTAGCAGTTTAAAGCCAGCCAGGCATACTG
This sequence comes from Heterodontus francisci, assembly GCF_036365525.1. Classification (NCBI taxonomy): domain Eukaryota; kingdom Metazoa; phylum Chordata; class Chondrichthyes; order Heterodontiformes; family Heterodontidae; genus Heterodontus; species Heterodontus francisci. The sequence goes on from NC_090371.1 coordinate 38,273,126, forward strand.
ATACTCTCCGTGCTGGAAAAGTACAATCGCTCACACTAACTCTGCTTCTTCATTGCCTGAGAAATGAAGGCAAACGCAAAATGGTGGTTTTGGCAGCTGATTACGAACCTAATTCGAACCTAACCTGTGTTATTTTGGGCCTTTAGGCTAAAGAAAGAACTTTCATTTATACAGCACCTTACCATGTCCTCACCACATTCACAGCCAGGTACTACAAATCAGAGATGCTAATTCTTTTTAACCACATTTAACAACCCAATGTCAAAATAGAACAGAAATGTTGGAAGTGCAAGTTGATCCACATCTAAAAGAGAAAAGTATAGATCAAATGTTTGGTAGAACCCTTGATCAGAGGTCCATCAACACAACAAAGGAGAAACGACAGTGCTGCATAATGCACTGCATACCAGTTATGAGTGATCGTTAGATGAATTGATTATTTGAGGAACATCTTGGATAAAAGACCAATAAATTCACTCTACTCTTTGACATCTAAAGATTGCTGTTTTATAGGAAAATTTTAGAGCAGAGTTTCAGTTTTATATAAACAGATAGACTGGCAATGCCGGTACATAGTTGCAGTTTAGACCGGAATTGCCGGTAACAATTAGTTTAGATGGGCATTTCTGTTCTACAATTATAGTTTAGATGGAAATTGTTAGTTTGTAGTTACAGGTTAGACTGGGATGGTTTATAATTTTGGTTAACTTACAATTTTGGCAAATTGACTGGTTTACAGGAATTATTTAGAGTCCGAATATTTGTTGACAGGATCAGATCTGACTGGAGCGATGGTTTCATAGAATTTTACTATTAGTTTTATAATGATGCGCATAGGCAGCTGTTGCTGGTGACAAAAAAAACCTAAACTGCAAAAAATCATTTCCACAAAACTCAGCCATAAGTAATATATATTTTTTTATTCGTTCATGGGATACAGGCGTCTGGCTAGGCGAGCATTTATTGCCCATCCCTAATTGCCCTTGAGACGGTGATGATGAGTTGCCTTCTTGAACTGCTGTAGTCCTTGGGGTGTAGGTACACCCACAGTGCTGTTAGGAAGGGAGTTCCAGGATTTTGATCCAGTGACAGTGAAGGAACGGCAACATAGTACTATGTCAGGATGGTGTGTGGCTTGGAGGGGAACTTACAGGTGGTGGTGTTCCCATGCATCTGCTGCCCTTGTCCTTATAGGTGGTAGAGGTTGCATGTTTGGAAGGTGCTGTCTAAGGAGCCTTGGTGCGTTGCTTCAGTGCATCTTGTAGATGGTACACACTGCTGCCTCTGTGCGTTGGTGGTGGAGGGAGTGAATGTTTGTAGATGGGGTGCCAATCAAGCGGGCTGCTTTGTCCTAGATGGTGTAGAGCTTCTTGAGTGTAGTTGGAGCTGCACCCATCCAGGCAGGTGGAGAGTATTCCATCACACTCCTGACTTGTGCCTTGTAGATGGTGGACAGGCTTTGGGGAGTCAGGAGGTGAGTTACTCGCTGCAGGATTCCTAGCCTTTGACTTGCTCTTATAGCCACGGTATTTATATGCCTACTCCATATATAACAAAATCCTATTATCAAGGCATGAATTCTAAGGCAGTAATTTAATCTTATGGGGTTGAAATGATGTTTATAAAGCACTTGATCTTTGCCCTCATGGTTTATAAGGTGACCTGGACTCCTCTGTAGATTAGTGCCTTATAATTACTGCCAGGTATCCATTACTTTCTATATATCTGCCTGCTTTACCGATAATCAGTTGTAGATTAGCCCTTGATTAACTTATGGTGCTGTGTTGCGATCAGGAATCATTTGTTTTGGTGGTTCATGACATCACCTGAATTGATTAATATACTGACTCATCATTGATAATAACATATACTGGAGAATATGGGATCCCAATAGTAGCGGAGCTCAGAATTACACCTGATTTTGAGGAAAATGAAGAGTTTTTCTATTGATGCAAGTGCAAAATGTGATTGCGGATTTTTTCTTGCACCCTGCACACATACCTGACAATACACCAGACGCCTGACAAGCTGACATATGGCTGGTGTCAATTTAAGGCATGCAGAACATATGGATCTGTTTATTCCACAATCTTTTGCAGATGCTCAGGAGCAGAAGGCAGCTTGTACATCCATGTGAATATCAAAGTGTGAGGCTGTCCATTTTTCTGATTGATTTAGGACCCAAGCTGTACAAAGTGTCAGCATTCCAGCTCTTTATCCCCTCCTCCTTTCGTGTTTTTGATCTATAAAATGGGGGCAACCTGACTTACTGCATTTTAATAAAAATCTGTCTGCAGCATTGCCTGGGCTTCTGTGCATTGGCTGCTTGCAAGCTTCTGGCTCATTTCAAGTAACACATATGCCCAGATGAGTTCAGCATAGAGAGGAAAATGAAGAAGTGTGATGGAGCCGGTTGATGCATTAACTAAAATGGTGGTCTGTTAAATGTTTCTGTGCCTGCAAGACAATAAGAAAATTCTCTTCAGCTGTGAGCACTATCGTAATCACTCCGCACCTTGTCCAGAAATAATACATGTAAGGTAATGGATATTCAAGGACAAATTCTAGTTAGTCCCAAGTTGGTAAATCCAAGCCAAAACCAACATGTCCATGATTCATCTCACTCTTGTTAGTTATTTAGTACAATACATCAAACTTCTGATATGCCTGTCAGCCTTGGCTCAGTAGTAGCACTCTCGCTGAGATGGAAGGACATGTATTCTAGAGACTTGAGCATGTAATCCTAGACTGACATTTCAGTGGAGCACTGAGGGAGTGCTGCATTGTTGGGAGATGCCAGAGATACTAAATGAGATACTAAACTGGGGCACCACCTGCTCCATCAGATGAATGTAAAAATCTCACACCAGTGGAGTTCTCCCAGTGTTGTGGCCTCAACCAGTATCGTGAAAACAGATTATCTGGTCAGTTATTTCATTGCTATTTGTGGGAGCTTGCTGTATACAGATGGACTGTTATATTTCCTCACAACAGTGACTATACTTGACAGGTAATTCACTGGCTGTGAATCTACCTGTCACTCTCTAAATTTTGACAACGTTCATCACACTTTAGACATCACACCTAAAGTGCCAACGGTAGGAACATAGAGAAGGAACAGTTTTTACATAGTTTCTTCTAACAGTTTCTTCTGACCTGGAGCTGGCATTACAAACACCTGCCAATCTGCAGACGTCTCTCATTGAAAGCAATTAACCTGCAATTGACCTCAGGATGTTTACAGCAATGAGACATTGTAACTTTAAAGTGATGGAGGAAGTTAAATCTCTGTATTGTGCATTATGTAGTATAACTCTCCCACCATTATAAAACAGCATATAATGTTATTTACCTCGGGAAATCCTCTGGTATATTAGAGACAATTTCTAATTTTCTTCTAGGTGTCCTGTAAGTTTAGATGTGCACAATGCACACACCATCCTGACTTGGAACTATATCGCCGTTCCTTCAAAATCCTGGAACTCCCTTCCTAACAGCACTGTGGGTGTACCTACACCACAAGGACTGCAGCGGTTCAAGAAGGCGGCTCACCACCACCTTCTCAAGGGCAATTAGGGATGGGCAACAAATGCTGGCTTAGCCAGTGACGCTCACATCCCATGAATGAATAAAAAAAATGCAATATTTGCAAATTCTATGAAACTTTTATTTTCTGTCTCCTTGATGATCACAGAGTGATATAGAGTTCTGTGTGAAGGTCCCTCCCTAAGCCTCCCTTTCTCTCAACTTCTCTCTGCTCCTTGAAAAATCTCCTTGATACTTATCTCTTCAATCTTTTGGTTGATCAGAGCTTTTGGTCACTCCTCCTAGTCTCTCCAGTCCTGTATAGGAACCTGTTTTCTATCCATGGATCCGTGAAGCACCCTGAGACATCTTTTATGTGAAATGTATTTATAAAAATGCAAGTTGTTGTAGTACTAGCAGCAGTACTAGCAGCAGTAATAGTATGCTCTTTCCAGGTTCTGTTTCCACAATGGGATTCCTTCCAATCACTATCACTGTCTTTGTGAGATCAGTGGGGTAAATTTTCACCTTGACTGCTTGAATGGTCATCTTATGGAGTGGATCACTCCGCCCTATCATAGGTCCTGCTCGAGTTCCATTCCCCTGATTTCCATGGAAAGATTCCACACCAGGCAGGTGATCCTCTCTTTTGGAATAATGCAATCAGCAATTTGTCCTTCGCATAATTGAAGTGTGTGCTTGTGATTTTAAAAGGTCATGAATATAATAGTACATTTAATTTTCATGGTTTTAAAACCCCATTATTTCTGAATTTTATTTATCCTATGTAATTCAATTCATATCCATTCTATGTGCAAGTGCTGCCCCTAGAGGACATTCTATTAGAGCAATCAAGCTAACTAGTTTAGTTAGTCTTATAGAGCAGATTGGGCTGATCTAGTTCACTGATTGCTATGCTGTTTTCCATATATATATATATACATATATAATCTATAAAATGTTTGCATATGACAATACAACATATAATGCAATACAATCATTATACATGTAGCAATCAGTATATTATGTAGTGGTACATTGTGGTACAGTATATAATTTAATATAGTCAGCACATGGTGTGCAGTTAATGTTATAATACAATGTACAATAGAGTATAAACATTGGCATGGACCTCTTTGGTCAAATGGCCTGTTTTCTGCTGTAAATACTTTTTAATTTGTACTAAGATGAAGCTGGGGCATTGTTTCAGGGGAGATGGTTGTGGTATGTTTGGCAACTTTCCCAAATAGCCAGCTTTCACATGTGAGCTTAGACAGAGTGAACCTAAATAGCAGTCTCCTTGATTAGGGGAACACACTGACCTAGAAATTTGATCGCGCCGTGCCCATTTTTTAGGCGAGAAACAGGTGTTACGATCAGGTGAGAAAGGTGTCTAGGGGTCCCTCTCAGCCTTCACCTGGTCTTAACATAACAAGGTTTAATTTTTAAAATACCGTGTTTTTTAGTTGCCCTTGGTGAATCCTTGATCACCACTTTCCAATTATAAGGCAGAGAAACCAGCATAAACAGGTTTTCTTAGGTTTAAAGAAGAAAAGTTGAAATTTATTAAACTTAAACCTAAACTCTAATTCGGATAACGGCTATGGATACATGACATATCCATGCTAACACGCACACGCGATACACACATGCAGATACAGACAGAAAGAAAATAGAAGAAATAAAGTGGAAAAGTTTGAGGCAATATCTGAGGAATTTTTTTGTGTTACAGTTCTTCAGCTCACTGTAGAGTCCTTGATTGTAGGTTGATCTTGCTTTTCGTTGGGGCCCAGTATTCTTCTTAAACCTTGTTCGCTGTAGGAGACTTTTCTCTCTTGGGCTTCATGTGTCTTTAGTGGATTCAGAGGTTTGCGAGAAAGAGATGGGAGCAGGCAGACAGGAGAGGCTGTGGCGAACCAGCCAGGAGAGATCTTCTCAGTCCAGGAGCATTCTGCTTTTTGCCCAAACTGTTTGTACAAATTCAAAAAACTCAGGTTGCCCAGCAGGTTAGTCATGTGACTAGATGTTTTGATCATGTCCGTTTGTGTATTCGGCCATCTTAGCAGGCAACCTGGAATGCGAGCTCCCCCACCTTCAACATGTGGTGATCAAAAGTCCATTATGGGTTGAATGTGTCAGGGAACAGCTGCATTATCCTTCCAAACACTGTCTGTTAATATGAAAATATCTTTTCCAGCCACAGCTGATCTGTTTAACAAGCCCTTTCTTAACTCCAGTAACAGTTTAAAACCAATGTTCATGACAAAATTAATGTGCCTCACTCTTGGCAAGTGGAGGCCTAGCATGACAATACCAATTACATAAAGGGATATGGGGATAGTGTGGGGAAAAGGCATTTGAGTGGATCCTGATGGATCCAATGTGGCAAGCGCCATGCATATGCTCATTCTGTGCTACAGGTGTCCTGCATGCTATATTAGGTCTATTGTCTATGCAAACTGGGTGTCTAACATCTATTTCAGGCAGCTTTGGGAAATTGGTCTGATCCTGGCCGCAGCATGCTGCAGTAAGGTTTCTCAGCCCTCCACCCACCTTATCTGGGCAGCTCCTCAAATGTGTCAATGGTAGAATTGGTCTCCATCAGTAATATTTAAATTAGGGGACTTCTCCTGACTCTGGATATTCTGGAAAGGTCAGGGATGGAGTTTCCCAGTAGACATGTCTTTGCACATTCACTGGGAAGGAAGGACCATGGATTCATAGAATCATAGAATGGTTACAGCACAGAAGGAGGCCATTCAGCCCATTGTGTCTGTCCTGGCTCTCTGCAAGAGCAACTCAGCTAGTCCCACTCCCCACCTTTTCCCCATGGCCCTGCAAATCTTTTTTATTTGGATAATAATTCACTTCCCTTTTGAAAACCACGATTGAATCTGCCTTCACCACACTCTCAGACAGTGCATTCCCAGTATTAACCACTCGGTGCATAAAAAGGTTTTTCCTCATGTCGCCTTTGGTTCTTTTGTCAATCACTTTAAGTCAGATTCCTCTGGTTCACAACCCTTCTGCCACTGAGAACAGTTTCTCCCTATCTACTCTGACCAGACCCCTCATGATTTTGAATATCTCTATCAAATCTTCTCTCAACCTTCTCTTCTCTAAGGAGTACAACCCTCGCTTCTCCAATCTATCCACATAACTGCAGTCCCTCATCTCTGGAACCATTCATGTAAATATTTCTTGCACCCTCTCTAAAGCCTTCACATGCTTCCCAAAGTGTGGTTCCTGGAATTGGACACAAAACTCCAGTTGAGGCCAAACCAATGTTTTATAAAAAGATTCACCATGACCTCCTCTCTTTTCTACTCTGTGCCTCCATTTATAAAACCCTGGGTCCCATATGCCCTTTTTAGCACTTTCTCCAACTGCCCTGACACCTTCAATAATTTGCACACAAAAAATACCCAGGTCCCTTTGTTCTTGCACCCCCTTTAGAATTGTATCCTTTTATATTGTCTCTCCTTGTTCTTCACTTCACACTTTTCTGTATTAAAATTCATCTGCCACATGTCTGTTCAGTCCACCAGCCTGCCTATGCCCTCTTGAAGTCTATCACCTTCCTCATCACAGTTCACAATACTTCCAAGTTTTGTGTCATCCTCAAATTATAAAATTGTGCCCTGCACAGCCATGGTCATTAATATAGATCAAGAAAAGCAATGGTCCTAATACTGACCTCTGGGAAACCCCACCGTATGTTTTCCTCCAGTCTGAAAAGCAACCGTTCATAACCACCTCTGTTTCTTGTCACTCAGCTAATCTTGTATCCAGGATGCTACTGTCCCTTTTATTCCATGGGCTTTAACTTTACTGATGAGCCTGTTATGTAGCACTTTATCAAATACCTTTTGGAAGTCCATGCACGCCACATCAACTACATTACCCTCATGATGGGTAGGTGGTGGCGTTGTGGTAATGTTACTGGACTAGTAATCTAGATGCCCAGGCTAGTGCTCTGGCATGGGTTCAAATCCCACCATGGCAGATGGTGAAATTTGAATTCAAGTAATAAATCTGGAATTAAAAGCTAGTTTAATGGTGACCATGAAACCATTGGCGATTGTTGTAAAAACCCATCTGCTTCACTAATGTCCCTTAGGGAAGGAAATCTGCCGTCCTTATCCGGTCTGGCCTACATAGGACAATAGACCCACAACAATGTGGTTGACTCTTAAATGCCCTCTGAAATGGCCTAGCAAGAAACTCAGTTCAAGGGCAATTAGGGAGGAGCAATAAATGTTGGCCGAGCCAATGATGCTCACATCCCACAAACAAATAAAAAAAAAATGAACCCCCTCTGTTACCTCATTGAAAATCTCAATCAAGTTAGAATTTTTTGGCCAAGGAAGTCTCAACTTCAAGAACAAGGAAGTGTAAAATTAAACCACAGAAGGTGGAGCTGCCCAACTATCAGACCCAATTCACATTGCAGGAGCGAGCCTCCTTTTAAAAGAGAATTAACTGGCTTTAAAAACATTTTTCGTCATTACACACTGCAGTATTGGAAAACAGTAACCTGCCTGTGGGTAAGAACAAAGAACAAAGAAAATTACAGCACAGGAACAGGCCCTTCGGCCCTCCAAGCCTGCGCCGATCCAGATCCTCTATCTAAACATGTTGCCCATTTTCTAAGGGTCTGTATCTCTTTGCTTCCTGCCCATTCATGTATCTGTCTAGATACATCTTAAAAGACGCTATCGTGCCTGCGTCTACCACCTCCGCTGGCAACGCGTTCCAGGCACCCACCACCCTCTGCGTAAAGAACTTTCCACGCATATCCCCCCTAAACCTTTCCCCTTTCACTTTCAACTCGTGACCCCTAGTAATTGAATCCCCCACTCTGGGAAAAAGCTTCTTGCTATCCACCCTGTCTATACCTCTCATGATTTTGTACACCTCAATCAGGTCCCCCCTCAACCTCCGTCTTTCTAATGAAAATAATCCTAATCTGCTCAACCTCTCTTCATAGCTAGCGCCCTCCATACCAGGCAACATCCTGGTGAACCTCCTCTGCACCCTCTCCAAAGCATCTACATCCTTTTGGTAATGTGGCGACCAGAACTGCACGCAGTATTCCAAATGTGGCTGGGTAGAGACCGTCCTTCCCAGATATACAATTTATACATTGTTTTCAGAGAAACAATTTACATATTATGAATTACAGCTCTGAAAATAGGAAACAGACATCTCCATTGGCTGAATCAGGTCCACAACAACAGAATGAAAGAGGGGGGGAATGGCAACACGTTTTGGTTATTATACAAAAACAGGTGCACACAAACATGCTAAATTTAGAGAAAGCACATTTTTAAGTTATTATTTACTGTTGCATGACAGCCGTGCGACCAGTAATAATCAAATCTTTACAGATAATCATTTTTTTTTTTTTTTTTAGAACATTACAGCGCAGTACAGGCCCTTCGGCCCTCGATGTTGCGCCGACCTGTGAAACCATCTGACCTACACTATTCCATTTTCATCCATATGTCTATCCAATGTCCACTTAAATGCCCTTAAAGTTGGCGAACCTACTACTGCTGCAGGCAGGGCGTTCCACGCCCTTACTACTCTCTGAGTAAAGAAACTACCTCTCACATCTGTCCGATATCTATCACCCCTCAACTTGAAGCTATGTCCCCTCGTGTTTGCCATCACCATCCGAGGAAAAAGACGCTCACTATCCACCCTATCTAACCCTCTGATTATCTTGTATGTCTCTATTAAGTCACCTCTCCTCCTCCTTCTCTCCAACGAAAACAACCTCAAGTCCCTCAGCCTTTCCTCGTAAGACCTTCCCTCCATACCAGGCAACATCCTAGTAAATCTCCTCTGCACCCTTTCCATAGCTTCCACATCCTTCCTATAATGCGGTGACCAGAACTGCACGCAATACTCCAGGTGCGGTCTCACCAGAGTTTTGTACAGCTGCAGCATGACCTCGTGGCTCCGAAACCCGAACCCCCTACTAATAAAAGCTAACACACCATATGCCTTCTTAACAGCCCTATTAACCTGGTTAGCAACCTTCAGGGATTTATGCACCTGGACACCAAGATCTCTCTGTTCATCTACACTACCAAGAATCTTCCCATTAGCCCAGTACTCTGCATTCCTGTTACTCCTTCCAAAGTGAATCACCTCACACTTTTCCGCATTAAACTCCATTTGCCATCTCTCAGCCCAGCTCTGCAGCCTATCTATGTCTCTCTGTACCCGACAACATCCTTCGGCACTATCCACAACTCCACCGACCTTAGTGTCATCTGCAAATTTACTAACCCACCCTTCTACACCCTCTTCCAGGTCATTTATAAAAATGACAAACAGCAGTGGCCCCAAAACAGATCCTTGCGGTACACCACTAGTAACTAAACTCCAGGATGAACATTTGCCATCAACCACCACCCTCTGTCTTCTTTCAGCTAGCCAATTTCTGATCCAAAGCTCTAAATCACCTTCAACCCCATACTTGCGTATTTTCTGCAATAGCCTACCGTGGGGAACCTTATCAAACGCCTTACTGAAATCCATATACACCACATCCACTGCTTTACCCTCATCCACCTGTTTGGTCACCTTCTCGAAAAACTCAATAAGGTTTGTGAGGCACGACCTACCCGTCACAAAACCGTGCTGACTATCTCTAATGTACTTATTCTTTTCAAGATGATTATAAATCCTGTCTCTTATAACCTTTTCCAACATTTTACCCACAACCGAAGTAAGGCTCACAGGTCTATAATTACCAGGGCTGTCTCTACTCCCCTTCTTGAACAAGGGGACAAGATTTGCAATCCTCCAGTCTTCCGGCACTATTCCTGTCGACAATGACGACATAAAGATCAAGGACAAAGGCTCTGCAATCTCCTCCCTAGCTTCCCAGAGAATCCTAGGATAAATCCCATCTGGCCCAGTGGACTTATCTATTTTCACACTTTCCAAAATTGCTAACACCTCCTCCTTGTGAACCTCAATCCCATCTAGCCTCGTAGCCTGAATCTCAGTATTCTCAACAACATTTTCTTTCTCTACTGTAAATACTGACGCAAAATATTCATTTAACACTTCCCCTATCTCCTCTGATTCCACACACAACTTCCCACTACTATCCTTGATTGGCCCTAATCTAACTCTAGTCATTCTTTTATTCCTGATATACCTATAGAAAGCCTTAGAGTTTTCCCTGATCCGATCCACCAATGACTTCTCGTGTCCTCTCCTTGCTCTTCTTAGCTCTCCCTTTAGATCCTTCCTGGCTAGCTTGTAGCTCTCAAGCGCCCTAACTGAGCCTTCACGTCTCATCCTAACATAAGCCTTCTTCTTCCTCTTGACAAGCGCTTCAACTTCTTTAGTAAACCACGGCTCCCTCACACGACAACTTCCTCCCTGTCTGACAGGTACATACTTATCAAGGACACGCAGTAGCTGCTCCTTGAATAAGCTCCACATTTCGATTGTTCCCATCCCCTGCAGTTTCCTTCCCCATCCTACGCATCCTAAATCTTGCCTAATCGCATCATAATTTCCTTTCCCCCAGTTATAATTCTTGCCCTGCGGTATATACCTGTCCCTGCCCATCGCTAAGGTAAACCTAACCGAATTGTGATCACTATCACCAAAGTGCTCACCTACATCTAAATCTAACACCTGGCCGGGTTCATTTCCCAGTACCAAATCCAATGTGGCATCGCCCCTGGTTGGCCTGTCTACATACTGTGTCAGAAAACCCTCCTGCACACACTGGACAAAAACTGACCCATCTAAAGTACTCGAACTATAGTATTTCCAGTCGATATTTGCAAAGTTAAAGTCCCCCATAACAACTACCCTGTTACTCTCACCCCTGTCGAGAATCATCTTCGCTATCCTTTCCTCTACATCTCTGGAACTATTCGGAGGTCTATAAAAGACTCCCAACAGGGTAACCTCACCTCTCCTGTTTCTAACCTCAGCCCATACTACCTCAGTAGCCGAGTCCTCAAACGTCCTTTCTGTCGCTGTAATACTCTCCTTGATTAACAATGCCACACCCCCCCCTGTTTTACCATCTTCTCTGTTCTTACTGAAACATCTAAATCCCGGAATCTGCAACATCCATTCCTGCCCCTGCTCTACCCATGTCTCTGAAATGGCCACAACATCAGGATCCCAGGTACCAACCCATGCTGCAAGCTCACCCACCTTATTCCGGATGCTCCTGGCGTTGAAATAGACACACTTTAAACCAGGTTCTTGCTTGCCAGTGCCCTCTTGCGTCCTTGTAACCATATCCCTGACCTCACTACTCTCAACATCCTGTACACTGGCACTACAATTTAGGTTCCCATTCCCCTGCTGAATTAGTTTAAACCCCCCCGAAGAGCACTCGCAAACCTCCCCCCCAGGATATTGGTACCCCTCTGGTTCAGGTGAAGACCATCCTGTTTGTAGAGGTCCCACCGACCCCAGAAAGAGCCCCAATTATCCAGGAAACCAAAACCCTCCCTCCTGCACCATCCCTGCAGCCATGTGTTCAACTCCTCTCTCTCCCTATTCCTCGCTTCGCTATCACGTGGCACGGGCAACAACCCAGAGATAACAACTCTGTTTGTTCTCGCTCTAAGCTTCCACCCTAGCTCCCTGAATTTCTGTCTTAAATCCCCATCTCTCTTCCTACCTATGTCGTTGGTGCCTATGTGGACCACGACTTGGGGCTGCTCCCCCTCCCCATTAAGGATCCCAAAAACACGATCCGAGACATCACGAACCCTGGCACCTGGGAGGCAACATACCAACCGTGAGTCTCTCTCGTTCCCACAGAACCTCCTATCTGTTCCCCTAACTATGGAGTCCCCAATGACTAATGTTCTGCTCCTCTTCCCCCTTCCCTTCTGAGCAACAGGGACAGACTCTGTGCCAGATATCTGTACCCCATTGCTTACCCCTGGTAAGTCGTCCCCCGCAACAGTATCCAAAACGGTATACCTGTTGTTGAGGGAAACGGCCACAGGGGATCCCTGCACTGCCTGCTGGTTCCCTCTCCTTCCCCTGACGGTAACCCATCTACCTACTTCTTTTACCTGAGGTGTGACTACCTCCCCATAACTCCTCTCAATAACCTCCTCCGCCTCCCGAATGATCCGAAGTTCATCCAGCTCCAGCTCCAGTTCCCTAACGCGGTTCTCGAGGAGCTGGAGTTGGGTGCACTTCCCACAGATGCAGTCAGCAGGGACACTCTTGGCGACCCTTACCTACCACATTCTGCAGGAGGAACATGCAACTGCCTTAACCTCCATTCCCACTACAGCCACCACACAAATATATACCTTTTTCCTTACCCAGCAGTCCCCTGGTCCTCCGAAAACAAAAGGGAATTCACTTTTAAACTTACGCTGAAATTGACTTCACAGCTGTAAGCCCGTTCACGCACCTCCGTTGCTATCCACGCTGCAGTCACCGAAACTAAAAGAAAGAGATTCTAAACCACACAAATATATACCTTTTTCCTTACCCAGCAGTCCCCTGGTCCTCCGAAAACAAAAGGGAATTCACTTTTAAACTTACGCTGAAATTGACTTCACAGCTGTAAGCCCGTTCACACACCTCCGTTGCTATCCACGCTGCAGTCACCGAAACTAAAAAACATTGTGACACAGTAACGTAGTTACAATCCCCATTTCCCCTCAACAGACATCAGGAGGCGGCACTTAAGTCACCTGTTTTACTCAGGAACAATGGCAGTAATTTTGTGAATAATCATGGTTCCGTCTTCTCTTTAACAACGAGTTATGAATATTTCACTTTCATAAGGTGCTATATCTATTACCAAACAGGGTTAATGTCATTTTGCAATTCATATACATAGCTGAAAATTATATACAACTAGACAATTTTATTCGCACTGTCCTCATCAGACAGTGATGAGTTGGGGAGAATCCCTGTTTGCTTGGACTGCCTCTGTTGGCTTCCATTTCATGCCTAATCTACAATTTTAAAAGCTTGTTCCTCTCAGTCTAGACAAAGCACAACAAATCTTACAGAGAAGTGAAACGGTGCTTTATCTGTACCCCAGTGGCTTGATGTTTCTTGTCCTTTTTTGGTCTCCCTCCATCCCCCCGCCCCACCCCGTTCCATTGGCAACTCATCCGACTCAGCGTACTTCTAACTTCCAGTTACCCGTTAAAAAATGCCCATTGACAAATGTTACCAGTCAGACCTCCTCACATTCACCTCTGTTGCTTCTTTTGTCATGATAATGACATAAAAACCAGAGCTCCAGTTTTACAAAGAGCAGCCAGTATGTCTATACTAGAATCCCATGTCCAACTTCTCTGCAGAAACATTCAAGCTGTGACCCCCTAGCTTCCTGTTACTCCAACACATTGAATTAAAATCCTCATCTCCAAATGTCTCCAATTCCTAACTCTGCACTTTCCTTCAGCCTTAATCCTATGCCCTTTGAATACTTTGTATCAATGTTTAATAAGGAAGAGGAAACTGACAAAATATCAGTAGAAGCAGAGAGAGTAGAGGCAATGGACAGGGTAAGAATTACAGGGAGGAGATGCTGGAAAGGCTGGCTATGCTTTTACATTTTACATGGCGGCAGAGGGCATCCCCACCGACTTAAAAGTCGGGTGCGAGTCCACCTCCACCGGGCCTAGAAGCCACACAGTGATTTTGCGTGGCACAGGCCCTTAATTAGTCTCGGGTGGATCATCCCCTGCTCTGAGGCAGGAAGTCCCGCCTCCAAGAATTGCTGGTCAATCAGCAAGCTGGCAGCTCTTCAGTCCCAGCGGCACCACCGGGAGCGATGGCCACTTCTCGGACTGCAACCGATCAGTCGAGGACCATGGACATTGGCCTCCAGAAAGGTGAGTGGGATTCGGGCCTCACCGGGGACAATTGGCTGGGCCCCAGCGAGGCGGGTGTGGGTTGTTCAGGAGGATGGGGGTGGTGCTCCAATGGGCATGGTTTATGCTGCTGGGTGTTGCCTCTGTGGGGCACTGGGTGCCCGATTAGGAGGGTCCCCCCACGGGCCCACAAGGAGGCCGCCTGGTATTACTGCAAGGCCTCCTTAGGTGCTGAAGCTCCGAGCCGCCATTGGTAAAGTACTAGCGGCTGCAAGAGGAGGCCCTTTAGTGGCAAGTAATTGGCTACTTAAGGGCCTCAATTGGCCTGAGGCGGGCAGGTTTTTTTCAACCTCCCTCGCTGCTGGTAAAATGGTATGGGGGCGGGTAGCCGATGGGAACAGCATACATTAATCAGAGTGTGACAGGAAGGGACAGAGAATACGAGCATATGAGTACAGCAGAAATTAGAACCAGAGTAGGTAAAAATGGTAAAAAGTCAAAGCTTAAGGCTCTTTATCTGAATGCACGTAGCATTTGTAACAAGATAGATGAGCTGACAGCACAGATAGAAATAAATGAATATGATTTGATAGCAATCACAGAGACGTGGTTGCAGGATGACCAGGACTGGAATCTCAATGTTCAAGGATATTTGAAGTTCTAGAAGAATAGGCGGAAAGGAAAAGGAGGTGGGGTAGCTTTGTTATTAAAGGAAGGGATCAGTGCAGTTGTGAGTAATGTTATAGGTGTAATAGATCATGATGTAGAATCAGTTTGGGTGGAAATAAGGAATAGCAAGGAAAAGAAATCACGGGTGGGAGTGGTCTATAGGCCTCCCAAGGAGTTGCCTCTCTGTAGGACAAAATATTAATCAGGAAATAATGGAGGTGTGTAAGAAGGGCACTGCAATTATCATGGGTGATTTTAATCTGCATATAGACTGGACAAATCAAATTGGCAAGGGTAACATGGAAGACGAATTTGTAGAGTACATCAGGGATTGTTTCTTAGAACAATACATTGCAGAACCTACCCAGGAACAGGCTATTTTAGATTTGGTAATGTGTAATGAGGTAGGATTAATAAGAGATCTCGTAGTTAAGGATCCTCTAGGGGGAAGCGATCATAACATGGTAGAATTTCAAATTCAGTTTGAGGGTGAGCAACTCGGGTCTCAAACCAGTGTCTTCAACTTAAACAAGGGGAATTACAGAGGTATGAAGAAAGAGTTGTCTAAAGCGGGCTGGGAAAATAGACTACAGGGGAAGTCAGTAGATGAGCAGTGGCAGACTTTTAAGCAGATATTTTATAACACTCAGCAAACATTTATTCCGGTAAGAAGGAAGGACTTGAAGAGAATGATGAACCACCCGTGGATAACAAAGGAAGTTAAGGAGAGTATCAAATCAAAAACAAAGGTGTACAAAGTGGCGAAAGCTAGTGGTAGGCCAGAGGATTGGGAATTTTTTAGAAACCTGCAGTGGATGACTATAAAACTAATAAAGAGGGAGAAAATTGATTATGAGAGTAAACTGGCAAGAAATACAAAAACAAACAGTAAGAACTTCTACGGGTTTATAAAAAGGAGGAGAGTAGCTAAAGTAAGTGTGGGATCCTTAGAGGATGAGACTGGGGAATTAATAACAGGGAACAGGGAAATGGCAGATAATTTAAACCCATATTTTGCATCGGTCTTCAATATAAACATCCCAACAATAATAGGCGAGCAAGGTGTAAATGAGAGGGAGGAACTTGTAACAATCTCTATCATGAGGGAAAAGGTGCTTGACAAACTGATGGGACTATAGGCAGACATGTTGCCAGGACCTGATGGCCTGCATCCAAGGGTATTAAGAGAAGTGGCTGCAGAGATCGTGGAGACATTGATTATAATATACCAAAACTCACTGGATTCCAGTAGGGTACCAGTGGATTGGAAAACCGCTAATGTGACGCCCCTATTCAAGAAAGGAGGAAGACAGAAAGCAGGAAACTATAGACCTGTTAGCTTAACATCTGTCATTGGGAAATTGCTAGAGTCCATTATTAAGGAAGAAATAGGACATTTAGAAAATCATAATGCAATCAAACAGAGCCGACATAGTTTTATGAAAGGGAAATCATGTTTGACAAATTTGTTAGAGTTCTTTGAGGATATAACAAGCAGACTGGATAAAGGGGAACCGATAGATGTAGTGTATTTGGATTTTCAGAAGGTGTTCGAGAAGGTGCCACATAAAAGGTTATAGCACAATATAGTAGCTCAGGGTATTGGGGGTAATGTGTTGGTGTGGATTGAGGATTGGCTAACACACAGAAGGCTGAGAGTCGGGATCAATGGTCTTTTTCAGGTTGGAAAGCCGTAACTAGTGGGGTGCCACAAGGATTGGTCCTAGGGCCTCAACTATTTACTATCTATATTAATGACTTGGAGGAAGGGACAGAGTGTAGTGTATCCAAATTTGCTGATGATACAAAAATAGGTGGGAAATAGGTGATGAGGACACAAAGAATCTGCAAAGGGATATAGATAGGTTAAGTGAGTGGGCAAAAACTTGGCAGATGGTGTTCAATATGGGAACGTGTGAGGTAATCCACTTTGGTAGGAAGAATAAAAAGGCAGATTATTATTTAGCTGGAGAAAGACTACAAAATATTGCAGTACAGAGGGATCTGGGTGTTCTTGCACATAAAACACAAAAAGTTAGCAAGCAGGTGCAGCAAGTGATTAGGAAGACAAATGGAATTTTGGCCTTTATTGCTAGGGGGTTAGAGTTTAGAAATAGGGAAGTCTTGTTCCAACTGTACGGGGTATTGGTGAGGCCGCACCTGGAGTACTGCATACAGTTTTGGTCCCTGTATTTAAGGAAGAATATACTAGCATTGGAGGCAGTTCAGAAAAGGCTCACTAGGCTGATTCCTGGGATGAAGGGGTTATCTTATCCAGAACGACTAAACAGGTTAGGCCTTTATTCATTGGAGTTTAGAAGAATGAGAGGTGATCTTATTGAAACATATAAGATTCTAAGGGGGCTTGACAGGGTAGATGTTGAGAATATGTTTCCACTAGTGGGGGAATCTCGAACTAGGGGACATAGAATAAGGGGCACACATTTAAAACTGAGATGCAAAGGAGTTTCTTCTCTCAGAGGGTGGTGAATCTCTGGAATTCTCTATTTAAGGAGGTGGTAGATAGATATTTGAAATCTCGGGGAGTCGAGGGTTATGCGGAGCAGGCCTGAACGAGGAGTTGAGGCCTGTGATAGATCAACCATGATCTTATTGAATGGCAGGGCAGGCTAGAGGGGCTGAATGGCCTACTCCTGCTCCTATTTCTTATGTTCTTATTCTAAGTCACATGGCCCAGATGGCTTGCATCCCAGGTTGCTAAAGGAAGTGGGGGTGGAGATAGTAGAAAGGCTTGCCATAATCTTCCAATCTTTCCTGGATACTGGGGAGGTGCCAGAGGATTAGAGAGTGGCAAATGTGACTTATTCAAGAAAGGGTGAATGGGCAGTCCTAGCAGCTACAAGCCAGTTAGTTTAACATCAGTAGTGGGTAAGGTTTTAGAAATAATCAGGGAAAAAATCAATAGGCACTTGGAAAGGTTTGAGTTAATTAAGGATAGCCAGCACGGATTTGGAAAAGGCAGATCATGCTTGACGAATCTAATTGAATTTTTTGATGATGTAGCAGAGAAGGTTGATGAAGGGAATGTGGTGGCTGTTGTCTATATAGATTTTAAGAAAATGTTTGATAAAGTACCACATAAAAGGCTGGTTAACAAAATTGAAGCTCGTGTAATAGGAGGGTCAGTGTCCAATTGGATAAAAAATTGGCATAAGGACAGAAAATAGCGAGTTGTGGTAAATTGTTGTTTTTTCAAACTGGAGGATGTTCGACAATGATGTTTCCCAAGGGTCAGTGCTGAGATCACTGCTTCTTTTGCTATATATAAATGACTTGCATCTTGGCATACAAAGTAGAATTTCATAAATTGCTGATGATACCAAACTTTGAGGAGTGGCAAACAGTGAGGATGATACGAATTGCCTACAACAGGGCATAGATAGGCTAGCAGAATGAGCAGACAAGTGGCAGATGGAAGTGTGAGGCGATGCATTTTGGCAGAAGAGTTAGAGTGAGGCAACATAGACTTATTTACAAGGTTAGATTGGAAAAGCTGGGATTGTTCTCCTTGGAGCAAAGAAGATTGAGGGGAGATTTGATAGAGGTTGTTACGATCAGGTGAGAAGGACCCTCATGTCCTTCCGCTTATTTGACCGCAACAAAGTTTATTCCTTTTTAAACAGTGGATGTGCTTACCACTTCAGTCAGTGTCTTACCTTTTTCCTTTGTTGTGATCATAAAAGAACCAATCAGTCAGGTTTTCTTGAGTTTAAACAAGAAAGAGATGAGTTTATTATACTGAACAATTTAAACCCGATCTAAATAGGATAATAAAACAACGCTACACATTCTCACACACTCACATGAGAATCACACACACACACAAATAGATTAGACTGATGAGGGGTAGATTTGTGTGCAGTTTGTGGCTGACCCACCTGGTTCAGGCTTTTCTTGTCGGCAGAATTGTAGGCAGATTTCTTCTCCTGGTGTCTTTGTCTTGGATCTAGCACCCAGCAGCTAGGCTTTGCACAAGGTCTTCTATAGAGAGAGAAAGAGAGAGAGACCCCTTCTTGCTTCTGCACAGAATGAGTTACTGGCTTGACTGCCTTGTCCAAGGGAAAACTCCCAGCTTTCACAGAGATGGACAGATGGTCAGATGACTGCCTCAGTATATTGTCTAGAACCTTCTAATGAGATTCAAGTTTAGGAATTTCAGTCCCTTAGGCCTCAGGATGTTAACATTTACACCTGGAAGGGTTGGTCCTTTCAAGGTCAGTGTGCCATGATGACTTTGAATGTCCTACTAATGAATAAAATCTCCTGTGGTTCACTCAGTCGAGTAAGCTATTGTCTTGGGTGCAGACTCATCAGACATGTGTCTCCACTTTGAGGCCTTGGAATGTGTAAGGTGTTCAAATGCAAATTGCGATGGCCATAAAAGTGAACTGTAGAATTCCAGCTCTTTTTGTTTCATGACAAGTTTAATGTAGGTTTCTAATCGATGAATTAAAAAATCCTCCTTTGGCATAGCAAGTTTTCTTGACAAGGTGTACAAGATTATGACAGGCTTAGGTACGTTAGATAAGGAAAAACTGTTTCCATTAACTGATGGTACAAGGACTAGGGGACACATCCTGTCATGAATGGTGGTGGACAGTGAAACAACTGACAGGAGGAGGAGGGTCCACAAATATCCTCATCCTCAATGATGGGGGAGCCCAGCACGTCAGCGCAAAAAACAAGACTGAAGCATTTGCATCCATCTTCAGCCAGAAGTGCCGAGTGTATGATCCATCTCGGCCTCCTCCTGAGGTCCCCAGCATCGCAGATGCCAGTCTTCAGCCAATCTGATTCTCTCCACGTGATATCAAGAAACAGCTGAAGGCACTGGATTCGGCAAAGGCCCTGACAATATTCGGCAATAGTACTGAAAACTTGTGCTCCAAAACTTGCCGCGCCCCTAGCCAACCTTTTCCGGTATAGCGACAACACTGGCATCTACCAGGCAATGTGAAAAATTGCCCAGGTATGTCCTCTGCACAAAAAGCAGGACAAATCCAACCCAGCCAATTACCGCCCTATCAGTCGACTCCCGATCATCAGCAAAGTGATGGAAGGGGTCGTTAACAGTGCTATCAAGCGGGCACTTGCTTACCAATAACCTACTCAAAGACACTCAGTTTGCGTTCTGTCAGGGCCACTCAGCTCCTGACCTCATTACAGCCTTGGTCCAAGTGGCAGCAGTGTGTACCATCTACAAGATTCACTGCAGCAACACACCAAGGCTCCTTGGACAGCACCTTCCAAACCCGCGACTTCTACCACCTAGAAGGACAAGGTCAGCAGATGCACAG
This sequence comes from Heterodontus francisci, assembly GCF_036365525.1. NCBI lineage: Eukaryota > Metazoa > Chordata > Chondrichthyes > Heterodontiformes > Heterodontidae > Heterodontus > Heterodontus francisci. Next base: position 38,293,491 of record NC_090371.1, read on the forward strand.
GAACACCATCACCATCAAGTTCCCCTCCAAGCCATGCACTATCCTGACTTGGAACTAAATCACCGTTTCCTCACTGTCGCTGGGTCAAAATCCTGGAACGCCCTTACTAACAGCACTGTTGGTTCAAGACGGCAGCTCACCACCACCTTCTCAAGAGCAGTTAGGGATGGGCAATAAATGCTGTCCTAGCTAGCGATGCCTACATCCCCCGAATGAATAAAAAAAAACACAGATTGAAAGTTTTGGGCAAGAGATGCTGGGGAATGAGAGGAAGAATTTTTTTATGCAACGAGTGGTAATGATCTGGAACTCTCTGCCCACAAGGGTGGTGAAAGCAGAGACAATCAATGATTTCAAATGGAGATTGGATGGGCACCTAGAGGAGATAATCTTGTCGGGCTACGGGGATTGACTGGGGAGTGGGACTGACTGGATTTCTCTGCAGAGAGCCAGCACGGACTCGATGGGCTGAATGGCCTCTTTCTTCACCATAGCTAACTTATTACTCTATGACTGCTCTGGTCCTCTAACTGTGACCTGCTGATGATACCCTTCTCTCTGCTCCCACTAGCCTTAGCTCAGTCCTATTCTCTGGAACTCCCATCCACTATCCCCCAAGTATCTCCACCTCCCCCCCCCGCCCCGCACTGTAACCTTTCGAAGTCTTCAGAAATGCTTTTCTTCATTGTCAGGTGTGGCTCAGTTGTTAGCAGTCTCACTGGTAAATCCCAATGTTCAGGGTTCAAGTTCTATTCCAGGACCTGAGCAGAGAAATCAATGCTGACGTTCCAGTGCTGTATTGAGGGAGCACTGCAGTGTGAGAGGTGCAACCTTTTGGATAAGATGTTAAACCCAGGCCCCATCTGCTTTTTCAGCTGGATGTAAAAATCACAGGCACTATTTTGAAGAGGTGCAGCATAGCAATCCTTGCTGTCCTAGTCCATATTTAACCCGCCAATCAACATTTTGTGTACAAAAAACAGATTATTTGGTCATTATCACATTGCTGTTTGTGGGAATTTTCTTTGTATAGATTAGCTGCTGTGTTTCCTACATTACGACAGTGACTACACTTCAAAAGTACTTCATTGGCTGTAAAGTGCTTTGCGACATCAAGTGGTCATGAAAGGCACTATATAAATGCAAGTCTTTCTTTTCCTTTCTCTTCAACCAAGGGTCTAGTCACCTCTCTTAATTCTCCTTCAAAGACCTGGCACCTACTCCCCTCTTTCTCTGTGGAGCGACTTGCAATGTTTTTTCTACATGAAAGTTGTTATGTAAAGGCAAGCTGTTAATATTAAGGTCAGGGATTCAGCTGCGATTACTCTGAACTGTTTTTTTAGTGTGTTTAACAGATTGTTGATCTCACTGTAAGTATGCCAAAACAGTTGACAGTAACTATTGGCAATGTTTCTTAGCCATCACTTGATTCATATATTTAAAGTGGCATAAATAAATTTGAAAATATTAGAAGTATACAGACAGCAAGTCAGTCAGCAACTGAAAGAGAAGAGACAGGTTAATGTTTCATTGGGATCTTTCATTAGAATTACTGTAGTCAAGAAAAGAGCATCTCTTTAGAAATTTATATAGGGTTCTACAGGAGGATTTTCCTTCCAATAATAGCACTTCTCCACCCATAATATTAACCTGCATCTCTCTTTAAGATGCTAACTGATCTGCATTTCTAGCACGTTGCGATTTCCAAAATTTACAGTTTCTCTTTTTTTGATCTCTATTCAGTTCTAACACATGTGCTAGTTTGCGTTGCTAAACTCCCCGAACATTTAAAGATTGTGAACATGGTGTATTTTTGTACAAGTCAGCTTATTGATAAAGGCCCACATGTCCTTCTTTGTGCTTTTTTAAAATCGGTTTTGAAGCATGCAATAGTGTTTTGTTTTTTTCGCATGATTTTGGTATCATGTGTAAGTCTGGTCTGTCCAAACACTATACTCCAGGCTAATAAACATAAGCGTATCTCATTCAAAAAAGACAGCCATAAAAACACAACTTTACCCTTTTCGTGGCTGGCTCCATGGAATGTTTTTCATAGTCTCTGAGAATAATGTGGTATTTATTACAGATATTTCTCTTGGTCACCAGATAATATGTGTGGAAAACAGAATGTGTATTGAGTTAAGCGTTATAATGGTATGTAGTGCAAAAATAATGGTGAGATTAACGGTGCCCACTGTTATTTATGCTGAAAATCAGAAAACAATTCAGGCAAGCACAGTTAAACATTTAACACAGTTAAAATCTAGAAGTTGCTGTCTAAGATGTGCCACTGTTCTGTAAGCTGTGCTGTCTGGTGCTGTTTTCAATTCTACTGAAAGGCGTGAAGTTCCTATACTTCCGTCATTGATATGGTTTAAACTCGCCACAGAGAATTAGGGCACATCCATTTCAGACTAAGCACACATTTTAATGGCATGATAAGTCTTAATTACTGCCTAGCAACCTCTTGGGCACTGAAAGTTAACTTTTAGAAAGGTGGAGTCTCATTCTTTCAGATTTCAGTTGTTGGAGATTTAAAACAAAAATTTAAATTACATTGTTTTTATTTTTCTCTTTCTGTCTCTTTTATCACTTTTTAAACTCTAATCTTCTCTTTTTATTTTGTTTCCTATACCTGATTTGACATTTTGTTCACTGTTCGAATTTACACTTCCTGGTTCAGACTCTGCACTGCTCATTAACAATACTTCAATCTGATTGGTTAAGGAGACACACATTTGTTTGCCTTATTCAGACAGGTCCCAGATGTCCTGGATGCCGTTTGGATCTCTAACTTGCAGCAAATTCCAATGTAAAAGGGCATAGAAATTAAATGGGCAAGTCTAGTCTAACGAATGGCGGGTACCATTCATTTACTGGCTACAGTGAATTCTAGCCCAATATTATTGAGTTACAGTGAACACAGAGGGTAGATTTTTAACTTCCCAACCTGGCATAAAAGTGGCACGTCTCACTAACTGCCCTTTAATTTCACCGCCAAATTCTCATCTTGATTGCGAAAGAGTTACATTTATATTGCATCTTTCTCAACCTCAGGATGTGCTACAGCACTTCATAGCCAATGAAATGCTTTTGAATTGTTGTAATGCAGGAAACATGGCAGCCAGTTTATGCACAGTAAGTTCCCACAAATAGTCATGGGATAAATGAGCAAATAATCTGTTTTAGTGATATTTGTTGAAGGGCAAATATTGGCCAGAACACTGGGGAGAATTCCCCTGCTCTTCTTCAAAATAGTACCATGGAATCTTTTATCAACGGTAACACTAATCAGGTGGTTTCTATAAGAGACTGGCTCAATGCAATGCCAGTTTTATGCTCAGGTGACAAGTTGAAAATCTACCCCAGTATAACTTTGTTATTCTTTTGGGCCTCCTTATCTCGAGAGACAATGGATATGCGCCTGGAGGTGGTCAGTGGTTTGTGGAGCAGCGCCTGGAGTGGCTATAAAGGCCAATTCTAGAGTGACAGGCTCTTCCACAGGTGCTGCAGAGAAATTTGTTTGTCGGGGCTGTTGCACAGTTGGCTCTACCCTTGCGCCTCTGTCTTTTTCCCTGCCAGCTACTAAGTCTCTTCGACTCGCCACAATTTAGCCCTGTCTTTATGGCTGCCCGCCAGCTCTGGCGAATGCTGGCAACTGACTCCCACGACTTGTGATCAATGTCACACGATTTCATGTCGCGTTTGCAGACGTCTTTATAGCGGAGAAATGGACGGCCGGTGGGTCTGATACCAGTGGCGAGCTCGCTGTACAATGTGTCTTTGGGGATCCTGCCATCTTCCATGCGGCTCACATGGCCAAGCCATCTCAAGCGCTGCTGACTCAGTAGTGTGTATAAGCTGGGGGTGTTGGGGTAACTTTGTTACAATGCTGAATATATGTGGAGCATTACATTGCTTGCATAGGATACCTATGCTGATTGCACAACAGCATGTCAACTATTGACCTGCCTTGAATGAACATGATTATTGTACAATAGTTGCTCCTCCATCAAACCAAACCAGTCTGATTTATTAGAGCTTAAAGGCCATGCCTGGTCCATAGGCTACAGCTAGGACATCCATGTCTTAAGGATTACATTGATAGAGGACCATTGACCCAAGTTGACACTATTCTTTTGTATCAGCTAGACAACCCCTGAGACCCTTATTTTTATAAGGCTTGCAAACTGGTGTTGGACTTCTAAGTAAATCTAAAGCATAGGCACAGATTTCCTCTCCTTTAGTAATGTGAATTATGAGTCTCCAATCTTGATTTGGAGCAGAAGCAGGAAATAGAGTAATTAAGAGTAAAGAGCAAAACTTCAATCTACCAGTCTCCCATCTCCCTTTCTTTATGCTTCCATTTCACTATAATAAACGTGCCTTCACTTCTGATCCATTTTTGCCTGGAAGTACATTTTTATTTTGACTTGTGAATCCATTCAAACCTCATCCAGACAATTCTACCATTAAAAAAAAGCTAACATAGATATGTTCAGCATCAATGTTTTAAAGGAAGATAGCAGGAGGGAAAAAAAGACTGCTATACTGTAAGAGTTGCTGCGATTTACAGTCTCAAAGTTCTGGAGGCCAACAATAACTCCAACTGTGCAAGTGATGAGTTGCTTGCTCAAGCTAAAAAACAACTTTCTGACAAGTGAACAACTGCCATATATTTGCATGAAGCATAAACGCCGATTGACAACACAGATATAGTTTTAGGACTGAAGTTAACATAGCAATGAGAAGAAGGACAGCGTGGGATGAAGACTGAAGGGAGGGAGACTTTGAGGACTGAGGAGGGTAAATGGATGAGAAGCAAGAACAACAGCCCTTGGGATTATAAGGAGCAAGGGCAGAAAGAAGATAAGGAGCAAGGACCATGAGTAGATAAGGGGAGAGAGCAGAAAATGATTGGAGGAGTAAGGGCAACAGGAGATAAGGAGCAAGGGCTGGAAGAGGATGTGGCCCCTGTTCAGAAGCAAAGGCACTTTTATTATGATGGAGTGAAAGAAAAATAGATTTGGAAGAGTGTTGGACAGAGATTGTGGTTCTCTTGAGATAAGGAGTGAGGGCAGCAAGGAGGAGGAGGGGTAAGAGCAGCAAGGCAAAGAGTGCAAACAGAAAGCAGCTAAGGCAGTAAGAAAATGAGCAGTGAGGACAGAGGAAGAATGAGAGTTGAGGACATCAGTGAGATAAGGAGTGTGGGCAGCTGGGGAACAGGGGTCGGCAACGTGTCCGTACACTGACACCAGTGTCCATTGTAAAAAATTTTGAGACCCATGACTGGTAATTCCAGGGATGAGAAATTTCCCCCATTGGCTTCTTCTTTCCGACCAGACCAGCTTTAAATAAAAATTGCACTGCCAATTTCACAGCTGAATTGGAATTTCTAAGCTCAGATCTTTATCTAATGCTCATTAACACTCACAGAATCACAGAATAATACAATGCAGAAGAGGCCTTTCAGCCGATCGAGTCCGCACCGATGCATTAAAGACACCTGACCTGTCTACCTAATCCCATTTGCCAGCACTTGGCTCATAGCCTTGAATGTTATGACGTGCCAAGTGCTCATCCAGGTACTTTTTAAAGGATATGAGGCAACCCGCCTCTACCACCATCCCAGGCAGGGCATTCCAGGTCGTCACCACCCTCTGGGTAAAAATTTCTCCTTTCCATATTCACAGCTGACAGGTGCTGAGAGCAGGAACAGCAGTTTCCAAACTTTGGACAGATCCGGGGTTTTCCGGCAGATGCCTTTTTTTTAAAGCCCGCTGGAAAACCACGAATCTGTCTGAAGTTCGGAAACTGCTGTTCCCACTCTCAGCAGCAGTCAAAGAGAGGGAGGGGGTGTAGAGTGAGAGAGGGAGGGGGGCAAAGAGAGAGAGGGGGATTAGGGGGACAGACAGAGAAAGAGACTGGGACAGAGAGAGAGGGGGCAGAAAGAATGAGGGGGACAGAGGAAGAGAGAAAGGGGGGGACGGGGGTGGGAGGGCAGAGAGAGAGAGGGGTCGGGGAGAGAGAGAAGGAGCAGAGAGAGAGAGAAAGAGAGGGCAGAGAGAGGGGGGGAAGAGCGAGAGGTAGACAGAGATGGGGAAGGGAAAGAGGGCGGAAAGATCGAGAGGGAGACAGATAGAGGGAGCTGAGAGAGAGAGAGAAAGCCGAGAGACAGAGAGAGAGGGGGGGAACAGAGAGAGTGAGGGGCCAGAGAGAGAGGGGAGCAGAGTGATGGGGGACAGAGAGAGAGGGGGGGACAGAGAGAGAGAGAGCAGGAGAACAGAGAGCAGGGGAACAGAGAGAGGGGGGAACAGCGAGAGAGAGGGAGAAAGAGAGAGAGAGAGGGGCTCAGAGAGAGATGGGATCAGAGAGAGGGAGATGATACAGAGAGGGGATGAAACAAAGAGGGCGGAACAACACGGGGGGGGGGCGACACAGAGGGAGAACAACACAGAAGGGGCCAACATGGGGGAGAGGGACAATACAGAGAGTGGGAACCAAACAGAAGAGGGGAGCACAGAGAGGGGGGACACCGAGAAGGAGAGGGATAGACAGAAAGAGAGGGGGGAGGGAGCGCGATCGCGATCACTCCCGACAGAGGGACATCTATCCGGAATACTCCGCATTGCTACAACACGTGTGTGGGCAAACATTGACTACTTGTGCAAGCAAACAAAAATGCCAGATATCTCACTAAATTAGTGTCCAACATAGTGCCAAGAAAGTAAGTCAATAAATTAGGGTTCAATAATTTCAATAATATGACTGGTCCCCTTTTTTATTTTTATTTTTTATTTTATTTTAGTTGGTTTCATCATTCAATTTTTTTTTTACCATGTGCCTGCCCACTTTTTTTCATGTTTGTGCTTTTGGCTAGGGCTTTCATTATTCTGTCTTTTCACACCCTCTCTGCACTGATGCTTTGTCTTTCACTACACCATTAATACACTCTTTGCCTTTGTCTTTGCCCCATGACCTTCTTGTCAGTTATTCTCTTTGACCCTCTGTCCTATCAACACCTTCCGTTTTGTTCTCTTTTGCCCCACCCCTGCTTTTTTGCTTAAAACCTATTATATTTCTAACCTTTGCCAGTTCTGATGAAAGGTCACTGACCTAAAACATTAACTCTGCTCCTCTCTCCACAGATGCTGCCAGACCTGCTGACTATTTCCAGCACTTCTTGTTTTTCAGATTTCCAGCATCTGAAGTATTTTGCTTTGATTTCAATAAACTAGTCATCTCATTTAAAGCTTCTTCACAAAAATGTACATTTGTTGTTTTGATTAGCAGTAAGATACATTTTTAATGCCTTTATCAATTCAAAATTGTCCCACCAACCCCCTTTGTAAGACAAAAATTTTAATGTGGCCCCCCACCCTCCACACAAAAAGGTTGGACACCCTTGCTCCAAGCCTGTAACCTTGTGTTTTAAAATAACCTAGCAGTTAGGTTAGTTCAAAACACAAGTTTTAAAGGCTTGTGTTATATAAACTCATTTTAAATTGACAAAAGTCACTTAGGGAATGTCTCAACTTCTACATTCTGGCATGCATTACTTTCACTTGGGACACAAGCTCAGTGACATGTTGAAAGTTTCTGGACTTTTACTTCTATATAAATGTGGGCAATTCTATTACTATCCATTTGGAACCATATTGTTCCAGAGCTTATATTGAGGGGAAAATAGGCAAGAACATTCAAAGAATCGCCAGAAGTTAGCATTGTAAGTTCCATATGAATATAAGAGTATGATGTAATGGGGCTAAGTGATATTAGCAAAAACAGGATGCTGCTGACCCATATACATTAGTTAGTAAAAACAATGTAACAGATAGCTTTAATAAACCTTAATCTATGATGAACTGTTTACGATTCCTTAACAAATCCATGCTGCATTTGCAGTTTTAAAAACTGTCAGGGAAGACATAATAAAAATGAATTATGTTTTAATTGTCATATTAGAAACAGTCATTAATTTTTTTTGTTGTGAATTGGATTAAAAGACAAGTTTTACAAGTATGTTAAAGATCAGTAACTCCAATGTGCATCATTTATTCTCCAGTTTGAAGGCAGATAACCTGAGTGGCCAATGACATTTGAAAGTTGTTTGTATCATATAACTACATTATTTTAAAAATGCACCTTTGCTAACAGGTGAGAGATTTGGTTTGGGCATAAATTGGTTAGAGGGAGTACAATCGTACAGATAGTGACTAAACATTTTGTAATTGAATAATACATGCAGTATTAACCGCTCAACATTTTGCAGAAAAGCTTTTGTCAGAGCTGAATCAGAATTGACAGTGATAGACTGTGATATAGGCATATGTGAATTTAAGAGAATCACTTTATTGGAGGAACTGAAGGGCGCTCTTTATTTGTAATTGTGTTTACCTAGTTTTGTCACTAGCTTTGGTGAGTAAATGACATTTTGTCTATGAAAGATTCTGTTGTTTCTGTATCTTGAAATCCAGGACCTAGTTTAACAGACTGTCAACATGAATAAACTAGTCTTGGCTACCTAACATTAATCTTTCTGTCCCTTCCTGTCCCATTCTACTTTTCTATTTTACATGACTGTTCTGAAGTACTACCTGCTGCCCTGTCTTCAGACACAGAAACAGATGGAGAAGGTACACAATCATTGACCATCATGAGTTAAGTTGTCTTGTGACATTAGCAGTGTGAGAAATGGTTCATTTTCCTATTGCTGATGTTTCTACTGCCTCACTTCAATAACCACAATAACAATCCTCTCCTTGAGTTTCATGGTTTATTGTACACTCTTGACACAATGTGAATCCACAGAGGTCATCTGATAAGGTCCATCTATCGCCCCGTGACATGGTGTAGCTAGCTCTACTCTATCAACAACAGTAATTCACATTGGCATTACATACTATTTTGCTTGTGAGCTAGCTAATACAGTTGTGCTGCTTTCCATTGATGTTTGTATGCCGAGCTACTTTATTTAAAGGGAGAAATGTGTTTTAAATCAGACTGTGTTATTAGATTGGCTATACATTTTATATACATATTAATTGCCCCCATGTCCGTGGCTGAGCCAATAATTTTGTCAAATGTCTGTGGTGTAACATATTGGTGCCTATCCCTGCTGGGGAATGAGGAACAAGAGCAGCAAGGCCCTATAGATTAAGAGCTGTGAGGACAAAAGGAGCGAGAACCAGAGATTCAAAAACAATAGAGCCAATTTTAACTTTGTGTAAGTGGATGGGTTTTGAATGAGTTAAAATCTCACCCTACATCCCACTATACACTATTATTAAGAGCCATCTTCTTGAGGGGAATTTTGCACCTCATTTCTTTTTCATCCTTCAGGAAACATTAAGCTGCAGACAGAGTCTGGTACTTTTCTCCTTTCTTTAGTGCACATTGAAAAATCATCCCACCTTGGTAAAACAGTTTCTTTTATTTGTCTTTACTGCATGTAAACTTGGGATCTATCATAAAGCAAACTGCTAATGGCCTTGGCACAGTCTTTGCTGGCAGAAAGATTGGGCCTTTCTGCATGGTCTGGTGTGGGAAAGCAAATCTGAAAACCAGAAATATCTGGGCCAGGCATACCATTGGGTAAGGCCAAGTTTTGGGAATAGCATTGGCCCTTCAGTCTGTTGTGCTGTCACTCAGTTAATTGGCCTTGACAGACAGGAAGTTTAGTACATACGATGCAACTGCACTTGGAAGTGCAAGATGTACCTTGTCCTGAGCAGGTTGCAAGCAGGTTCCTCCATTGTTCTTTCGAAGAGATCAGTGATATAAACTATCTCCACATATCCACCCTCACCCACAATGAAAAATAAACATATTGTGAAGACTCCCTAAATGAATTGTTTCACTGAATCCATTCGGCAGGGTATGTCTTGAGATATATTGGGAATTACCATTCCCCATCCGTGCATTGTCCCATTCTACTTTTCTATTTTACATGACTGTTCTGAAGTACTACCTGCTGCCCTGTCTTCAGACACAGAAACAGATGGAGAAGGTGCACAATCATTGACCATCATGAGTTAAGTTGTCTTGTGACATTAGCAGTGTGAGAAATGGTTCATTTTCCTATTGCTGATTTTTCTACTGCCTCACTTCAATAACCACAATAACAATCCTCTCCTTGAGTTTCATGGTTTGTAATCTCGTACTCCGAGACCACACTGAGCTAAATAAACTGAATGCAATGCGTGTAGGCATAAAGAAATAACGGATGTTCTGGAGTAATGTCAGTCAAGCACTGAACTTAAACCCAACGGCTGGAATTTATTTGTGGGACAGTTGAACAGAGACTGCTGCAGGAATTGCCATTGCTGATTGTACGATCATTTCTGTTACTACTATCACCCCTATCACTATTGCCAGCAGATGTGAATGATGAGGGCCGTTGTAGATCCAGGATAAATCTGAGACAAACCCTACCACTCTCCTGCAATTCTCAGCAGCTGTTTTCAAGGCAGAATCATCCTGACTACCCTCTTCAGTTAGGTTGATATCATAGATATTACAAGTTCAAGCATTCTTGGAATATCCTGGGGGCTCCTAGCACTATGGAAGCTGTCCTATTGATATTGTGGGATGGTAGCATCAGGCAAGTGACTATGCTGGTGCAGTCCTTTTAAAGCCCTGATTTGTGACCATTTCTGACCCAAATACCCATCCCTGAGATCTGGAAAGTGGGGCATCATGTCACTAGCCTGTCTGGACAGTCCCAGGACTCAGCCAGTAAAGAACCAGTGTCCACTTTTGAAGACCTCGAGGAAAAGCACTCCTTCGGGCATTTTTGGAGATGGTTGTGATGGAAATCCCACATGCCAAATGAAAAATATGAATTTTGTCGTATGGAACATTGCCTGAGACTTTTTACTGGACGTTATTGCAAATAATTTTTAAAAAGTAGAACAGAGCAGCTAACGATAGCCACGCACAATTTGTATATGAGAAGCCAAAGGTCGGCTGGGAGACAGAGGTGATTACCCAGTCTAGAGAACAATGGGGGTGCTCTCTGACTCAGAGTGGTTTTGTCAATGTTGATCGTCAAAAGTCAAAGATAACCTTGGACTTTGAAAGAGCCAACCCTCCCCTACCAAGCATGTCTGAACAGCCTTGAATTTCAAAGATCCTTCCAGAAAGTGCTGTTTCAAACTAAGAGGTGGTCACATGACATGACTACCTGTGTAACTCAGAGAGTTTGTGAATTATGCCTCAGGAAGCAGACAGTAACTGAACTCCAAAGAAGGAATTCTTTCTCTCTCTCTCCCTCTCCAGCAAAGTCCCAGGAAAGCCTCGGCTGCAGCTAAACCTCAAATCTACAGATTCTCACAGTCAGCAATAAAGAGGATGGATAAAGCCTCTCTTTGTCCTTTTGGAATCAGAGAAGCAAGCCTGAATTGTGCGCATGGCCCAGCAAGGACTTCAAGATTTCAATTTCACTCAAGGACACTGGGACTACGCTTCCATATTTAAATTTCATTTTTATTAAGGACTCTACTCGAACCTCCCAACTCTGTTTTATCCCCTCTGTATCTATTTGTGTGTGTGTGTGCTTCTCCTATGAATGTGAGAATGATGCATTGCGTATTTTAGTAACTTTAACCGATTTAGAGTGATAAGGTGAATAAACTTACATCTTTCTTGTTTACACTCAAGAAAATCTGCCTGATTGGTTCATTTGTAAGTGTATCTTAGAGTAACAGGAGCAAGTGCTCACTGAGTTGGTAAGTTAAATCACTGTGTTAAAAGGTTAAACCCTGTTGTGGTCAAACCAGAGAAAGGGTGAAATGGGAGCCTGAGACCCCTTCCTCATATGGTTGTAATAGGATACAGACATCTCATTGACCTTACAGTGCTTCTACTCAAGTCAGGGCTTCACAGAATAGTATATGACAGTAAATGGAGACCAAAAGAGAGCCACAGAATAACATACAAAATGGGGCAAGAGACACTTTGTAATAACGATAAGTACACAGGAACAGGAGCAGGCCATTCAGCCACTCGAGCCTACTTTTCCATTTAATTAGATCATAGCTGATCATAGCCATTTACCTGCCTTGGTTCCATATCCCTTAATACCCTTACCGAAGGGCATTTCAAATAATTTTAATGAGATAAACAAATCTTTACGAAATATAATTAAAAGTTTTTTAATCTTTATCCTAAGAAGGAATTGATAGACATGCACACTCATCCAAACTGTGCAAACTTACTTTCTGCATAGATGCTGAAACTTGATGCTGTTATAGACTGACTTGGACTTGTGGGTAGAATGTTAAATGTTGATGGCTTATTCTCGACACGGTTTGATTTCTTTGTGATTTATGCTGCTCTGCAGATGATGATGACTGGGATGGACACAGGACGTGTAGGTTTTCTTGCCTGGGAATGTCATCAGTGGCTTCTTGCCAAACATAGGAAACAGCTAAGATGTTTTTGGCCTGTAGTGACAATATCCTTCCTGTTTCATCAAAAGCATGTGTTCTCTGTCCCAAGTGACAACCTTGTAAAGCACTTAGAACAGGCGAGGTGGCAGCCACAATGACAGAAGCAAGGCGATGGCTGGAATACTACACCATGACAGACTGCTTTCCCAGATTGTTTGGCCATTAAATACGGTCAACTGTCTACTCCTCTGCCCCTCACACTCCCCAGATGTGGGGCCCTAGTCAAGGGATGATGGATGACTGCTCTGTGGGAGAGACTGGTAGTAATAGGAGTGACCTATTGGATCCCTCTTCTTGACAAATCACACAAAATAACTTTGGCAAAAACCCTTTTTGGCATGCTTGCCCATGACAAATGACAGCTTTTCTTTACAAAATCACACTGCACTGCTAGCTCGAGTGTAAGGTAGCAGGACTATTGGAGCTTAGGTGGATTGCAAATGAAGAAATAAAATATAACTGCCAATACCAGAGACTTAAATAAAACAGAAAATGCATCAGCAGCTGTAGAGATATGAGTTAACATTATGTGTTCATCAGAAGCTAAGAAGAAACACGAGTTTCAATTAGCTGATGAAGAAAGGATGCTTTCATTAGCATGCAAAAAAAGATTTGTGCCTTTTACAACTTCAGGACATGCTGAAATGCTTTACAGCCAATGAAGTACTGTTGTAATGTAGGAAACATGACAGCCAACTTGTGCACAGCAAGCTCCCATAAGCAGCAATGTGACAATGACAGGATAATCTGTTTTTTTAGTGATGTTGATTGAGGGATGAATATTGGCCAGGACATGGAGAAACCTCTACTATTATTGAAATAGTACCAGAAGATCTTTTGCTTCTAACTGAGAGAATAGATGACTTGGGCTTTAGTTTAATATATCATCCCAATGTCAGGCTAGATTCTAGTGCTCGAGTCTCTGGAGTAAGATCTTGAAACTACAACCTTTGACTCAGTAAGAAGAGTGCTACCAACTGAGCCACAATCCATACCCTGTAAACATGCTAGTAGAATGCACATACTATCATTTTGAATATGTATATCTATATATTAAACAAATATAAAACAAATTTTTCTGATCTCTTATTGAGATCAGGATCTGCTGAAGAACAATTAGCTTCTAATTGACTTCAGGAAGAAATAACAATTAGATCTTGTATCCTCAACAGTAAAAGACAAAGCTATCTAAAGGGTATAATAATATACACCATATGTATTGTGTGTTAAATAGTATCATGCACCTAAAGTTATAAAGCAGACCAACCTCCAATACATTATGAAAAACACTAAAAGACGTCACCTAGTATAGATAAAAGAGGGTTAAAATAACTGATCTAAAGGGGGAACTGTGCTTTAATATTTTTCATTTGGCAATAGAATCACACTGCTAACAATCTGCTGAACAAAGAAAGATGTATTCCAGTATGTATTCAAAAAACTAGTCAACCTCCCATGGCTTTGCACATCGGAGGTAGTGGGGGACTGTGCTGTGACCATGTGTATTCTTCAGGTGAAGTGGGGCCAGAGGATAGGGGCAATTGGCCCAGAGAACACAGATGTAATTCCGTCCCATTTTTAAGTCATACCTTCCGCCCTTATATGTATATAAAGTTTTGATTTTATATTATTTATTTACTCGTTGTTAACTTTCAAAATAGGCAGCAGAAAGGCAGAATTGGTTGTCACACAGTTTTTCTGCACTACAGTCTCCTGGTACAAATCTGAGGCGCTATAATGCTACCAAGAGTTCAAGAGTTCACCTACCTAGGCTCAACTATCACCAGTAACCTGACTCTCGATGCAGAAATCAACAAGCGCATGGGGAGGCTTCCACTGCTATGTCCAGAATGGCCAAGAGAGTGTGGGAAAATGGCGCACTGACACGGAACACAAAAGTCTGAGTGTATCAAGCCTGTGTCCTCAGTACCTTGCTCTACGGCAGCGAGGCCTGGACAATGTATGTCAGCCAAGAGTGACGTCTCAATTCATTCCATCTTCGCTGCCTCCGGAGAATCCTTGGCATCAGGTGGCAGGACCGTATCTCCAACACAGAAGTCCTCGAGGCGGCCAACATCCCCAGCAGATACACCCGACTGAGCCAGCGGCGCTTGAGATGTCTTGGCCATGTGAGCTGCATGGAAGATGGCAGGATCCCCAAGGACACATTGTACAGCGAGCTCGTCACTGGTATCAGACCCACCGGCCATCCGTGTCTCCGCTTTAAAGACATCTGCAAATGCGACATGAAGTCCTGTGACATTGACCACAAGTCGTGGGAGTCAGTTGCCAGCGATCGCCAGAGCTGGCGGGCAGCCATAAAGGCGGGGCTAAAGTGTGGTGAGTCAAAGAGACTTAGCAGTTGGTAGGAAAAAAGACAGAAGCGCAAGGGGAGAGCCAACTGTGTAACAGCCCCGACAATCAATTTTATCTGCAGCACCTGTGGAAGAGTCTGTCACTCTAGAATTGGCCTTTATAGCCACTCCAGGCGCTGCTTCACAAACCACTGACTGCCTCCAGGCGCTTACCCATTGTCTCTCGAGACAAGGAGGCCAAAGAAGAAGATAATGCTACCACTGGTGAGAGGATGCAATGACAGTATTTGACATCAGCAGATTTCATTATAAATTATGACAGAACAACTAAACATAACAAATGTTGACACAAAAACGTATAAAAATATGGTGAGCGGAAGTAAGGTTTTGTAGCCCGAAAGTGCATACAGATATAATATTTTATTGTACTATAGATATACAGAACAGTGGTCAGTTAATCTAATTCCCCCTCCCGATGTCATTTGAATGTAGTTAATATGACAATGTTTCAGTTGTGGTGCAGTCTAAGCCCGTTTCATAGGTATCACCAGATGCTGTGATAGACTCAAAAGGTTCTACTGTCATGGAGAAGAACATTAAAGTTAAATTTAAAATTTATTTTTCAAATGAATGCGATATGGCACACCATCCACTCCTGGAATAAAATGTTAACAGTACTTTAATAAGTTCTCAACATTTAATGGGCTTTCAATTAAAATTTTATGAAATAAACCTAAGTTTTTCATTTTAGATGCTAATTGTTCCATTTCCTTCTGATTTCCTCCCCCTCACGTTGCTGGTGTTTGGTCCTAGAAGTGGCAATAACCTTTCAGTTACATTGGCTATGTGACCATCTTTAAATGTGCGAACCTGGACTGTGATTGTCAGTGAGTTATCTGACCATAAGACCCATCATTGATGAACGCAGACAAACACACACTTGCAGCAGAGGTGATTCAGCCATGTTCAGGAAGGATACGAAGGCCAAACTGTAGTTACCTTAGTCCTGTCCAGGCTGAAGCACCATAGGTGTTGATTTTTCCAAAGTCAATCCCCCCAAAAATGAATGGTGCATATGCCGAGTCTTGTATTAATAAAAAGGAAATAACTCTTGCAAAGCTTAAATATTTTCTGAAGGGATCTATTCCTATAACTTCATTTTAATAAACCTACCATTACAAAACCTCAAATTGCAATCATATTTTCATTGGTCTTGATTCAAGCTCAATTAAAGTCTGTAAAGAGACTTATTAAAGTGAACCCATGACAAGAATATATTGTTTGGCCTCATGAGTTTGTAATGGTCAGGATTGACTGTACTATATGTACAGAGATACAAGAATATTGGTGAAGAAATGGATGGACTGTAAGAGGCAGAATTAGAATGGTAAAATCCAATCAAAGATATTGATTATAGGAATGGAACACTTGACTGAATAACTGCACCATAAAATTTGCCAAGTTGCTCTGCTCTGTTTAACTGTAACCATGGATAAGTTGCATGGTGGCTGCAGTTTGCTTTCTGTACACTTAGATTTATCCTACAGGCAAAATCACGATGAGTTTGGCTACATAATGAATGGAATGGTTTTCAAGGAATTTCTAGGTTTATGATTTTAGCATTGAGAGGGTTTATTGCTCTTGTTCTCAGAATCAGGGTTCCTCAGCTTATCTGAAAGGTACATCTTGTGCTCATTAAATGATTACTTACCAGCACTGCATGATAAATTTTATGAAGGTGTTCTTTCGGCATGGCCTCCCCCTACTGGAGGTGTGTTTCTGGATATTGCAGATGCACTCTCCATGATTTTCCATCCATTAAAACTGTCGGATGGAAAAATTGCAAAGAACAAGCCCATGATTTCCTGCTAAGGTTTTCCCAGTGAGCAAGTGACATGGAAACCTTCATGGTGACCTCTGGGCAGGAATAGGAGTCCGGCCTTACTCAGTGATGGTGGATAAACATACGTCTTGGAGAATTGCTGAGTCAGAAGATCAGGCTGTTAGGGGTTTGATGTCCAGTCTGCATTGCATTAAGTTGATCACTGCTTAGGTAACAATTGGCTTGATATCTGCTGGTTCCCTAAGCTACACAAGACAAAATTCTGTCAGAATTCCCACTCCTAATCACTAATAAGGCATTCAAGACAACAACAACTTTCATTTATATAGCACCTTTAATGTAGCAAAACATCCTAAGGCACGTCACAGGAATCTTACGATGCAAGATGACATTGAGCCACATAATGAGAGATTAAGATCATAAGCTTGGCCAACAAGGTGGGTCTTAAGGAGTGTTTTTTAAGGAGGAGAGAAAGGTAGAGAGGCAGAGAGGTTTAGGGAGGTAATTACAGAGCTTAGGACCTAGGTAGCTGAAGGCATGGCCACCAATGATGCAGTGAAGAAAATTGGTGATACACAAGAGGCCAGAATTGCAGAAGCATAGAGATCTTGGTAGGTTGTAGAGCTGGAGAAGGTTACAGAGGTAGGGAGGGAGGAGGCCATGGAGGGATTTGAATCAAAGGATAGGAATTTTAAAAAGGAGGCATTGCTGGACCAGGAGCCAATGTAGGTCAACTTGCACAGGGTTGATGGATGAATGAAATTTTCTATGAGTTGGGACATGGGTAGCAGAGTTTACAGATGCTGGAAAATGTATGTGTATATGGATATATGCACAGATATTGGATAAGGGGCAGGATCATGTTCGGTTTCTGAGACCTCTGCTGTTGAATAGCTTTCTGTCACTCACAAATGATCACTTGGATGAGGTATTGGGAGGTGCTGGCACTTATGGCACCATACCACAGCAGGCCTAAAAGCCTCCATGACAATGGTAAAAGGGAGAAAGTTGGAGGTGGGAATAAAACAACTATTAAAGTAGATGAATGGCCCGATGCCCTCCAGGAGAATCTGAAGCTGAACTGTCACATTTGGTTTCTTTCTCAATAAATAACAATAAAAGATATGCTTGAAACTCTTAGCTATAGCGGCAGTTTAAGGATACGCATTTCAGAAAAATAAGGGCTTTTAATAAAAAAAAACTAGCATCAGCTCAATAGGAAGATTGTGACTGCCAGATACGACAATAATTCTGAGGTTGCTGTCATCGGCACAGTTTAGCAGAACCGCTTCAGCTGATAAAGGAGGCTGAGTTACACTCAGTAGAGGTTTTGGGTAACACATTTTGATGGTTTTAAAATTGGAGTGTTTGAGGCAACAAAGGAGATATTGTGGCTTTTAAGTGCTACAATAGTGTGATCTGTTATTTAGTGAAAACTTGACAGGCTGACTAGAAGCAACCCATAATCCCATTCTTCAGGCATTACATCCTTCATGTAGTGGTTCAGCAGACTTTTGTGCAATGAGTGCCCAGTGCTTGCAGTTGCTCAGTATGGGGTGTTTTGATATTCAACGCAGCATGCTTTTAATCTGTCTAAAATAATGCTCTGGTTGATGTATCTGAGGGCACCAAAGGATCATTTTGATCCGATTGGTGTTTCCAACACTACTTCAAATGCACATTTCAAGTTGTCGTCTCCAGGAGTGAGAAGCAAACACTGCTGGAGGATATGTTGCACTGTGTTTGTCCAAAGGAAACGACGGTTAAAAAAAATCCAAAGAATGCTTCAGTCAGGATATGTTTTGAATAGGAAGCTGGGGGCTCATAGGAATGTGGACTCCAGTTCCAAAAATATTCCCCATCTGTGATAATGCAGTTTGTCAGTAACAGTCATTATCATTGGCTTATTATTCCAAGAATAGGGATGATGTCATGTCCCACTTGTTTGGAGATGAAAACACAAGAGCAGGGTGAGAGTGGGGCGGGGGAGGGGTGAGGGGAAAAGGGTAGAGGAGTGAAGGGTCGGCCAGAACAGAGAGAATTCGGCATTGTGTTTCGAAAGGACCAGTGGGTTACACTGAAGAGAGTCAGACAAAACATTCCTCCAAGGAAAAATGCAATGACTTTCATAGCTTTTCCATTGGTCAATGCCTGTCCTGTTTAGCTCTTTCAGGTTTTGAAGCACAGCAACAAGTAACCTCACCAAAAAATATTAAGACAGGCTGTTGTCTGGAGCCTGCAGTATGTATGATCTTCATGCCATCATTTTAGTTTAGAGATACAGCACTGAAACTAAATTTTAAATTATAAATATTTCCTCACATTCTGCATTTACTCAGTGCTCTGAGCTGTCTCAATGAAGGATCAAAGGTGACTCCCTACTTTCACTGAAAATTAATGGGAACTTTCTTTCCACTTCCCCCCACCCCCACCTTCATTTGCCTCTGGCTGGCATTGCAGTGTTTTCTTTTGTATAGCAAACAATATATCAGGGGAAAAAATGCTAGTTCTTTATTGCCCCATTGTATGTACAGAATGACTTTTAAAACTATATTTTAGATTTGCTTGATTGTATCATGAGCCCATTGTTTGAGGTAGTCAAGATATCATCTGAATGAAGCAGATTTGACCCAATTGATTCACACCCAGGCATTTTATCACTGTTTGTTACAAGTGAATAGAGGCACAATGGGGGGAGACTCATGGGAACTATCCCTCCCCCACACCCATTGAGTCAATTGCAATACAGGAGTTTGGCTCCTACATTTCAAATGCTTCAGAAGTTCTTTGATAACTTATTTTTGGTTGCTTTGTGCATAAATGATTAAAAATCATTAAGAGAAGTTCACTCAAAGGGGTAGATTTTCACTTGGTGCTATAGTGTGAAACAGCTGATAGCGAGTTGGTCGCCCGTCTTACATCTCTCACAATGTTTATTTTCATTGATTTCAGGCTACCTTTTTATTATTCATTCTCCGGAGGCATCACTGGCAAAGCCTATATTTATTGCCCATCCCTAAACAGGGGGCTTACTAGGCCACTTCAGAGGGCAGTTAAAGTGTCTGCTACATTGGTGTGGAACTGGAGTCACATGTTGGCCAGACAAGCAAGTTTCCTTCCCTAAAACATATTAATGAACCTGATCGTTTTTAATGACAATTTGACAGTTTTATGGTCACTTTTACTGATGGTAATATTTTATTTAACTGAATTCAAGTAATGAAATTTGAACTCACGTAGGTTTGGATTATTAGTCCAGGCAGCTGAGTTACTAGTCCAGTTAACATAACCACAACAATATTGTACTGTTTAACACATTCCTATGCACACTATTTTAATCCATGTGTATGCCTCTGCTAAAATGACGGTTAGAGGAATGTCAGATGAATATATGAACATTTCAAAATATTGTCCACTAGTATTTGCAGGGGTCATTTCCAGACTTTGTGTTTTTCATTCTTGTATCTTCCCCATTCCCCCATTTTTATTTCAGGGCTATTGTAATGGGGAGTTTAATGTTGAGTATAGAACTTTTGTATTTTGGTAAAAAAACAAGTTTCCCTTTAAGGACTTTAAGAATATGAATCTAAAATAAATCATGGGGTCAAAGGAGTCAGCAAATCTGAAAAAGTAACAGGATGCCATGATTAAATGGAATTGTGTTTACATATATCTGAGTCCTAAGTCTCACTGTGGCCATTTTTAATGATTGCCAATTATGCATTCTGATACAGATTACACCAGGGGATTTGACAACAGGCTTAAATTCTTGTTGTACAACGTCAATTTCAAAAAATCTGGCCATTATTTAATTTATGATGTTACAATGAAGGACCACATTTCCCTTCAAATATCCTCACAGCAATTATAATTATATCTTCTCAGCAGCAACGTTCCGGTAACCAATTATTTCCTGTCTCAGAACAGCAACAGTCCAGAAGTTATCTATTTTAGTGCATGATTGGTTTAGTCATTCATCGCCAGATCTGAGTGGACCATGGTAATCACAATCATACCTTGTTTTGCTCAGCCAAATCCCCTGAATCATCCCACGATACTCTTGAAGGGCAAGGACAACTAAAGCTCCTTTCCTCAATGATGAACCTACTGCGTCGCTGCAATCAGTTCCTGGCCACTCAATCTTACGTCTCTGCTTGCTAAAGTTGTAAATGACTCACTTTGTACAAGCACTGTCTATCTCCTTTCCAAAACCATTGGTATCAAGCACAGGTTTGACCTGTCCATCCTGTCCAACTACTGCCCCATCTTAAACCTTCCAGGTGCATGTCCATCTCTATGAAAACTCTCGGTTTGGTCTGCCTTCCATTCTGCTCACAGCACTGCGACTACACTGACCACAGAACATCTTCTGTGATTGAGAAGACAATGATACGTTATCTCACTCCTTGTCCTCCTTGATATGTTCACACCATTAGACATGGTCTTCCTTTCTCCTTCATCATCACTGGTTTGTTATCCTGGTTTGTCAGACTTCCCTTGTGTGGTTCCATCCTGACTTTTGTCCCAAGGCAGCCAATGCCCCTCCTGCAATGGTGTCTGTTCCTGCCCCTGCACTTTGCCCCCACCCCATATTCCCCCAAGGTTCTATACTTGGCTCCCTCCTCCATCATCTACGTGCTACCTCTTTGTGACACCATCTGAATAAAGTTATATTAATCAGAATTTGCTTTTATTTTTATTTCTTTTAAATAACCTGGGTGTTCATGGTGACACTGGCATGACAGCACTTTTGTTTGTGAAGGTGCCGATTTTCAGATGTTATGTCAGGCTTTCTACTAGGTAGCTGGAGCACTTCAGAAATTCCATGTATGTTGGATTTTCTGCTTGACATTCTGCCCCAATGTTCAATCCAACTGGGAAATGTTTTTTGGCCCTTCTGGTTCCTTCCAGCTTGTTTCTGCTCAAGCTTATTTTACCTCCATCCCTTTTAGCTGCTGGCACTTGTCCCTTGGCTGTTTTTCTCCCTTCAAACCATTCTGTAATCATCCCCTGGCCATCTCTGTACTATTATCAACAACTTGCATTTATATAGCAGCTTTTACATAGTAAAATGTCCCAAGGCACTTCACGGGAAGGTTATATTAAATCCTCTCCTTTGAATGTAACCTCTATATAAGGAAAAAAAGACGGAAACCAGGAAAGAGACAGAATGCAATGAAGGGACAGATAAACAGAAAATAAAGTTTTAGAGACAGGGACAAAATAATGCAATGAAAGAAAAAGTCACAATCATTGGAATTCAAAAAACAAAAAAAGGCAGGAAAAAGTATTTGGGATTTGCGAGGAATAATAATTATTAGTACTATTTGAGTTAATGGACGTTGTCAACTAATGCAAAGTGTGAATGTTTGAAGGACACTGAATACTGATCACTCCATCAAGACTGTGTAACAGCCACTGAAGTATGCCATGTATCATTTTAATTACTAGAGCAGAACAGAATACATCAGCAAGCAGAACCCAAATGCATTTAGTCAATTTCTTAAGGCTCTATTAGAGTAATAAAGTTAGGTCAAATGTTTGGCACTGTGGAACTTAATAAGGTAGTGATGGAGGTCTGCGTAGCAGGGGTACAATCAGAGCATGGGCAATGTTCTTTTGGCACAGCTAACTCAGCCCTCCCCTAACCATCTTAAATGTGCATACAGGCCTACAACACCAGACACACGAATGTACACTGTCTGGGGGTCTGCTGGCCCCCATGAAGTTTGTCTTTGCATATCCTCCCCCTCCCCCGACTCCCATCGATTCCCCAAAGCCTTGACTCCACCCATGATTAGTAATTTTAGAGCCTTCCACATCTGAGATCTTTTATGCCTCTAGAAAGGAAAACGTCAATCATAATCTTGAACATTTGCCGCTTATGTGAAAGGTATTATTGCTGGAAACTGTGGCCCATTCTATTCTCTTCCAAAACCACAATGGGAAGTGGTTGAAAAGAAAACTGGAGCAGATCATGTTACAAGAAGTGTAAAAAAAAAAGGCAACAGCGTGTGTTTTCTTTTTTGCCATGCTTCTATCGGCCCATCTAAGTTCAGCTTGCTACCTCCAATTCATCCCAACAGTAGTCTGTACTGATCTCAGCTATGCATGGGCCTGTAAGTTAATTACTCGAAATAAAATTGAAGCCCGATTAGAAGAAAGCAAACTCAGGAATTTATATTAAAAATATAGCCGGTTCTACGCCCATTAGAATGTCAGATACTATAGTCTGAGTTAGGAAATAACTGAAGTTGGTTCTAACCACACTTGCCTATAATGTACTCCAGATTTGTGGATAGGGGTTTCACGGTATGTGGAAGTCTATTGAAAGCAAGTTACGAATTATTATTAAGTCCAAGTTTTTTTGTCTCATCTCAGCTGTTTGAATGTAACAGGATTCCTGAGTGCTTTACCCTATTTATATTAGTGTGGTGAAACTGGTCACACACAGTTTCAATGAGTCTGTAGTCCATTCCTTTCCAGCACAGCAGATTTCTGCTGAAAATTGCAATGATGGAGGGCCATTAGAAAAGTGATGCACAACATCAGCATAGAAACACTCTAGCGACTTGACAGCTATCTTTCTTTGGGCCTCCTTATCTCGAGAGACAATGGATACGCGCCTGGAGGTGACAGCTATATCACTAATCAAATACATATTCCAGCGTCACTCTGTGACACATTAAAACTTCACTGAGCTCTGATTAATACCTTGTGAACCAATAGTAGGAGAGGAGGGTTATCTGATCAGACCTTGACTTTATATTTTGTAGTTGAATCTGCACTAAAAAAAGACTTACAAATTGGACCTTGATGACATAGCTGTGGCTTAGTGGTAGCCCTCTCACTCCTAACTCCATAGATTATGGCTTCTCTCCTGAGACTTGAGCACATTATCTAGGCTGACACCTCAGTGCAGCACTGTCTGACTGCCATTTTTGGGAGGAGACGTAAACTGAGGCTGTGCCTGCTCTCTTAGGTGAATGTAAAAGATCCCATGACCACTACTCAAAGAGAAGGGGAGTTCAACCCAGTGTCCCAGCCCCTATTTATCGCTCAACTAACATCACTAAAACAAATTATCTGATCATTATTACATTTGTTGGGCTTTGCTGTGCTTAAATTGGCTACCTTGTTTCCCTACACGAGGGACAGTTACTAGTCTTCAAAATTACATAATTTGACTTTGGGAATGTCTGTTGTAGTGAAAAGCGCCATATAAATGCAAGTCTTCCTTTATTTACAAGAAAGTATTGCCATAAACAAATATATTAATACCATGTTATATTCCATTAATCTAATGTTGCATGGGTGTATATCAGTGTGCCAATATTCCATTGCTGAACTCCAACATAACCATATGCCATTGTCATGCAATGATACAATACATAGCCTTGGTCGTAGGACCATAGGAAATAAGAGCAGGAGTAGGCCATTTAGCCCCTCGAGCCTGCTCTGCTATTCAACTAGATCATGGCTGAAATTCTCCCTTAATGCCATTTTCCAACACTATATCCGTTGATATCTTTAATATCTAGCGATCTCTGTCTTAAACATACTCAATGCCTGAGCCTCCATAGCCCTCGGGGGTAGAGAATGTCCAAGATTCACCATCCTGTGAGTGAAGAAATTCCTCCTCATCTCAGTCCTAAATGGCCTACCTCTTATTCTAAGACTGTGTCCCTTGGTTCTAGCACCCTCCCCCAGCCAGGGGAAACATCCTACCTGCATCTACTCTGTCGAGCCCTGTAAGAATTTTGTATGCCTCAATGAGATCACCTTTCATTCTTTTAAACTGTAGAGAATACAGGCCCAGTCTCCTTAATCTCTCTTCATAGGACAATCCAGCCATCCCAGGGATCAGTCTGGTGAACCTTTGTTGCACTCCGTATTAGATTTGCATATTTGAATGCTCCAGAAACAGTTCTTCCCAAATAGAGCATTACTTTTATATGCATCATTGACAGAAGTGTAAGGAAATCTAGCACTCCTCCAGATGCTCATTATTCAAAATAACTACATTGGAAAATACCAGCCCTTTGGAAGAGCTTGCAGTGTAATTCAGTAATGTTGTTTGGCCCAACCAGTCTCTAGAGGGAGGCAGAGTGAGAATTCCCAGAGGAGATAGTCTTCCACCCAGCTTCAATTTGACCCCAAACCGAGTATAAATCCAATGCAGTGTCAAACTCGGTTTGACCAAATTGCTCAGTGGCTTCTTCATTTAAATGTTGAGGAAGAGCAGCAATTCTCTGATCCCAGCTCTCTAAATATTTAAAACATATAACTTTGAGGACAACACACTTACTTGGACCCAATTCTTGTGTCTGGTCACATGCAAAGCTCTCTCCTAGACAGGACAGTTTAAGTTCCAGTCAGTCAGGAGTCAGCAGTGTAAACAGACAGGGTTCTGCCTGGTTGGAATACCAAACTTCAGCTTCCAGTTTCTCAAACAGTGTAAATGCACCTTTACTCAAAAAAGCATTTCAAAGGAAGTGTTCTTGGTTGTTAACAAACAAGAATGTCTATAGAATGGAATTCGGGCTCTGTCACTCCACAAATCTCTCAACGCGTCCGTTTATAACTCGATTTAGAGTGATGGAACTTGATATTGTGTGAACCCCTGCTCAACACGCAGAACAAACAGTTAATTTGTTTCAAGGTTGCAAGATGTCTCCCAGATGCTTTTCTTTCTCCATTCAGACGTTTAAAGCTGAGTTCTTGAGGATGTATGCTTGACTGAATAATTTGTTCCTTTCAAAGGTGGTTAGTCCTCAGCTGAATGGAGGGAAAAAAGAACTTAAGATATGGACAAGGTACTAATTGAGGGACGAGAATACCTTTCAATCAATCAAGTAAATTTCACTAAGAGAAAAGGTTTGAAGGAAGCTTGCAGTGCATTTTTGTCATGATTTAATTAGATTCAAACATTGGCTGGAATTTTACGCCCCCCAAAGAGCGGGAAGGTGGTGGCGGGGAGGGCGTAAAATAGAGCAGGAGGCTCGGGGGGCCTGTCACGACCCACTCCCGCCTCCGCCGCTACTTTACGCAGGGCGGCAGTGGCGCAAAGCGGCCCGCCCGCCCCAGGCCAATCAAAGCCCTTAAGTGGCCACGGGGATTTTACCCATGGCAAGTGGGCGGCCCAGGCCCTAGAAAAGATCAGTCCCATTGGATTAGAAGTTTGCAAATGTAACAAAGCAATTCAAGAAAGGAGGGAGAGAGAGAACAGGGAAATATAGATCAGTTATCCTGGCACCAGTCATCAGGAAAATGCTGGAATCTATTATTAAGGAAGTCTCAACAACACACGTAGAAAATCAGAGTATGATCAAACAAAGTCAACATGGTTTTATGAAAGGGAAATTGCGTTTGATAGACTTATTAGAGTTTTTGAGGATGCAACTAGTAATATGCAAGATAAGGGCTCATCAAGTTGGGGATGGAGGATTGGTTAAAGGACAGGAAGCAGACAGTAGGGATAAAGATGGCATTTTCAAGTTGGCAGTCTGTAACTGGTGGAGTGCCACAAAGATCAGTGCTGGGGCCTCAGCTATTTACAATCTATATTAATGACTTGGATTAATGACATAGAGTGATGTATCCAAGTTTGCTGATGATACAGAGCTAAGTGGAAATCGAAACTGTGAGGACACAAAGAGGCTGCAAAGAGATATAGACAGGTTAAGTTATAGACAGGTTAACAAGGTGGCAGATGGAGTATAATTTGGGGAAGTGTGAGGTTCACTAGCCTTGGATGAGAGGGTTGTCCTCTGATGAGAGGCTGAGTAAATTGGAACTAAGCTCTCCGAAATTTAGAAGAATGAGAGATGATCTCACTGAAATGCACAAGATTATGAAGAGGCTTGACAGGGTAGAATAAATCATAGAATCATAGAATGATTACAGCACAGAAGGAAGCCATTCAGCCCATCGAGTCCATGCCAGCTCTCTGCAAGAGCACCTAAGCTAGTCCTACACCCCGGCCCTCTTCCCATAGCCCAGTAGGTTTTTTGCAAAAAAAGGTGGTTTCCCCAGCTGGGAAATCTAGAACATGGAAGGACAGACCCTAATAGGGTCCTTCAATATTTAAATTGCCTGCCCAGCTCCATTTAGAGGGCTGCTGCTCTGCACTGAGTCCCGACGCTGGGAAACTTCCTGCTATTTTCCCAATTCTCCCACCTCCCATCCAGCCACTCCGGGGCCAGGAAAGTCCTGTCCAAAGATTCAGAAAAGAAATGACTTTTTTTTTAAACAAAAACACAAATATTTGAAGAAGCTAATCATCATAAACTGATTACAAATTGCAACAAGGAAGGCTTGGCAATATTTAAGGATTGACATTCCAGTTATAAGCATTTTAAAAGGGAAAAGCTTTTTAAAAAGGGAAAAAAATTGTGCACTGGTTTTTACACTGATGTAGCAGTGGTGCATATCCATAACACTTCATTGACAAGAGGGCATATTGATGTATTAATTATGTATATTGTTGCAGTAGCTTAACATGCTTTAAGATTTGGGTGGATATTGGTGTGGGAGGCACACCTGGACAACAGTGCACATGGACTATCTCAGGTTATTTTTAGGGTGTTTTCTGGTGTCTTACCTCTCTGTAAAAGTGAGGGCCGATGGCAAGGTGTTATCAACATCAACCAGTCTGCAGGAGAGTATTTTGTGGTTTGAGAGGGAAACTTGTACAGGTGTCTAGACAGCTTAGTACTTGCAAAGTTTTAAGCAGAGGCCATAAATTACAAGCTCTGACTGAAATAAGGCAAACAGGTACTGAATCCAAAGGCCAGAATGAGCATGGAGTCACTCTGTAATTATACTGAGTCATTGATTCAGGAGGAAGCATGTATGCAAGTGAGGCTTCTGGTGTCTCATGGCCAAGTTTCAACAAGGGCCTCATGGGTGCACTAGCAACAGCCTAACTCGAGAGGGGCATCACCGAGCTTCTTGGCAAAACTTAGAGCTGAAATTTTTTGTTGATGGTGATGTCCCGCTGTCAGGGGTGAAAGTAAGAGCTGACCCCACCTCGGCCAGCAATGGGACCCTGGAGAAGCATATTGCTGGCAGTGGCCAATTAAGAGGCTGACGCCAGGGTCACTGTACAATTAAGGATGGCGGCCCACCCCCAAGAGCCGTCAGCCCAATCATCGGGCTGGCATCTTGGCAGCCTCAGCAGAGCCACCGCTAGCAATGCCAGTGTTGAGGCTACAGCTCCAAGGAGAGGGTGCCTCAATGGCAGGGCATCCTCAAAAACAGGTGAGTTGGGCTGGGGGTCGCCGGTGCCAGGTAGGCAGACCCTGGAAATCAGGGGTGACGATGGGGAGGGTTGTGGTGCATTTCCATGGGCCATGAAGTGCCCATAAAGGAGGACTCTTACCATGGAACCCGTAGTCTCTTCATGCGGCGGCGACAGGCCCTCGTGACACAGGAAAAATACCAATGGATGTGGGAAGTGGCCCTTAATTGGCCACTTAAGTGGCTCAATTGGCTACCAGGCTTGGTGGCCAGAAGATGTCGGGCTCCCCTCCCGATGCTTTCCCTCGTCATATTGCCAGACCGCCTGTCTCCCAGCCCGTCTCCAATGGGTTGGGAGAATTCAGCCCTAAGTGTCTGTTTTCTCAGTAATTAGTGACAAATTTCACATCACTCAGTAGGACGTGTATAGGTGTAGTTAACATGAGGAATATTTGAGGCAACTAGCATTGATACATTTAAGAGCAAGCTAGATAAACACATTAAGGAGAAAGGAATAGAAGGATATGGATGAAGAAGGGTGAGAGGAGGTTTATGTGGACCTGCTGTATTGTTTGGTCTGTTTCTATGCTGTAAATACTGTATAGGTATCTACAAATCAATCACTTCTTCCTTGCCGGTCTCCCACATTCTACCTTTCATAAACATGAGGTCATCCAAAACTGTTGCCCACTCTAATGGAAGGAGTTTAATTTAGTGGAACCGTGACTCCTGTGTTTGCTTGTTATTCCTTCCTAATTTCATTTCAGCATTTTGTACCTCCAGTGTGTTCTGTCATTTGTACTGTTGAGAAAAAAACAAAAATTTGAATGGCCCCTCCAAGATAATCCATTTTAATGGTATAGAACCTTTTCTAGTTCAATGTATCTCACAAGTTTCAGATGCAGTCTTTTTTTTTCAAAGGCTTCACTTGAAAGTCCTCAAAGGGTTAAATATTAAACTCAAGGTCACATTCTGCAGACTAAGATAATATATATCCTTGCTTTACAATTACTTTACTGTCGTTTCTCAGGGACATTACACTTGGGACATTGCTTCAGGCACCTTTGCACCAGCTACACTAACTCTGTGGCAGCTGGGTTTCATCTGGACTACATTAGCTAGTCACACGTCTCCCGTGAACACAATTGCCTTCAAATATTTATTGGAACTTGGAATACAACAGCAGGGCATAGCAGTTGTCATAACAGTGCTCCCTTTTGAAGCAGAAACAGGCATTCATATACGCACAAGAAGACTGTCACTTTGAGCCCAAGTTGCAGTCATGGCACTGTTTGGGCAAATGTTTTACAGTGAACACTATATTTGTATATGGACAGATTGGTCAGATAGGAACTGAAATTATGCTTAGCAAGAATTGTGCAAAGAAACGTGACATCCTGCTTAAACTGAGACAAGCTGACCAGGGAAGCTCCAGGTTCAGTCACGAATCTCCACTGTTAGCTGATCTTGGTCAGGGTGACAATTAGAGAGCTACAATTGACTGTATTGCCCCTACTCTAAAAGAAAGACTTGCATTTATAAAGCGTCTTTTATGACCTCAGGATTAAAAAAAAGTGCTTTACAGCCAATGAAGTACATTTGAAGTGTAGTTACTGCTGTAATGTAGGAAATGTAGTCACCAATTTGTGCACAACAAGGTTCCACAAACAGCAATGAGATAATGATCAGATCATCTATTTTAGATGTTGACTGGAAGATGAATGTTGGTCAGGACACCAAGGAGAACTCCCCTTGTTCTTCTTCGAATAGTCTAAAGACAGGGGATAATAAGCTGTTGTTCTTTTACTGATTGCCAGCCAGTGACTCCTGCTGGAAATGTGTGTGTGTGTGTGTGTGTGTGTGTGTGTGTGTGTGTGTGTGTGTGTGTGTGTGTGTGTGTGTGTGTGTGTGTGTGTGTGTGTGTGTGTGTGTAAGAGAGAGACTCCTGAATTTGGCTTTATTGTGATGCCACCCATGGTCAAGCCCTGGGGTGAAGAATGGCACTTGGGCGAATGACCAGAAGGCACCTGGTGCCCGAACCATACTCAGTCAAGAGTCCTGGCCTTCAGGAGAGGAAGGGGAAAAAATGAGAAGAAAGAAAATCTGCAAATTATTATTAAATGTGGATTCGAAGCGAGATACTTGCCAGGGATTGGTGAAGTCGTTAAAATAAACCGAGGAGACGTGTAAGCTACTTAACTCACAGTGCGTCATGTGGGTTGGAATACGAGTAGCTTATTTGTCATATACAAGCCGGTATATTACTTTTGTTTATTCCACATGTGTTTTAGTTGTCATTTTTAATTTTAGAGAAAGGTTTGTGTGGAGTTGATATGGTAGCATCATCAGGGCTGCATCTGTGCACCCTGGAAGAGGGAGGCCCCACAGCAGCAGGGTACCACAGAACAGGCTGGGCATATTATAAATGGGAATGGTGGCATAAGGGTTATGTTGCAGGACTGGTACCCCAGAGTCTGAGCCTCATTGGCCACTGATAAATCCCACTACAGCAGCTGGGGGAATTTAAATTCAATTAAATAAATCTGGAATTAAAAAGGTGGTAGTAGTGATCACAGTCATATAACTGTCAGATTGTTCAACAAACTCATCCGGTTCACTAATTTCCTTTATAGAAGGAAATCTGCTGTCTGTTCCCTGTTTGGTCCATAACAATGTGGTTGCCTCTTAACTGCCTTCTGAAATGTCTCAGCAAGCCACACCATTGTCAGAAAGGTAGTTCTCTGTCACTGTCTCATGGGCAATTAGGGATTGGCAATAAATTCTGGCCTAGCCAGTGGCACCCAAATCTTGTAAATCAATTAAAGAACAATTAGTTCTCAGTGTGTTTCTCTCGGAACAGAATATGAGGTAGATGGGAAGCTGACATCTTTTTAAGATACCTGTCCCCTCAATCATTATGCCTGGTAACATTGGATTTGAGTGAGAAGGGTCTTGGGCCCATTTGCCCTCATCCTTCCAGGAAACTAACACTGCCACCTTTCCATTATCACAGGCTCCCTCCAGTACTGAGTAACTGTAGCACTGCAACAGGAATTGAAGCACAGCTTAAAAATTGCAAGCTCAGCACACATTAAAGAACTATTTGAAAAATAGAAGGAGTCTTGTGAGTAAAGTCTAGCATTTTCTGCCATATCTGAGTGGAGGGTCAAAGATTAACTTCAGGCATTGTATCGCGTTTATCTGCTCGACAATCAGTGTTTTCCTTCTCTAGATATACAAAGTAGTCAAGGACATTGTTCAGATTACCACAGGTTACTAGTAATCCTACTTGTCTCCGTACTTTGATATTTCTAACACTGTCAACATGGCTGCCACCATAAATGGCCATAAAGGATTATCAGTTCTGCTCTGTGCTGCAGTGAACCACATTACCTGTGCAGGGCAGTTTGCTTTAGTAAAATCCACAGCAATAAATTCAGTGCTGCTAAATGAACCAAACTGTTCAAGTCACCAAGCTGGACATTTGCAGCTTGGCTGCCTGCTATCTTCATGTTGAAGGTTTTGAAAATGATGTGAGTAGCACATACATGAAGTGATCAGCACTCGGCTCACGAACCGAATATCTAGAATATATTGGGGTCGTCAAACCCACTTACCGTCCAAAGTGGTGGGGACATTGGAGGTGGTGCCTCTCGTGATGGAATAGCCTTCTAACATTCCCTTGTAAAGAATATTAAGGGCTGGTGAATGGTTCAGCATCTTTGGAGAATGTTGGAGCAGAAAATTAGGGGGGAAGTAACGAAACCAGGCTACCAGAAAGCAATGAGACGGATTCACTGATTACAGTTCGCCGTATGAAATTGTCAGAGAGAATTAGAGAGAAACAAACCAAACATATTGTCCTGACAGTGAAGAATCAGCTTGTAATAAAATTAACTGGCAGCAAACAGACTGAACCAAATTAAGTTAAGGATTATGTAAACCTAAACTGGATTTGGATTTTTGTTTGAAAGTTTATATTAATTCACCATTACTGTCAATCTAACTACATAGTTAAACTTTTACCTATCCATCCATTGGTTGGGTATTAGGTCTGTGTCTGTGTGTTTTTATTTTCATGCATTTGTCTGCTCAGAAAGTTTCCATTTGTTTTTATGCATTTGCATCTCTGTTATCATTGCCATGTGTTTCTTAATATGGTTGTGTGTATGTGTTTGTGCATCTGTCAATGTATGTGTATTGTGGTGGTGTAATGGTTATGTTAGTGAACTAGCAATCGGGAGGCCTGGGCTGAAAATCCAGGGAACACAAGTTCAAATTTTGCCATTCAGTTTAAAACAAAATATGGAAAATAGCTGTTCTCAGTAAAAGTGACCATGAAGCTGTTACATTCTTGTGAAATAAACCCAATGGGCTCACTAATGTCCTTGTAAGGAAGACATTTTTCTGTCCTTACCAAATCTGGCTTATATTTGACTCCAGTCACACACAAACATTGTTGACACTTAACTGCTGTCACTTAGTTTTATCAAATTGTTCATGACAGCAGAGGTTCCAGAAAAAGTCCCACCACCACCTTACCAGGACACCTAGAAAAGGGCAATACATGCCAGTACCAGCCTTGCCAGTAATACTCACTTTCTGAGTATGAATTAAAAAAAAGTTGTCACTATTTTTGAATGCGTTGGCAAACCTGAAAAGGTGGTAATTTACAGCTGCATTATTATGACTCCATATGTTGAACATTCAGTCTGTAATGATAGCCTAAAATATCTTACTCATGTCTGAATAATCATGAAACATCGTCTCAGTGAGCAAAAATTGAATTATGACTTGTTCCGTGTGTTAGTGTGTAATCGCATGGAGTAACTGAATTTCTGTAATTACACAGTGAAACTCAGTGAAAAAGAAAACGCCCAAGATACTGCACACAGGATAATGTTTATAAGAAAGAACTATTTCTATCAGTTAACAAAGCAGTAACTGGAGGCCATCGGTTTAAGATGATCACCAAGAGAGCCAAGGGAAGAGTTAGAATTTTCTTTTTTATGCTGTTACAACAGGTGAAAAAGAGGTCTAGGGTTCCCTTCCAGCCTTCATCTGGTCTCACCTAGTTTAATTTTTAACACACTGTGTTTTTAGCTCCCCCTTGGTGAATCCTTGTTCACTGCTTTCCAATTATTTTTTTTCTTTTGGGCCTCCTTATCTCGAGAGACAATGGATACGCGCCTGGAGGTGGTCAGTGGTTTGTGAAGCAGCGCCTGGAGTGGCTATAAAGGCCAATTCTGGAGTGACAGGCTCTTCCACAGGTGCTGCAGAGAAATTTGTTTGTTGGGGCTGTTGCACAGTTGGCTCTCCCCTTGCGCCTCTGTCTTTTTTTTTTCCAATTATAAGGCAAAAAAACCCAGCACAAACAGGATTACCTGCGTTTAAAGAAGAAAGATTGAAATTTATTAAACTTAGACTCTAATTCATTTGACACCTATGGAAACACGACGTGCCCACGCTAGGATTCATACGTGATACATGCAAAATAGGGATAGAAAAGAGCAGAAGAAAAATAAAGTGAAAAGTTTGAGGCAATATCTGAAGAGTTTTTGTTACGGTTCTTCGAGCTTAGTGTAGGGTCCTTGCTTGTAGGTAGATCTTGCTTTTTGTTGGGGCCCAGTATTCTTCTTAAACCTTGTTTGCTGTAGGAGACTTTTTTCTCTTGGGGTTCATGTGTCTTCAGTGGATTCAGAGACTTGTGAGAAAGAGATGGGAGCAGACAGGAGAGATCTTCTCAGTCCAGGAGCAAAGAGACACTCTCAGTTAAAACTGTTTGTATAATTCAGAAAAACCCAGGTTGCCAAGCAGGTTAGTCATGTGACTAACTGGTCTGACCACGTCTTGGATTGTATCACCTTAGCAGTCTCTGGAATGCTTCTCTTACACACAATACCTGGTGATCAAGGTCCATTGTGGGTTGAATGTGTCAGGTAATGGTCCTTTGTCCTTCCAATCACTGTCTGTTAATATGCAAATGTATTTTCCAGCCACAGCTGATCTGTTTAACAAGTCCTTTCTTCACCCCAATAACAGTTTAAAATCAATGTTCATGACAAAATTAATGTGCCTCATCCTTGGCAGGTGGGGGCCTAGCATGACAACGCAAAGACTTGTTAGGATACA
Organism: Heterodontus francisci; assembly: GCF_036365525.1. Lineage (NCBI taxonomy): Eukaryota > Metazoa > Chordata > Chondrichthyes > Heterodontiformes > Heterodontidae > Heterodontus > Heterodontus francisci. The sequence goes on from NC_090371.1 coordinate 38,327,474, forward strand.
GAATACTTTACCACAAAGGGGGTGGAAGCAAAATCTTAAGAAAAAACTTGAGAAAGTATGGAGAAAGGGCAGGGATATGCGACTGATTAGAAAGCTCACTAGAGAGGCCCAATGCAGGCGCGATGGGCCAAATGGCTTTTTTTGTGCCAGTAGATTCTGTGTTATTTTTGTTGTAGGAAGGAACTGGCATCTTGTTGCTACAGATCTGACTTGTTCCAACTTAAAATATTCCACAACGTTCCTTAATAACTCAGTTTCAACGCTTTGATTTGTCACTAAAATAATACACCAAGCATCAGGAAAGAAATGTTAATGAGCTACTGAAAATTCTAGTATATAGGAACAGGAATAGGCCCTTCAGCCCCTCGAGCCATTCTACAATTCAATTAGATCTGTACCTCAATTTTCATCTTTGCTCCATGTCCATTGATACCCTTACTCAAAAAATTTTCGATCTCAGTCTGGAAAATGTCAATTGTCCCAGCATCTGCATCTTTTGTGCGGAAAGTTCTAGATTTGCATGAACTTTTTGTATGGATAGGTGCTGCCTGATTTCACTCCTAAACTTTGTCGCCTCTCACCTCCCTCCCCCACTTCCCCCCCATCACCAAAATATTTTGACTTCCTGGTACTTGTGACATGATAAGTAGAATATAAAACAACACTCTCAGCCTCTCCCCTATCTCCCTTTGCTCAAATAAAAAGGATTTAACAATGCCATGTTAGTAAATAGTCTACCCTAATTTCTTGATTAAATGTGCTGGCCGGTTACTCAGCCATGACTCATCAGTATGATCCCCGCTGCTCACAATAACATGGATCTGCTTTAGATTTTTATATCAATTATGTTTTTCTTTGTCCTCACCCACAAACTTCCCACAAAATAATGTTGGGACGTTTTACAAAAACTTGTAATTGTACTGTTGCTTTAACATGAAAGGGTAAATAGTATAAAACTGTTTCCACAGGTAGGAGGGTTAGTAACTAGAGGATACAGATGTGAGGTAATTGCCAAAAAACCAGAGGAGAGTTGAGGAGATCTGGAATGCACTATCCGAAAGAGTGTTGGAAACAGATTCAATAGTAACTTTCAAAAGGGAATTGAATAAATACTTGAAGAGGAACTAGTTGCAGGGCTATGGGGGAAGGGCAGTGAAGTGGGACTAGGTGGATAGTTCTAGTAAAGAGCTGGCACAGGCACAGATGGGCCAAATGGGCCCTTCTGTGCTGTAGGATTAAATAATGAAACCTCTCAGAGCCACCGAACAGTGCATGATAGGAGAAGAGTCAAAGGAGGAGAAGAGTTAGGGGAGGTGACCAAAAACATTGTTGAGGAGATTGGGTTTGAAGAGACTATTGAAAGATGTGAAAGAGTTGGTAAGCTGAGGAGTTTAGGTATATTACAGAGAATGGGATCAAGGCAACTGAAGGCTTTATGACTAACGGTAGATTAGAGAGGAGCGGAAGAAATGTGGGAGGCAAGAGGTGAAAGAACAGATGGTGCCTGCTGGCATGGTGGTTACAGACTTGGATGAAGGGCCACGACCAATATTGTGCAAAATCATCAAGCTAAAAACTAAGAACCGAATAGATGAGGAAATCAGGAGGTAGTGATTATGTAATGCCAAGCTTGGGTTTTGAAAGCCTCTAGGTTGTAGTAGGAGAGGAATACTGAGAGAAATAAAGATTTACAGTTTTAACAACTCACCGTCTGCATCTTAGCTTCAAGTGCAAGCCCAACGTCAGTCCTTTTAGTCACCTGTTTTCAAAACTGCACCAACTATCCATGTGCCTCTTTTCTTCTTTTCTCCTGCCTGCATTCATTGGAAGTGGAAAAGAAGTGATCCTGACTCCTACCCTGTTCAGGAATTTGCCAGTAGCCCTGTCAACGAAAGCAACTGGCCTCTCTCTCAAGACTATCATCTCATGCTGGCCTCACACAAACTGAATCGCTCCCACCATAATAGGTATGGTTGCCTTGCTTAGCTATCTATTGAGATTTCCTGCAAATAGAAGTACAACGTGTACTTTTATTGCACCTTTAATGTAATAAATGCCCCAAGGTGCTTCACAAGAGCATTATCAAACAAACTTTGGCACTGAGCCACATAAGGGGATATTAGGATAGATGGCCAAAAGTTTGGTAAAAGCAGTAGGTTTTAGGAGGGTCTTAAAGGAGGAGAGAAGGGTAGAAAGCAGAGAGATGTAGGGAGGGAATTCCGGAGCATAGGCCTTGGCAGCTGAAGGTACTGTCGTCAGTGTTAGAGCGATGATAATCGAGGATGTGCAAGAGGCCAGAATTCGAGGAGCACAGCGATATTGGAGGGTTTTAGGGCTGGGGGAGATTACAGAGATAGGGAGGGATGAAACCATGGAAGGATTTAAAGACAGCATTGAGAATTTTAAAATCGAGGTGTTGCTGGACCTGGAGACATTGTAGGTTGGTGAGCACAGGGTGATGGGTGAATGGGACTTGGTAGGAGTTAAGATATGGGCAGCAGATCTTTGGGAGAGCTTAAGCTTATGGAGGGTGCAAGGTGGAAGGGTGGCCATGAGAGCACTGGTGTCTAGGGGCATGGATCTCTCAACTGTTACTGCTGCCTTACCAAGTATCACCCACCCTCTCTCAGAGTTTGCTTTTGAAACATTTGCAAATTTATTTTGTTTGCAAATACAACCCCTAAACATAATTCATTTCCCTGTCTCCGAGTCAGCAGCCTGTGGCTTTTTTTTGAATCTGTTTAAACTCTCTTTGTTTTAAACTACAGCATTTAAACATGAATCATTCCCAAATCCCTTCTGTGACAAAATAATGATCAGAAATTTCAAACCATGACATTTTCCTTTATTCTCTCATCGCAAATCCTCCAGTTATTGTTTATATGTTGGAATCATGCACACCCAATCATTTACAGGTATTGCAAAAAGTTTTACAAATAGGTAAAACTGAAAATGGATCTCTCAACTGTTGCTGCTGCCTTACCAAGTAACACCCGCCCTTTTTAAGAGTGCAATTGAGGTCAGTATGAAATTTATCATGCTGTCAAAATGCACATCAAGAAGTATATGCTCTTTGATGCTGTACAGTTAGAAGATGCATTGGAGTAGATCTTGGCTTTGTTCTACGGTGCAAAATGGGTGATAAAGAATAGGCAGTCCATTCTACACCTCTACACTGAAGTCAATAAAATAGGGAGAGATGTAGAACGAGCTGTTGACTTACTATCACTCATTTTACACTATCACACAAAGTCAAAATCTATCCCACTGTGTTCTAAGAACAGTGTTAGGTCCTGTAATGGTCATTCTATTGCAAAAATGTTTTGTGTATCTTTGTGTGTCCTTTCAAGGCCTTAATAGACATTGATTGTGTAGCTAATGTTATAGGTTACAATTGGAAGCACTGTCTTTACCCAATCGGTTTAAGGCAGGACACTAGGTGAATTGCTCCTTCAAAGAGCTGAGGTGAATTGCTCCTTCAGAGAGCCAGCACATACACAATGGGCCGAATGGCCTCCTTCTGCGCTGTGACCATTCTATGATTTTAAGTTCCAGTCTTTGATATGCCCATCAGCAACAGCATGATCAACAATAGAATTTGTTTCCTGTTTAGTGTATGCATTCCTGCAGTGATGGATGACGGAAAAACAGCTATTTTCAGTTTAAACATTCAGTGTTGTTTTGGATCTTCACAGAGGGTACAGAATAATTTCATCCAAACGTGATGTGTATTATCTGATGGACAGTGATACCCACCTGTGGTGGAAATGGAGTAACTGGGAGGTTCCTGTGCTGAATTACCTTCTCTTTCTCATAATTTCCTCAACTATGCAGGGAGCAACAGTTTAGACACCTTGGTTGTCTTTTCACTCATTGACAAGGGAGGAGAAAAAAGACCAGCTGGGATTCCAGTTCTTGATCTATCCAGTGACTTAGAGTTAACAAGTTTGCTTGGTCATTGAATGAGGATAAACTCAGACTCAACTGCAATGCCCTTTATGTAAAACTAGTCTGGTAACAGTCACTGTTTGCATAGAATTATATAGAGTGTACAGCACAGAAACAGGCCATTCAGCCAAACTGGTCCATTCTGATGTTTGTGCTCCACACATGCCTCCTCCCACCCTTTTTGATCTAATCCTATCACATAATCCTATATGTTCTACTGCTTTGTCCCTCATATACTTATTTAGCTTCTCTTTAAAAGCATCTATGCTATCTGCTTAACTACACTTTTTGGTAACATGTTCCACATTCTAATCACTCTCAGGACAAAGAGATTTCTCCTGAATTCCTTACTGGATTTATTTGTGACTATTTATGGTCCCTAGTTTTGGTCTCCCCTGTAAGTGAAAACATCTCTCTCTACATCCAGAATTCGAAGAATGGAAATTTGGGTGTGGTACCAGTTGGCTATGTGTGAGCTTTATACACCAGAAATAGTTAATGCTTTAAGGACAGGGGAGAAATATTAGAGAAAAAAAATGGAAAAAGAAAGGCCTTCCAAACAAGAAGCACGGGTCAGTGAAAATAATTGTGACTGGACCAGGATGCATTTTTCCTACCCTTTGGCATTCCCATTGTTTGCCAGTCGGAGCATGTGCAAAAGGATGTGCTTCAGTGTCCAACATAGTGTACATTGGCCAGAAGCCAGCTGGCAAGGCACGTCACCAGGAGCTAACTGCATTGATAACTATGATAAAGTAAGTCACTGTTGACTAGCTGAGGTAGTGACTGCTTGTGACGTAACCTTAGAAACGGCCCAAGCAGTTTACCAGCAGTGCGCACAGTATCTGACGTGGCAGAGGGCTGTGACACCTTTTGCCAACTTTTTTAAAGGGGTATCATTGTTGAGGTGAGATGTCAGGTTGGCCCAGCACCTAGGATATGTGGTTGTACAACCTTGGATTTAAAGCTGTCGTGCATCAGGATTAAGGAAAATCTTGCTTTTATATAGCATCTGTCACAACCTCAGTTCGTCCCAAAATATTTTACAGCCAATTAAGTTCTTTTGATGTGCAGTCTCTGTTTAAAGTAGAAAACCTGCTGCAGTGTGAAAAGTTAGAGAATTGGTGGGTGTTTTCATTTCTGTTTGGAACAACAAAAAAACATTAAAGCTCTTTCTTTCCCACTTTTGGGCACGGACACAGATGTGACCCTCTGAATATTTTCAGCAATAAAACATTAAACAGGGAATGAGCTGTGACAAAACATCACAGATCACTTACACCATTTCACACGCCTGTTTACACACTTGGTAATGATACACCAGTCACCTTACAGAGATATGAAACCTCTTCCCGATTAGAAACATTTCTTGTGTGCCCCTCAATGCCTCCAATGATAAACACACTGTCATTCAATCAACAAGACTATAAATGTTTAAGGTTTAATAATCACTTCCATTTAGAAACAAGCATCAGGAGATGTGTGTATTGGGTGGCAGATTCGATATCACCAAGTTAAAATTATCATCCTGCCTTCCATGCCTACACCAAGGACAAATATCCAACACACATTGCTGGAAAGACTGGAAAAACTGCAATGGGATAGCAATGGGCAAGTCATAGATATCCCATACCTTAGTGGGTTCCTAAAGCTCTGGCTTTGTTATTTAAAAAGTTTGGTAAGTGTTGTGTCCAATGAATCTTGCAAGACAGCTAACTCCATTCATAAAGACCAATATATTTTACACCGTAATCTTGGACATGTGCCATGAGGAGTTTTAAATATTTATGAGTAAGCAAAATACCCCCCCCTCCCCAAAACGTTGGGAGAAATGTTCAAGATAAAGCATCGCCATAAGAAGCCTTTTGCTGGTGACTAAAGTGAGAGTTTGAAACACACAATGGGTTATGTTTTCACCTTCATTGCCTGGGCAATAATGTGTTGGGGCGAATTGACCGCCCTATATAAAACCTGCCTGATTTTCATTCCTTTGATCTTGGCCCAGGCAGTGATGATGATAATCTCAGGAGGCCACCCAGCTCAAGTATCCTCTATCATCTCCCATTATGGGAGATGGTGGCGTCTTTAAGTTAGCTCCTGCAAAGTCTTTGACAAAACAGTTAACCCACCCCTCTCCCCTTCATAAATATGTAGCCTGGTGATGCCATTACGTTATATGGAAGTCTTTGGTGTTATGCTGATAAAGGTTATGGTTATTCTTTTCTCTTACTCTCTGACCAACCTCCCCCCCTCCCCACCCCCACCCCGCCCCGACACTTCAGAAATGCTGGCAGTTCCTCGCTTTGAAGCACTAAACTGCAGAAAACCAGCGCAATGGTTCACCTGCACTTCTCAAACTGGAAAACAGAACTGCATCAACCTACAAAGGAAAACCTTCTTGTTCCAGTGTGCGTGTGCAAACTCCATCAGAAACATGTTTTAATTAAACTTCAAAGGATAGGAGTTTTGAATCCACTGAGCCTGGATCGAGAAAGAGGCTGTTTTTTCTCAAAACCATTTGTTCCTACTGTCTTCCTTCTCATTCCGTGCGAAGCTCTATTGTCTCTTGTCATTTTCCCCCATGATATCTCCCATAAAAGTGTTATTGATTAAACCTGGCTCGCAGGTCATCTGCAAGTCATTTCTCCTCCACTCAGATGTTTATGTAATATGTTTTCAGCTGCAGGAAAGGAAAAGGCAACTAGGCCATAACATTTTGTATTTGCTCCATCCTAATAAGGTATCACAGAGAAGGGAAAATGTCTAAACAATGGACAAGTCATTCAGGACAGTCGGGGCAGCACCTAGTCAGAGAGCTGGAATTGTGCCAAGAGTGAGCAGCCTTGGCTGAACCTCTTTACTTTCCCCCTCTCCTCTCACCCTTCTGCCTCCCCTTCCCCCACCACTTGCTCTCCCATGCCCACTCCCTCACAAAAATGCAGAAGCTTTTCATGTACTAACAAGCATGTTGTTAGCCTCAGCTCAGTAAATTTGTCTTTACCTGTACTTCACTGACCCTCAATAGACATGTGTCCATCAGCATGCCAACGTGTGTTGAGCTGCCCCTGGCCACTCTCCCCCTCCACCTCGAATGCCCCACCATTGATGTCACTCCAAAATGGCCAAAAGCTGTTGAAGAGTGACAGGCAAGCAGTGTGGTACCAGAGAAGATCAACCATGGTTTTCAGCTAGAAAGGTGGCGATGGAAGGAAGGAGACAGAGGATTGTGGTTGGGGTGGCGAAGGCAAAATGGTGGTGAGGGGGGCGGGGCACGTGGCCTGGATTCTTTTGAAAGGAAGTTATTGCAGGAAAAAGACTGGAAGGACTAATAATCAAGTATGAAACAAGCCAGAAATATTAACTCTTGCTGAAGTAAAAGACACCAATTCAGTGGAGATAAACAGGTGGTGTAAAGCAAAGCATGATGGAGAGTGACATTGGTTTCACAAGCAATTTGAAACCTGTAATCTATGGCTTTACTGCTTTATTGAAAGCATCAACTTTAAAGTAGAAAAAAGCACAAAGCGAACTGGGTCCTCAAAGCTTTTAATCCAAGTTATTTGGTGATACGTCACGCTCTCTTTCTTATGGCTGATGGAGATATAGAGCAACAACTATAATTTTATATTCAGGTGATTAAGCCAGATAATTGGGTCAGCAGTAGCGGAGCTGTAACTCTGTGATGCCATCTTCATATTTGTGAATTAGGCATCGAAACGTTTTATGTTCCAAGGACTGCTCCTCGTGACCACAGTCGCGCACTGGAGAGTTTTTACTTTTCCATTTGTACTTCGAATATCCGCATTGGCCATGTTTGTGTGGATGCAGTTTAGGGTTGCCCAGGAGCTTCGCAGAAAATTGAAGCCAGGAATCTTATGCATCGGGTCTTTCACAAGGTGTTTGTGACTTCTTGTGAACTCCATTTGGCTCTGCAAGCTTCATCAGAGTTGATATCACTCCACATGATATCAAGAAACAGCTGAAGGCACTGGATACTGCAAAGGCTATAGGCCCTGATAAAATTCTGGCAATAGTACTGAAGACTTGTACTCCAGAACTGGCCGCAGAACTAGCCAAGCTATTCCAGTACAGCTACAACACTGGCATCTGCCCGGCAATGTGGAAAATTGCCCAGGTATGTCCTCTGCACAAAAAGCAGGACAAATCCAACCCAGCCAATTACTTCCTTATCAGTCTACTCCCGATTGTCAGCAAAGTGATGGAAGGGGTCATTGACAGTGCTATCAGGCGGCACTTGCTTAGCAACATCCTGCTCACTGACGCGCAGTTTGGGTTCTGCCAGGGCCACTCAGCTCCTGACCTCATTATAGCCTTTGTCCAAACATGGACAAAGAGCTGAACTCCAGAGGTGAGGTGAGAGTGACTACCCTTGACATCAAGGTAGCATTTGACTCAGTATGGCATCAAGGAGCCCTAGCAAAACTGGAGTCAATGGGAATCAAGGGGAAAACTCTCTATTGGTTGGAGCCATACCCAGCACAAGGGATGATGGTTGTGGTTGTTGGAGGTCAATCATCCCAGTCCCAGATCATCACTGCAGGAGTTGTTAAGGGTAGTGTCCTAGGCCCAGCCATCTTCAGCTGCTTCGTCATGACCTTCCCTCCATCATAAGGTCAGAAGAGAGGATGTTCGCTGATGATTGCACAATGTTCAACACCATTTGTGACTCCTCAGATACTGAAGCAGCCCATATCCATATGCAGCAAGGCCTGGACAATATCCAGGCTTGGGCTGATAAGTGACAAATAACATTCGTGCCACACAAGTGCCAGGCAATGACCATCTCAAACAAGAGAGAATCTAACAATCTCCCCTTGACGTTCAATGGCATTACCATCACTGAATCCCCCAGGATCAACATCCTGGGGGTCACCATTGACCAGAAACTGACTGGACCAGTCACATAAATGCTGTGGCTACAGGAACTGGTCAGAAGCTAGCAATTTTGCAGTGAGTATCTCACCTCCTGTCTCCCTAATGCCTGTTCAACACCTACAAGGCACAAGTCAGGAGGGTGATGGAATACTCTCCACTTGCAGATCCAACTACACTCAAGAAGCTCTACACCATCCAGAATAAAGCGGCCGACTTGATTGGCACCCATCCACCACCTTCAACTTTCACTCCCTCCACCACTGACGCACAGTGGCAGCAGTGTGTGCCATATACAAGGTACAGTGCAGCAACTCACAAATGTTCCTTCGACAGCACCTTCCAAACCCACGACCTCTACCACCTAGAAGGACAAGGGCAGAAGATGCCTGAGAACACCATCACCTGCAGGTTTCCCTCCAAGTCACAGACCATCATGATTTGGAACTATTTCGCCATTCCTTCACTGTCTCTGGGCCAAAATCCTGGAACTCGCTAACAGTACTGTGGGTGTACCTACACCCCAAGGATGGCAGCGGTTGAAGAAGGCAGCTCACCACCACCTTCTCAAGGGCAATTAGGGATGGGCAATAATTGCTGGTCTAGCCAATGACGCCCACATCCACCAGTCATATTGTCGAAAGTTAAGCGCATGTGTCCAAAAGGGCTTGTGCGACTTCAAACATTGTTGAGGTACATTGTTACAGTCTTGGTGGATGGTGAGATTTTGTATTCCTCGATTCATTGGTCTTCCCGGAGGGTGGTGGAATTGTGGCAAATGGACAGGGGAATGATGTTCGACAGCATGTGCAGCCAGGACTTCGTGGTCAGTTTGAGGATTCCAGTGATGCACCGCATTGCAGTGCATGAATGAAAAATAAAAATTGGACATCAAAAAGTCGAGTGTGGCTACTTCTGGTCCATACCAGAGCACAGTACTCAGCTACCAAATATATACTAGTAATTGCTGATGTTAGAACCACCGATGCTGATGCTCTCCAACTTGTGCTTGCCAGTTTCTGAACCAAGTTGACACTTCGTCTAGGTGGCTACCTTCTTCAGGTGTTTGGAAGGTTAGTATGAGGTCTAGACTTCACTTTGAGACAGGCCAGAGTGGGGTCAAGTCACACAGTATCACTGCAGAGGTCACTTTCAGGGTGTGTTTAGAGTTCCTGTTAGCAAGATGGAATGCAGTGACTGTTGTTTTGTACTTAAATGTTTGTAATGAATTGCCTGCAGACCTCACAATTCTGAGTCTCTTTGCAGCGTTGTTTACACTACTGACAAAAAGTGATGTTAGTTGAAAACTTGCAGCTAATTATGACTGATGTACTCTGCATAAATCGTGCAGAGATATATACTCCAGCTGCAAATGTCAAAACTTATTCACTTTACTTTAGCGGATGATTTACTCCTTCATTTATATATTTCTCGGTGCCTTTCTTTCAACTCCTGGTGCATTCTTCAGTGCTGGCTCCTCAACCAAGAGAGGATGAACTGGCCGCAGAATTTGCTTTCTGACGCCGGGTCACTTTGCGATCAGCTGGTACAGTGTGTGAGAGCAGCTTGGAGTGACTTATTTTTTTTCCCATTTGTCCCTCTCACTATACGAAGGTCATGACCTCAGCTCTATCACTCTGTCATCGGGCCTGATCAGCTCAGAATTCTCCAGCAGCTGCTACATCCAGTAAGTGAAGGCAAGTTGACTTAAGTTAAAAAAAAACTTTTGGTGGAGCTGGGAGGAGCAGCCCCCTTCCCACGCCCACCCCCCCCCCCCCCACCCCCCCCCAGCCCCATTGGCTGGTGCAACCCTTTCTCATGGCCAGGGTTTCATTTTTCTCATGGGTGAAGAAAAGAAAAAGAAGCACTTGTATTTATACAACACCTTTGACGACCTGAGGATACTTCACAGCCAATGAAGTGCTTTTGAAGCGTAATCACTGTTGTAATATCGGAAACACTGTAAGCAATTGCACAGAGTAAGCTCCCACAAACAGAAATCTGATCTTCTTCTTCTTTGGCCTCCTTGTCTCGAGAGACAATGGGTAAGCACCTGGACGTGGTCAGTGGTTTGTGAAGTAGCGCCTGGAGTGGCTATAAAGGAATATTCTGGAGTGACAGACTCTTCCACAGGCGCTACAGATAAAACTGGTTGTCGGGGCTGTTACACAGTTGGTTCTCTCCTTGCACTTCTGTCTTTTTTCCTGCCAACTGCTAAGTCTCTTTGACTCACCACACTTTAGCCCCGCCTTTATGGTTGCCCGCCAGCTCTAGTGATCGCTGGCAACTGACTCCCACGACTTGTGATCAATGTCACAGGACTTCATGTCGCATTTGCTGACGTCTTTAAAGCGGAGACATGGATGGCCGGTGGGTCTGATACCAGTGACAAGCTCGCTGTACAATGTGTCCTTGGGGATCCTGCCATCTTCCATGCAGCTCACATGACCATCCCATCTCAGGCGCCGCTGGCTTAGTAGGGTGTATAAGCTGGGGATGTTGGCTGCCTCGAGGACTTCAGTGTTGGAGATACGGTCCTGCCACCCGATGCCAAGGATTCTCCGGAGGCAGCGAAGATGGAATGAATTGAGACGTCGCTCTTGGCTGACATACGTTGTCCAGGCCTCGCTGCCGTAGAGCAAGGTACTGAGGACACAGGCTTGATACACTCGGACTTTTGTGTTCCGTGTCAGTGCGCCATTTTCCCACACTCTCTTGGCCAGTCTGGACATAGCAGAGGAAGCCTTTCCCATGACTTTGTTGATTTCTGCATCGAGAGACAGGTTACTGGTGTTAGTTGAGCCTAGGTAGGTGAACTCTTGAACCACTTCCAGAGCGTGGTCGCCAATATTGATGGATGGAGCATTTCTGACGTCCTGTCCCATGATGTTCGTTTTCTTGAGGCTGATGGTTAGGCCAAATTCGTTGCAGGCGGCTGCAAACCTGTCGATGAGTCTCTGCAGACACTCTTCAGTGTGAGATGTTAATGCAGCATCGTCAGCAAAGAGGAGTTCCCTGATGAGGACTTTCCGTACTTTCTTCTTCACTCTTAGACAGGCAAGGTTGAACAACCTGCCACCTGATCTTGTGTGGAGGAAAATTCCTTCTTCTGAAGACTTGAACGCATGTGAGAGCAGCAAGGAGAAGAAAATCCCAAAAAGTGTAGGTGCGAGAACACAGCCCTGTTTCACACCACTCAGGATAGGAAAGGGGTCTGATGAGGTGCCGCTATGCTGAATTGTGCCTTCCATATTGTCATAGAATGAGGTGATGATACTTAGTAGCTTTGGTGGGCATCCAATCTTTTCTAGTAGTCTGAAGAGACCACGTCTGCTGACAAGGTCAAAGGTTTTGGTGAGATCAATGAAAGCAACGTAGAGGGGCATCTGTTGTTCACGGCATTTTTCCTGTATCTGTCGAAGGGAGAACAGCATGTCAATGGTGGATCTCTCTGCTCGAAAGCCACACTGTGCCTCAGGGTAGACACGCTCAGCCAGCTTCTGGAGCCTGTTTAAAGCGACTCAAGTGAAGACTTTCCCCACTATGCTGAGCAGGGAGATTCCATGGTAGTTGTTGCAGTCACCACGGTCACCCTTGTCCTTATAGAGGGTGATGATATTGGCATCGCGCATGTCCTGTGGTACTGCTCCTTCGTCCCAGCACAGGCAAAGCAGTTCATGGAGTGCTGAAAGTATAGCAGGCTTGGCACTCTTGATGATTTCAGGGGTAATGCCATCCTTCCCAGGGGCTTTTCCGCTGGCTAGAGAATCAATGGCATCACTGAGTTCCGATTTTGTTGGCTGTCCGTCCAGTTCATCCATGACTGGCAGAGACTGGGCTGCATTGAGGGTGGTCTCAGTGACAACATTTTCCCTGGAGTGCAGTTCTAGGTAGTGGTCCACCCAGCGGTCCATTTGCTTGCGTTGGTCAGTGATTATATCCCCTGATTTAGATTTGAGGGGGGCAATCTTCATGATGGTTGGCCCAAAAGCCCTCTTAATGCCATTTTACATTCCTCTGATATTTCTGATGTCAGAGGCCAGCTGAATATGACTGCATAGGTGTTGCCAGTAGTCATTTGCGCAGCGCCTGGCTGTTCTTTGTGCAGTTCTTCTGGCTGCTTTAAGTGCTACGGATGTTAACTCGCTGGGGGCTTTCTTGTAGTTCAGCAGTGCAATGCGCTTAGCGGCCGTGACAGGTTCCAGCTCTTCAAAGTGAGATTGAAACCAGTCTGCATTCCGCTTCACATGTTTGCCATAGGTGGTCATTGCTGAGTCAAAGATGGCGTCTCTGATGTGGGCCCACTTGGTCTCTGCATCCTCTGTGGGAGTGTTTTGAAGGGCTTTTTCGAGTGAATTTAGAAACATACGTAACCGCTGTGAATGAGAAATTCTGCTAGTGTTGATGCACGGGCAGCCCTGCTGCTTGGAGTGATGCAGCTTCTTTGGTTTGAGTCTAACCTTCCTGCACACCAGGGAGTGGTTGGTGTCGCAGTCCGCATTGTGGAAGCTGCGTGTGATTTGAACGCTGTTTAGAGATTGTGATGATGAGGTCTAGCTGGTGCCACCGACGTGATCTTGGGTGCTTCCAAGAAACCTGGTGACAGGGTTTAATATGAAAGAACGAGTTGGTGATGCAGAGGTTATGATAGGTACACAACTCAAGCAGTATCTGACCATTCTCATTCATCCTACCAATGCCATAGCGCCCAAGGCAGGAGGGCCATGAGTCATGGTCGGCCCCAACCCTGGCATTAAAGTCCCCCAGCAGGAACAGGTGTTCGGTATTGGGGATGCTACTAATGATATTATGGATTTCCTCGTAGAACTGGTCTTTAGTTTCATGTGGGGAGCAGAGTGTTGGTGCATAGATGCTGAATAGGTGTACTGGACCAGAGGCGGTGAACAGTCGGATGGACAGTATGCGTTCCGAGCCATTTGAGGGTGGCTTTATCATGCTGAGCAAAGAGTTTCTGATGGCGAAGCCCACTCCATGCTGTCTTGGTTCTTCAGGATCCCTACCCTGCCAGAAGAAGGTGTAGTCTTGCTCTGTTAGAGATCCGCTCGCAGGGAGGCGTGTCTGCTGGAGTGCTGCAATGTCTACATTGAGTCTGCTGAGCTCGTTGTTAATGATGGCGGTCTTCCGATAATCGTTGATTTGTGTAAGGTCTTCTGACAGGCCAGGACACATAGTTCTGACGTTCCAGATAGTCCAGATAATGACCAGATAATCTGTTTTTACTGATGTTGATTGATCAATAACTATGAGTCAGGATACCAGGGTTAACTTCCCTGCTCTTCTTCAAAATAGTGCTGTGGGATCTTTTACATCCACCTGAGAGAGCAGACGCTGCCTCCGTTTAACGTCTCATCTGAAAGACAGCACCTCTGAGAGTGCAGCACTCCCTCAGTACTGCATTAGCGTGCCAACTTAGAATTTGTACTCAAGTGGGACTGGAACCCACAACCTTCTGACTACCACTGAGTGCTGGGTGACACCTCAACGAGTTGTCTATGGAAGTATGACAGGCTCCAACAACTCTCATCCCACTATGTAGATGAGTTCTGAGGGTCAATTGCTGCCAATCCTTGGGCCTCTTGGCTTAGGGCCAGACCAAGGTTTACCCTACTGTTGCTACAGGTGAGTATAAAAGTGATGGCGCAAGTTGAAACAATTTTGTATAAAACACTTGCCTGGTCCAGACAGCCTGGCTAGTCTACATAAGAATGGTAGCATTAAACCAGATATTGGTGGATCTGTGAAGGTACAAACACCACATTATCTGTGTCTTAATCAATGCTTCTTCCCAAAAAACATCACCAAGCTAGTGTTTGAAATGGGCAGTTGCTACCTAAGGGGATTTGCAGGCATCAGTAGCTAAAGCGTTAAGAAGATCGCCTCTTCAGACTGCCAGTGGCAGGGAATGCTCAAATTAATTGATTAATTGGAAACCAATCATGTCATAGCTGTGATAAATTGATTATAAAGAAAGGTTTAATCATTGCCCCCTTGCTACCAGTCAGCATGCCTTTGACAGAGCTGTTTCTAATTGCTGAGTGAAATGAAGATAAATTGTCAGTGCCAACTTAATGTTTTGCAGCTGGGACCAACAAGATTGCTGCTTTTTGCCGACATCATTAGGTCCATTCTCACTGTAGGGGGTTCCAGTGGACCCTGACAAACAGGTGGAAATGAGCAGGCATGCCATCATGTTAGCGTTTGGAACTGCTCAGTGCTATAACCCTAAATGGTCTAATTAAATAGTCTGTGTGTCTTTTCTGGGAAAAATGAGGGCAAATTTGTTTTGAAGAACCAATTAAAGAAGTTGGATAAACACATGAGGGTGAAAGGAATAGATTATTATGATGGGATTCAATGAAGTGCGGTGAGAGGAGGCTCATGTAGAATAGGCCAAGTGGGCCTATTGGCCTATTTTTGTGATGTACATTCGATGAAATATGGGATCATTGTCCTTTAGAACCATAGAATCTTGCAGCACAGAAGGAGGCCATTCAGCCCATTGTGCCTGTACTGGTTCTTTGAAAGAACTATACAATTAGTCCCACTTCCCTGTTTTTTCCCTAGAGCTGTGCACAGCTAAATTGAAAATGTTAGGTTAATTATGCAGTATCTAATGTAGGCTCATAGATCTGTATTCCTGGTATTAAATGTCTTTGATTTTTTTCAAGTTACAATGTCCAAGTGAGTACAGCTGAGGACTGGGTGGCCTCGTTGGTTAACTCACTACCCTTCCACATTCTCACATCTGGAACCTGGGTTCAAATTTGATGCAGACAAGTGGGAGGAAAGTCTGCTGTCTCTGTCAGCTCTAAAAGTTCTAGATAAAATGGGTCTAGGTAATGTTAAACCATTCCATGCTAGTTTTAGGCCCACACCAAAGCAATATCCTCAATCAGGCTTTCAATTGGCTATCTCACTCCCAGAAAAAAAATACTTGTATTTATATATTGCTTTTCATGAACTCCAGACATCTCAGTGCTTTACAGACAATGAAGTGTTTTTGAAGTGTGGCTACTGTTGTAATGTAGGAACAAAGCAGTCAATTTGCACACAGCAAGCTCCCATAAAGAGCAATGTCATAATAATCAGATAATCTGTTTTTGTGATATTGATTGAGGGATAAGTATCAGGGATAGGTACAAACATGTTGCACTACAGACATTTGACAAAATTATTGACTCAGCCACAGATATGCGGGCATTTATAAAGTGTATAGCCAACCTAATGCCATCAAAACACAGACGATTTAAAACACATTTCTCCCTATTTAGTGAGACATCTGGCATTGTTTTTTCTTGCACAAGTAGTCAATGTCTGCCGCACACTTGAAATAGCGATGCGGAGAATCAGGATGGATGTCCATCTGTCAGGAGTGATCTTGATCTCTTTCGCTCTCCTCTCACTCTCTATCTCTCCCTCTCCCTCTCTGTGTCAATCCCTATCCCCTCTCAATCTCCTCTGTGTCCATCCATGTCTTCCTCGCTCTCTCTCTCCTCCTATCTCTCTCCCCCCTCTCTCTTCCTGTCTCCCCCACTCTCTCTCTCATCCTCTCCTCCCCACTGTCTCTCTTTATTTCTCACACCATCTTCCCCCCCACCCACTCTCCCCAGAGCAGCTTTGTGATTGGTCAGTTGTTGAAAAAAAAGTTCACAGCTGACAGGTGCCGGGAGTGGAAACAGTAGCTTCTGAACTCAGGACAAGTTCATGGATTTCTGGTGCGTTCCGATTTTTTTTAGAAAGCCTGCTGAAAACCCTGGACTTGTCCTGAGTTCATAAGCCACTGTTCCTGCTCCTATCAGTTGTGAATTTTTTTAAAGTTGGACTGGTCTGGAAAGAATAAGTCTATGGGAAATCTCCTCATCCCTGAAATTACCAGTGATGGACCCCAGAACTCTTACCCTGGACACTGGTGTCCGTGTACAAACATGTTGTCAACCCCTGATAAATATTGGCCAGGACATCAGGGATAACTCCTCTGCTCTTCTTTGAAATATTGCTATGGGATCTTTTACATCCACCTGAAAGGTTAGATAGGGGCTTCAGTTTAATGTCTCTTCTGAAAGACAGCACCTCAGAGTGTTAGCCCTGATTTTTGTGCTACCAACTGAGCTACAGCTGACAGTTCAGAGATGGGCAATGAGGGTGGCTGCATTTGGGAAATGGAGAATCTAAAGCCGAGAGGATAAACATGTAAACTGCATAATTTATGAAAAAGATGACGTACTTTTTTTTAGAAGAATTGATTTCAGCACAAATGTCCATGTTTATTTCCCTAGAGTACTACTGTAGAATGTAGACAAAAATCACCTGTGTAGGATTTTCCACTGCAGAATAAAAGCAGATGTGTGGGTAATTTCAGGTCAAAAGGAACAGATATAACTCTTGCACTAAAACACAGATGTGAGATTAATTTGCGCCAAAAAAATGTCAATTTTTGTTGCTACATTTCCTTGGTGGCAAAGCACATGCATTCCTGCTATACAGTGTGCAAGGCATAATTTAAGTGACATATTGTTGTAATGAATGGGCTTTATAAAGTGGTGAGGGTTGGAGGTGATCTGGGACGCATCATTAGGTAGTGGCGTGGCACAATTTGCTGAATTCACCCACTATGTCAATGTTTGTTGGTTTATCATTGGTGCTACCACTGCTTTGATGGTTGTCCGGTTTAGAAAGAACTTGCATTTACATAGTTCCATTCATGAGTGCCAAAGCGCTTTATAAGTGATGACATACTTTTGAAGTGTAGTCACTGTTGTAATGTAGGAAGCACAGCAGCCAATTTTCACACAGCAAGCTCCCACAAACAGCAATGTGATAATGACCCAGTTAATCTATTTTTACTATATTACTTGAGTGATAAAAGTTGTCCAAGACATCAGGGAGAACTGCCCTGCTCTTCTTCAAATAGGGCCATGGCAGACAGGGCCTTGGTTTAACATCTCAACTGAAAAACAACACCTCTGACACTGCAGCACTCCCTCAGTGTTGCATTGGAGTATCATCCTAGCTCAAGTCTCCAGAGTTGGACTTGAACCCACAATTTTGTTTGACTCAAAGATGAGGCTACACCACTGAGCCACCGCTAACATCTTAACGTAGCTAGTGGTTCAGGTAGGGTGGGTTGCTAACCAAATGCTTTGGTTGTCATCGATGTACCAGCCAGCAGTGACAGTGAGTGAGCAACAGAGATCAAATTTCCACAAACATCTTATGGTTTAGTATTAATGCTCCTTTTAGCTTTACTTTGTAGACAACTGGAGTGGAATCCTTTACATAAAGGAGGCGGGGCGGTTGGAGGAGGCATAACTTATTGTTTTCTATTCACTTTAAAAAATGCCTGTTGAAGTGTTGCATTTATTTTGAATATTGCCACTTTGATTGTAAATATTGATGACAACTCTTCAAAAGCAAAGCCATCAATGTCATTGAGAGAGGCTACAGAGCAGCTGGTGTAGGAAATGGAAGCAAATCACATTGGTGCTTTCCTGAGATTGGGACTGGGGCTCGCTATTGGAGCAGAGCTGAGAGAACTATGCACTCTGTCTGCCTGTTATGTATCTGAATGCATGATGCTGACACTGGATCCCTGGATAATCTTTATTATATATTTATATATTATCCCTCACTTTGATAAGCATATAGAAAAAGAATAACAAATGCTGAGTTGATCTGTTAAATCGTTGACCGCAAATGAAAAGAGGTTGAGCTTCTCATATCCATAATATGGACTGAAAATTGTCAGGTAAAATGATGATAGATGAGCAAAGTTAGTTAAGTTATGAGTCCTTTTGGGCTTTTAAAAAAAATGCTGATAAGGTTCTTTTTAAGAATAGAGTCAAAGGAACCCTTGATGGCTCAGGCGGTTTATATGTTGAATAGATGAGGTATACAAACCAGGATGGACAAGATTTCATCCCCAGTACCCAATCTCCTGGTGGCATTAGAGTTTCTGCAATTTCTCCTAGTATCTTCAGATAACAGAGGGGAAGATTAACCTGGATCTCTGCTGCCAATCACTATCCAGACTAGAAGTTCATGTGCATCAATGTCAAAGGATCAGTCTTGGCTGTGATGTCCCTTTTGCTCAAAAAAACCTGCCAGCACTTACTGTCAAGTGGTAGACATGGATTGTAGCCACTTGGGAGACATACCCTTGGAAAGAAATCTTAGGAAGGAATTAACACCTCAAAGGTTGGGAGCTGCAAAGGAGGGAAGAGGAAAATATTTCTAAAAAGATATCAAAGAGTCAAGAAGAGAGAAGATAAAATGTCCTGTTTACTTTGAAGTTGCATCTTATTAATATCTGAGGGACATTGATTATAAACAGAGGCCTCAATAGTCACGTCCCAGTGTACTGGAGAAGCTCCTTGCTGTGCAGAACTGTCAACATTGAGGAGTCAGGTTTATGAACAAAAAGAATGAGACAGATCATAACCTCATTGAACTAACGGGAGCTGTGTTCATTTTTATTGAACGAGAAATATCAAACTAGGAAACAATTTTAAAGCAAAGTAAATGAGCCTGACTCTAAACAAATGAGGTTTGACAGGTTCACACAAATTCTGTCATAACTAGGTAACTAAAACGTAATAGTGTGTTTTGATTATGAAGAGAAAACAGGGCCTGTGGCAGCAGGCCTCACTATAATCTGGCATCAGTCCAACTTGTTTCAGTGCTCAGCAATGAGATATATTAAACCTTCTTCTAACTGAAAAAGTTCATAGCTTTTGACAAATAGACATACTTTCTACCACACTTACCCCTCAAACTGACCAGACTCAAAAATCTCCAGAAAAGTTGAATCCTGAATCCTGTAGAATCCATCAAGGGCAACATGCTATGTAACTATGTAATACTACATATAAACACCTTTTACATCCTCAGGACATTCCAAAACTTTTCAAATGTATTCATTGTTGTAATGTAGGGGAAGGCCAATTTGCTCACAACAAGGCCCCACAAACAGCAGAGAGATAAATGACTCATCCAGTGATGTTGGTTGAGGGATAAATGATAGCCAGGACACCAGGAGAACTTCTGAACTCTTCTTTAAATAGTGCCATGGGAGGTTTCTCACCCAAGTTGGTGGACAGGACCTCTCTTTAACATCTCACCCAAAATTTGGTGTTGTGTATTGTAGTAGCTAGGTCAAGTGTTGTTTAAAGAAGTCTCAGGTTCTTTGTAGGGCTAAAGAATAACTCGTTTCTTAAATACATTTAACTATTTACATTCTCCACAAGCCTGCCTAGCCAGCACACCTCTTGTGCTACTTCTAGCTTCTTCTCAGCCTAATACCCATGTGACTATTACATCATCACTACAGTAGGAGTGGTTTACTCTCACTGTCACAAACCTTTCAATCCTTTCAGGCCCTTATACTACAGTTGGCATCCCCAACCGTGCAGCAACTGTTCCGTACTGCACTGGAGGATCAACCTAGGTTATGTGCTGAAATCTCTGGAGTGGGACTTTGACCCACAACCTTCAGGTGTCAATCACATATCAGTGGTGTCACTCTCGCATCTGAGTCTGAAGGTCAAGGATTGAAGGCCCAAACCAGCAACAAGCACAAAATCTAGGCCTGACACTTGGGCCCCGATATTTGGACGGAGCGCGTGTGTGGGGTGGGGGAAGTGGTGGGGGGGTACGGGGCAGGTGAGAAACAGTCTTGCACTCAGATCACCTGGAAGTATGGGTTTCCCTCTAATTTTAATGGCAGGACCCGATTAACATTTTCTCCGTTTCCAGGCTGCAGTCAACCAGATTGAATGCCTTTGGCACCAGGCAACAATCAGAGAGTGGAGTGGAGGGAGGGATCAGAAAGGCAGGCGTGGCAGGGAATGTTACTTTCCACTTATCAGCCCAAGCCTGAATACTATCCAGGTCTAGATGCATGTGGGTACAGACTGCTTTATTATCAGAGGAATTGTGTGTGGAACTGAACACTGTGCAAACATCAGCGAGCATCCCCACTTCTTATGATGGAGGGAAGGTCATTGATGAACCAGCTGAAGATGGTTGGGCCTAAGACACTACCCTGAGGAACTCCTGCAGTGATGTCCTGGGACTGAGATGATTGACCTCCAACAACCACAACCATCTTCCTTTGTGCTAGCTACAGCCAGTGGAGAGTTTTCCCCATGATTGCCATTGACTTCAATTTTACTTGGACTCTTTGATGCCACACTCAGTCAAATGCAGTTTTGATATCAAGGGCAGTCACTTTCACTTCCCTTTTGGAATTTCATCTCTTTTTTTCATGTTTGGAGCAAGCCTGTAATGTGGTATGGAGCTGAGTGGTCCTGGTATAATCCAAACTGAGCATCAGCGAGCAGGTTATTGAGTAAGTACTGCTTGATAGCACTGTCGATGACATTTTCTGTCACTTTGCTGATGATTGAGAGTAGACTGATGGGGCGGAAATTGGCCAGATTGGATTGTCCTGCTTTTTGTGGACAGGACATACTTAGGAAATTTTCCACATTGTTGAGTAGATACCTGTGTTGTAGCTGTACTGCAGCAGCTTGGCTAGGGGCATAGCTAGTTCTGGAGCACAGGTCTAGAGTAATACAGCTAGGGTGTTGTCAGGGCTCATAGCGTTTGCTATATCCAGTTGGTTGAGCTGTTTCTTGATATCACATAAAGTGAATCAAATTGGCTGAAGGCATCAATCATGGTGGGGACCTCAGGAGGAGGCCGAGATGGATCATTGACTCGCCACATCTGGCTAAAGGTGGTTGTGAATGCTTCAGTATTGTCTTTTTCACTCATATGCTGGCCTCTGCCATAATTGAGGATGGAAATGTTCATGGAGCTTCCTTCTCCTGTTAGTTGTTTAATTGTCCCCCACCATTCATGACTGGTTATGGCAGGACTGCAGAGCTTTGATCAAAACTGTTGGTTGTGAGATAACTTTGCTCTCTCTATCACATGTTGATTCTGTTGTTTAGCAAACATGTAGTCCTGTGTTGTAGCTTCACCCAGTTGACAGCTCATTTTGAGATACTCCTGGTGCTGTTCCTTGCTTGTTCTTCTACACTCCTCATTGAACCAGGGTTGGTCCCCTGGCTTGATGGGTAATGGTAGTGTGAGGGATATGCCAGGCCATGAGGTTACATATTGTGGTTGAATACAATTCTCCTGCTGCTGATGAATCACAGCACCTCATGAATGCCCATTTTTGAGCTGCTAGATCTGTTCTCAATCTATCCCATTTAGATGGTAGTAGCACACGACACAACGGAGTGTATCCTCACTGTAAACACAGGACTTTGTCTCCACAAGGATTGTGCAGTCAGTGGTCACTCCTACCAATACTGTGATGGACAGGTAGTTCTGTGATAGGTAGATTTGTGAGGGCAAGGTCAAGTAGGTTTTTTCCTTGCGTTGGTGCTCTCACCACCTGCCACAGGTGCAGTCTAGAGGCTATGTTGGTCACGACTCGGTCAGTAGTGATATTACCGAGCCACTCTTGGTGATGGCAATTGAAGACCCCACCCAGAGTGCATTCTGTGCCCTTGCTGCCACTTTCTGGAATTCCTTCCAGAAACCCCTGCAGGTCCACCTTCTTTTCCTTCTTTAAAACCTTCCTTGTAACCCGCATGGGCAACTTACAGCAACCAGGAAAAGAAGCTCAATAATTTCCATCTTCACTGTCTGCAGAACAATATGGCTATATCCTGATAGGACAAAATCACAAATGTGGCAGTCCTCTCAAAGGCACAGCTCCCAAGTGTGTTGGCACTAATCAAACAGAGGCGGCTTCGGTGGATCGGACATGTCTGCAGGATGGAAGACGGTCGCATACCCAAGGACTTTCTGTCTGGTGAGGTAGCTGGGGCCAGATGACCAGTGGGGTGCCCACAGCTCTGCTTTAAGGATCCTTGCAAGTGTGACATGAAGGCCCTCAATGTCAACTATCGCACCTGGGAGTCACTAGCTGGCAAAAGAGGGAAATGGCGACACATCCTGTGGACTGGCGTGCACTACCACAACAACCAGGGCTACAACAGCTTGGAAACAGGCAGCAATGCTGAAAACAACAACTCAGAGCATCACTTGGCAGCTTCATGTGTGGCAATTGTGGCAGAACCTGCCTCTCAAGGACTGACCTTCACAGCCATCACCAAGAGAAGACGCCCCACTTAAATGGATTTTTTTGCGGCGTGTCCATCATCTTTTGGAGATGGAAGGATGCCAACGTAAAACAAAAGTGTTCCAAGAAAGTATAGAAATATATCAGATCTTTTTTGTAATGACAATATGGGGTTTTCTCCTGGTTATACACAGCAGTGTCCAGGAGATAAAAACAGAAAGTGCTGGAATTGCTCAGCAGATCAGACAGTATCTGTGGAGAGAGAAACAGAGTTAACGTTTCAGGTCTGTGACCTTTCATGAGAACTGGAGATTGCTCTTTAATTCCTGGAGACTCCAGGACAATCCTGGAGAGTTGGCAACCCTAAGCAGAGCCCCACAAAAGTATAGTTTATTACTTTACTGTTCAGGCTCGCACTTAAAGACTGGCCGTCAGAAGGCTGCTGGCATCTGTAGAACTGTACTGAACAAAAGTTACATTGATAATGGACAAACTCTTGGGAAGAACCTATGACAATAAATCTGGAGAATCAGGAAGTTAATAGTTAAATGAAGCCTTGAGTGCTTCTCATTAGTCAAGGCATAGGTTTTAAATAGCAGCTCCCATCTCCCCCACTACCCTTCTTGTCATTGTTTTTGAAGATGCCGAACCATTCTTCAGAGGTACCAGCAAACAAAAACAAAATTTTCCACACAGTGAGCATCAAGAAGGGCTTTTTCACGGTGCAGATGTGAGATTAAATTTCATGCTTTGGTGTCTGGTAATGTGGCAGACTTCTCAGTTACACAGAGACCGCTTGGCTTTGGCCTCGATCAGCTTTCTGCACCGTTTTGGATCAGAAAAAAAACACCAGGGCACATTCACCGTAGCAACTTGAGTGTAAATTGCAGTAAGTTGAAAGCTGCTGCAGACACATTGTTGACTCTTCACTCTCCCCTCAATGCGGGTGCCATGCCTGTGATTGGGAAACCGTTAGGACTGCCTATGTTGATAGTAAATTGAACCCCTTACTTCACTGGGGATTCACTCTGAGTTTGGTTTGCTAGTCTATTCTCTCTCATACACGGTATGGGATATTCCAATCCATTTTTCTTAGTTCCTGGAATATCTGATGAATTCTCTGCAGGGGTGTCCCTCATCAGTTCCGATACCAAGAATAAAAACTCCCTAAATAATTTAACTGTTTCTGCTTATGTTTTCCTTTCCCCAAGGTTGTCTCCTGCTCCCTTGACTTATGCTGGTTATACTACTTTACAGTCACTATGTAAATCCTAGTTGTAGTTGGATTGAGGTGCCATGGGGAGTCAGCAGTACTTTGATATCTTGTTTCAGTGTCCATTCGTCATGTGTGAGTGCATCTTAACATGCTATTTGAAGTTGGAGTGTGTTACAGATGAATCCCACGCTGTTCTCACCCCATGTCATTGCCCATGGAGTTCCTAGCAATTGTTGGCATCCTTCCATCTACAAAAGAAAAATGATGGACATGCAGAAAACAGTCCATTTAGGTGGGGTGTCTTATCTTGGTGCACCTTTGTTGATGAGCTGTGAGGTGTTCTGCCACAAGTGCTGCATGTGACGCTGCCAAGTGACACTGTGATGTGTTGTTTTTGACGTTGGCGCCTGTTGCCAAGCTGCTGTAGCAACTGGTCATTGTGGTAGTGCACACCAGTCCACAGGATGTGTCGCCATTTCCCTCTTTCACCAGCTAATGATTCCCAAGTGTGTTAGTCGACGTTTAGGGCCTTCACGTAACCCTTGCAAGCATCCTTGAAGCGGAGCTTTGGGCACCCCACTGGTCATCTGGCCCCAGCTACCTCACCATACAGGAGCTCTCTGGGTCTGTGACCATCTTCCATCCTGCTGACGTGTCTGATCCACCGAAGCCGCCTCTGTTTGATTATTGCCAACACACTTGGGAGCTGTGCCTTTGAGAGGACTGCCACATTTGTGATTTTTGTTCGGCCAGGAAATACCTATAATGCCCTGCAGTCAGCGAAGATGGAAATTTTAAGCTTCTTTTCATTATTATTATATATTATTTTTATTATTATTGAGTTCTCAGCAACAATCAATGTTATTTATCAGAAAGGGGAATGCTGGCATATTTTATTTCCCTGCCTTAGACCCATTCTAGTGGCCCCAGCTCTTGCCCAGGTTGAGATGAGCTAACGCAACACAGACTGTGAATTGAGCCTGGAATATTTTGGTCTTTATGACTCAGTACCATATTGGGTGGTGCCTTTATCAACGAGGCCATTGGGGGAAACTCAAATAAACATAATCAGAAAACAAAGTTGCCCTTTGCACTGATAAGTGAAAAACTGCTTTTGCAATTTATATTAATACAAGAAAAAAACAATCAATCCACTAAACACAGTTACTACACGAAGCTGCCCATGGCCATTTTGGGGAATAGTGAGATGGCTGTTTTGTGGGATAGGGTTCATCTGTCAGGGTATTTAATGGCCACTAGTTTCAACAGACTTTGCACATGCTGTCTTTGTCTCTAGGGGCAATGCCAATAGAAAGCTCAGGCTTGCAATTCTTCAGAAACATCTTTAGTGTCCTTGGGAATCCTGCCATCTTCCATGCGGCTCACATGGCCAAGCCATCTCAAGCACCGCTGGCTCAGTAAGGTGTATATGCTGGGGATGTTGGCCGCCTCGAGGACTTTTGTGTTGGAGATACGGTCCTGCCACCTGATGCCAAGGATTCTCTGGAGGCAGCGAAGATGGAATGAATTGAGACATCGCTCTTGGCTGACATACGTTGTCCAGGCCTCGCTGCCGTAGAACAAGGTACTGAGGACACAGGCTTGATACACTCAGACTTTTGTGTTCCGTGTCAGTGCGCCATTTTCCCACACTCTCTTGGCCAGTCTGGACATAGCAGTGGAAGCCTTTCCCATGCGCTTGTTGATTTCTGCATCGAGTGACAGGTTACTGGTGATAGTTGAGCCTAGGTAGGTGAACTCTTGAACCACTTCCAGAGCGTGGTCGCCAATATTGATGGATGGAGCATTTCTGACGTCCTGTCCCATGATGTTCGTTTTCTTGAGGCTGATGGTTAGGCCAAATTCGTTGCAGGCAGCCGCAAACCTGTCGATGAGTCTCTGCAGACACTTTTCATTGTGAGATGTTAATGCAGCATCATCAGCAAAGAGGAGTTCTCTGATGAGGACTTTCCGTACTTTGGTCTTCGCTCTTAGACGGGCAAGGTTGAACAACCTGCCACCTGATCTTATGTGGAGGAAAATTCCTTCTTCTGAAGACTTGAACGCATGTGAGAGCAGCAGGGAGAAGAAGATCCCAAACAGTGTAGGTGCGAGAACACAGCCCTGTTTCATGCCACTCAGGATAGGAAAGGGGTCTGATGAGGTGCCGCTATGCTGAATTGTGCCTTTCATATTGTCATGGAATGAGGTGATGATACTTAGTAGCTTTGGTGGACATCCGATCTTTTCTAGTAGTCTGAAGAGACCACGTCTGCTGATGAGGTCAAAGGCTTTGGTGAGATCAACGAAAGCAACGTAGAGGGGCATCTGTTGTTCACGGCATTACAAGGGAGCAGTACCACAGGACATGCGCGATGCCGAATTCATCACCCTCTATAAGAACAAGGGTGACCACGGTGACTGCAACAACTACCGTGGAATCTCCCTGCTCAGCATAGTGGGGAAAGTCTTCCCTCGAGTCGCTTTAAACAGGCTCCAGAAGCTGGCTGAGCGTGTCTACCCTGAGGCACAGTGTGGCTTTCGAGCAGAGAGATCCACCATTGCAATAGTGACTACACTTCAGAAAAAGTACTTAATTGGCTGTAAAGTGCATTGGGACATTCTGAGGCAGTGAAAGGTGCTATATAAATGTAAATCTTTTCTTTCCTTCCATTGCAATGCCCCTTTACCAACTTCCCAGCTGAGATCAGTTAATAGAGCAGACCGAAGAGCAAACTTGGGATCCACCTGATTTAAGCAGCTCAGTTCCACGTCTTTATGTTTACATTAAGGTGGACTTACCCAGCTGCAAGTCATTTCTTGGGGGATATTCCCAACTGGCCCCTTTTTACTTACAGGAATTTCTGTCTGTCAATCCAGAAAATTATAATACCTGTTTCCCTTTAGTTTGTGTTATTCTTTCCTTTGCCTTTCATGGAGGGTGGAAAAGCTGCCCTGTGATTTGACAATTCACACTTGCATTAAGAAAGGTGTATACAATATCAAGTTACACACAAAAAGACATATAGCCAGGTGTAGATGCCAATAACATTTAAAAAGGAGAGTTTTAAGATTAGGCTGAGATTTTGGACACTCAGTGAAATGAAGACTCTTAAAATTTTTGACTGTCAATGCAACCCAAGCTATTCATTTACCTGTAATCCATTGCTGAAAATAAATTTGCAATGTTACAGTACCTGGCACATGTTGCCATGGAAATTCAGATATCACAGTCACCTTGGCTTGCCTTTAAATTATGATATGGTGTTTTTACTGTGTTCATCAAGGCAGCTCTATAATGGGAAGTAGAAAATGAACTTTAAAAGTACTTGGATACCATTCCAGTATCAGTCAGCAGTGAGTTTACAGGAAAGTATAGCCAGCCAGCATCTTCTCACATGAATATCCCCTACAGTTGGCACCTTTAATAAAAACCAATGACAAATACTTACCTCATAAAACTTTGGCTTTGAATGCCAGTCACTGTCACTTAATAAACAAAGAAAAAAGACTTGTATTTATATAGCATTTTTCATGACCTCAGGATGCAGCAAAGCTCTTTCCAGCTAATGAAGTACTTTTGAAGTATAGTCACTGTGGTAATGTAGGAAATGTGGCAGTCAAATTACGCACAGCAATTTCCCTCAAACAACAATGTGATAATAAGCAGATAATCTGTTTTTTAAAAATATTGATTGAAGGGTAAATATTGGCCAGGACATCAGGGATAACTCCCCTGTTGGTGCATTATGGTGATGGTGCTCATTACAACCAAGTGAGTGTGAAGTTTTGACTAAAATCAAGCTGATAATTAACTATTGGAACATGAAAAAATAGAGGCAAGAGCAGTAGGATACCAGTGTAATTTTAGTGGCTTATCTTGTTTTCCTGAAATAAAGTTGTTTTTCAAGTAGCTTCTCATGCTATTTTTTTATCTGCCTCATTTAAATTTCATTAAACCAAAAGCTTACAACATTCAGCAAAGAGTAGAAATAATGCTACCAAGCAGAGAGGAAAATACCACTGGAATCCAGCAGGCAAATGAGGCAAAAAAAAAGATAAGCTACGACAGCTGGAATTCTGAAATCGAAACAGAAATACTGAGAATGGGCAGCATCTGAAAGAGCGACACAGAGATGGGTTAATGTTTTTGGTGGAGACTCTGCATAATTTTGATGGAGGGGTTCCTCTTGAAATGCTTGAAATGTTAACCTATGTCCTTTTCCAGCATTTGCTGTGCTTTTCTTATTGTTAAATAAAATAATAAGAATAATTATCTACATAGAAAGCAGATGCAATATTAACACATAAATTGTCTGAGAAGGGCCCTCCCACTACCACACCTGTGGCAATTATCACCTCATCTTTTAGTTGGAAGACTGAGAATTGCAGTTGTTAGGGAAGAGACAAGGATCGTTGGAACATAGAATGCCCTGAGGGATTCCAGCACTCCAGTAATGCAGCTAGTTGGCCACCCTTTCCATGTGGGTAACTTATTAATCCAGTATCCGGTTTGATCAATCACCTATTTATCAAGCTGCTTGTGAATCTGGTCAAAGAAAATGTTACTACTAATTGACTAGAGTGAGTTTAGTATCACTACATTACACAACTGTATTTGCACCTTCATTCTGGGGTTATTAATTCCATGAGATATAAATCTTCCAGTCAAAATACATGTGGAGTCGTGGCACCAGTAGAAGTGACAGCTATGTAAATACACTGCTGGCAACAGGTAAATAGGGCAGTATTCCGTTACACAAGAACTTTGGAAACTGATGTCACCCATACTGATTGATGTGTTTATCAGCACACAGTGACTCTTGGCTCCGAAAGTAACTTTGCAGTAGAACTTTAATGCTAAAATGCAATCTGCAGTAGAGGAGACATTAATTTCCCTTTCTCTTTTTCTCCTACAATTTACAGGCTTTTAAAACCCAAGTTTGGCATCAACTGACTGCTACCTCTTTGACTTGCGTCATCTATCTTCCTACTGTTCTCATCGCTCTTGACCTTTGAATTGGGTTTCTCAATGCATGAAACAAAGTGTTACTGTTTTTGGGGGTGGAGGTGAGCGTATTGGACGCCAATATCAAATTCCGCACAATGCCTGTTAGATGTGAAATGTTGTCCAAGTCTGAGTTATGTAGTTCTCCCACTATCTTGCAAATTACCTGGGAGAATTTTGGCTCATGGATGCTGACTCTCCAACTCCCAAATGTTGTAGGCAGGCCTCCCAATTGCACTGATGGAGACAGAGTAATGGAGTAGTTCAGTCAGGGGTGTTGCCTGCTGTATTGGGAGTTGGGAGCTAATGCAGGTGGCATAGGTAATCTAAGATCATACTGGATTGATCAAGAGAGTAGGGAAGTGTGCCATTCAGCATTTGCAGTCTGGTTCGAGGCAACTATTTTGTGTTGTCTCACCCTACCAAATAAAAGAGGTTTCAATTGCAACCTTCTCACTGGCACTTTGAGTAATGGAAAACAATCTGCTTCACTCTCAGATAATAAATAACTTCACAATCAGGGCAGTTGTGGTTTAGATGACTAAGAGTCTCCTGTTCCTTGCGGTCTTGTAAAATGGGTGGGGAAATGAAAAGAGAAAAAAGATTTATGATCAAATCCTTTCCAGGAGGAGGGCTGGTCCTTTTGAAGCAAAGCATACAGGGATAATGTAATTGCAGATTACCCATGCTATTTCAGTGGACAGTGTAGAGTTACAGAACAAGGATTGATGGGGCAGGTGAGAGCCGCCTCTCCCCATTCTGTCAACAAAAGAGAACAAACATGCAATTAGCACTTCCTGAAGCAGATTTTTCTCAACAAGACTGAGGAGAAAATAAAGAATGTCGTCGCCAGAGCTTCTTAATCCTTGAAAGAAAATCTTTTCTCTGCGCCTTAGGGAGCAGGAGGTTAAATTTCCTGGGTCTGTGATGAATTAGCTGATTTCAGTCAAGTGTGGAGTTTGCAAGTTCTCCCTGTGTCTGCGTGGGTTTTCTCCGGGTGCTCCGGTTTCCTCCCACATGCCAAAGACTTGCAGGTTGATGGGTAAATTGGCCATTAGCAATTGCCCCTAGTATAGGTAGGTGGTAGGGAAATATAGGGACAGGTGGGGATGTGGTAGGAATATGAAATTAGTGTAGGATTAGTATAAATGGGTGGTTGATGGTCGGCACAGACTCGGTGGGCCGAAGGGCCTGTTTCAGTGCTGTATCTCTAAACTAAACTAAACTAAGAAGAGAGAATCAGCCAGAGGCCCCTGCTCCTGATCGCTGCACGGTGACCAGTGCATGTGTCTGGACATATGGGGAAGGCAAGACTGGGTGCTATTCCACAAAAAGTTGGCAGAAATGTACAGTTAAGATTCACACAGCAATGATGGCTGCCTCGTAGGGCACTTCTACTCATGGAGCTGTGCCCTCGTGAGGCAGTCATTGCCTTCAGAAGGGAGAGAGGAAAATCAGAAGAAAAAAAACGCTTTCAATTTGAACTCAGTGAATATGTAGAAGGTTGAGATGGACTTGAGAATGTTGACGCGAAACTTCCTTGGGTTCAGAGCAGCTACCAGATCTATAGCAGGATGGGACCTCCAGATGTCAGTTGCTCGCACCCCTGACTTTGTTTCACTTTCCGGGTTCGAACATATTTTGGGTGGATGAGCTCACCATTAATGATAGAACTGGGGCACCTTTCTCAAATAGAGTGGTGGTGGTGCGGGCGGAGTAAACTTGAAGTGGGGCCTATCCAATGCATGCCATCGATCACATACTGACCAGAATTGTGACTTTTAGTTCATTGATTGGAGGGAGAGTGCCTAGTAGAAGCCACCTCTCCCTCCAAAAAGGCCCCAAATATACTTGTCTTGAGTGTCCCACTGTAGCACTACCATATCTTGGGCCTCAACAGCAGTGGACTCCCTCCTTGTGGCAAGGATCCTGCCAAGGGCTCACCCTGGATGGGTGATAACCCTCTTGGATAGGCATCATAGCAGAGTTGGGGCAGTTGGCAAAAGTCTCACACTACCACCCCTCTGACAGAGGGAAGGGCATCCAGCTCATGTGGGAAGTCATGCGCTATTTAGTAGCACTTTGTTGTCTGAGTCAGAGGGTTATGGGTTCAAGTCCCAGTGAAGGGCCTGAGCAGGCAATGTAGACTGACATTTCAATGCAGTAATGAAGCAGTGTTGTTAGAGTCATTTACGGCACAGAAGGAGGGCTTTCGGCCCATCAAGTCCATTGCCGGCTCTCCACAGAGCAATGCAGTCAGTCTCACTCCATGGCTCTATCCCTGTAGCCCTGCAAGTCTATTTCTCTCGGGTGGCCATCCAACTTCCTCTTGAAGTCATTGA
Source organism: Heterodontus francisci (assembly GCF_036365525.1). Classification (NCBI taxonomy): domain Eukaryota; kingdom Metazoa; phylum Chordata; class Chondrichthyes; order Heterodontiformes; family Heterodontidae; genus Heterodontus; species Heterodontus francisci. The sequence goes on from NC_090371.1 coordinate 38,359,000, forward strand.
TCATTTTCGATTCCACCACCCTTCTGGGCAGTGAGTTCCAAGTCATCACCACCCTGCTGCATAAAAAAAGTGCTTCCTCATATTCCCTCTGCATCTTTTGCCCAAAACTATCAATCTGTGTCCCCTAGTCCTTGTACCATTTGTTAATGGGAACAGTTTTTCCTTGTCTAACTTATCCAAGTCTGTCATAATCTTGTACAGCTCTATTAACTCTCCCTGTAACCTCCTTTGTTCTAAGGAGAACAACCCCAGCTTTCCCAACCTAAAATCCTCCTTCCCTGGAACCATTGTGATAAATTTCCTTTGTACCATCTCAAGGATCCTCACGTCATTCCTAGAGTGTGGAGTACAGAACTGGATGCAGTACCCAGTTGGGGTCTAACCAGAGCATTATAAAGGTTCAGCATAACTTCCCTGCTTTTGTACTTTTTGCTTTCAATGGGACATTAAACTAAGGCTCTATCTGCCTTTTCTGTAAATAGGTCCTATGACATTCTTTGAAGAACTGTAGAGAGTTGTTGCCTAACATTCCTCAATCAATTTACCAGAATCAATTTTCTGGTTGTAACATCTTACATCATAGAATCATAGAATGGTTACAGGATGGAAGGCCATTTGGCCTGTCGTATTCGTGCCAGCTCTCTGCAAGAGCAACTCACCTAGTGCCACTCCCTTACCTTTTTCCCATAGCTGTGTAATTTTTTTCTCTTCGGATAATAATCCATTCTCTTTTGACGGCCTCAATTGAACCTGCCTCCACCACACTCTCAGGTAGTGCATTCCAGATCCTAACCACTCGTGGTGTAAAAAAGCTTTTCCTCATGTCGCTATTGCTTCTTTTGCCAAACACACCAATGTACATTGGTTAGTCACAAAACAGTAGCAAATCTACAGTAATTCATTGATGCAAAATGCATATTAATACCACTTCTTTCTTTTCTCATTTTTCACTGCATACCATCATATTTTAGCCTGAGTATAATCTTCCTGTTGTAATTCAGACTTCAGAGTGCATTTTCCCACATTTGTTAGTGTTAGTGTAAAAGTCAGCTTAAGTATAAAGCATTGAAATTCAGTTTCCACTCATGCTATTGTTTTCGCAAATGTTACCGAATGAAGGAAAATGTGTGCATTGAATTCAACTCTGAATAAGAGGGCTGTGTTGGGATTGATAACAAAACTCCCCATGTGGCCTAGTAGGTAATGGAACTGAACTATACAGATCAGAAGGCCCACATTCCATCCTTGATGGTGGATTCTTGGTGGATTGGCTGATCTCAGCTAGGGCAACAGAAATATAGTCATTACGGTTGAGATTCCTGTAATTTTCCTACAGTGCTGCCTAGCCTGGGATACACATCAACAACCGCTTCATGGAAGTGAGCATTTGTGGGTGTCAGTTGGGGACACAGTTGATTGGCTGGCTGATGCTCAGTGCTTGCGCTTACGCATGAAAAGTAGGTCAAAGTGCAAGGCAGCAGAGAGCGGCCAGCGATTGTAGAACTATAGTCCAGGAGAGCTGGAGCTTTCAGGAAAGGAGGAAAGAAAAAGGGAGAAAAATATTAAGCAGACAATCAAGCCAGTTGCTTTAAAAGACCATGTACAATTTGCCTCATCATGGATTCATTTAATCTCTGCAGGAAGAGTTCTCCAAATGTTCTATGCACCATTCAAAGGAAATGGACCATCATTTCAGGAGATCTGATTAAATTTACTCCCTTAATCCCTCATTGTTTATAATTGACCAGTTGCTTTCCATGGATTTACACTTCACTGGTCCCTGCAGATCAGAAACCATTGCTATGATTATTGTATTTAATTATCTCTGTCTATACTTAAAGCCTTCAATCACCTTCCTAGCTGTATATCAGCTATTCATTTTTTAAAAGGATTGCAAATATCATAACTTCATCTGTTTCTACTGGCAATCTGTTCGACATATCTAGTACCTTGTTAGAAAATGTATTTCTTTTAATCCTTGGTCCAACTCGAGGATTTTAACTTTTTATTTGAATCTTCTCATTCTGTGTTTTATCAAAAATTTGCTTATTCAACTTTAGCAGTGAATGAGCCACTAAAGGTTCTCCCCTTTAATTGTAAGAAAGTGTCATTCTGGAAAAAAAACTGCAGGCTTCCAAGAAGCATGATGAAATAAAACAGTGAAATAAAATAATGGAGGGAAAAGGTTCCATTACTTTGTGTTGTTCAAGGTTAGACATGTTGGTACTAAAAAATTGGAACCTTTTCAGTATTACCTCCCTTGTCATCATCTTGTACTCACACATCAGGTATGGCAATCTTTTAAGAAAATTTATTCTTGGATATGGGCATCACTAGCAAAGTCCATATTTATTGCCCCTCCCTGAGAAGATGGTGGTGGGCCTTCCTCTTGAATCAATGGCAGTTTGTTACAACGAGGTGACTTGCTAGGCCACTTCAGAGGGCAGTTAAAAGTCAATCATGTTGATGTAGGATTGGGTTCACATCTAGATGCAGACAGGGTAAGGACAGCAGGTTTCATTCTCTGAAGGGGCAGTAGTGAACCAGTTGGTTTTTAATGGCAATCCGACAGCTTCAACTTTACTGATAATCAGCTTTTTGTAAGCTGAATTTAAATTCCCAAACTGCCATAGTGAAATTTGAACTCACATTCTCTGAATCATTAGTTGCATTTACACTCAAACATAACACCAAGAATGTGTGTTCAGCCCTCTGACACATTGCACCAATGGAATTTCTTTGCATTTCCTACAGTTAGTCACTATTGTAGACTTTGCAGGTGAGACTGCAATTAACTTTGTAATTCCACTGTGCCAACCAGTCTCATGTATTTTCTAAATAGGTCAGAAGAATTGATCCAAGATAAACCAGGGTGAAATGTGTTTTGACTAGTACAGTGCACCTGTGTTATCAGATTGTGTTCAGACCAACTCTTTAATATTTTGGGCTGGATTTTATGCAACTGGCGGGAATCCCGACACTGGGCTAAAAAGGCGAGGGGAACCCCACCTCAGCAGTTTGGGGGACCCCAGTTGCACCTCACGCTGCTTGGGCAATTAACTGCCTGACGCTGGGGTCCCTGTACCTTTAAGGACAGGGATCCTACTTCAAAGCGCTGCCGGCCAATCAGAGGGCCTGCATCTCAGCAGTCCAAGCAATCAGTGGGAGCGGTGGCCACTGCTGGAATTGCAGCAGTCACCCAACCAGGAGTAGCCATGGAGCCCTGGACTGTAGGTAAGAGGGGGCAGGCTCGCCAGGACCAGTCAGGCAGACCCCGGCGAGTGGTGGGGGTGGGGGTGGTGGTTTACTGAGGGCAGGGTATGCGTGGCTTTTGCACTGAGGGTCCTCTGTGGGCCACAGATTGCCCGTGGAGGAGGGCCTCCCCTCACCACCAGCCCACACGGAGGCTGCTAGGAATTACTGGGCAGCTTCCTCACGTGGTGGAGGCACCCCCGACCGCTGGAAAAATACCAGCGGAGGCGCGAAGAGGCTCTTACGTGGCCATTAATTGGCCTCTGGGCAGGAAAGCCGTCCTTGACCTTTCCCACCCTGGACTAAATTGACATTGGAAAAGTGACGGGCACTCCACTCCCACCTACCCTCACAATTTTATAGTTCCCCCCGCCACCCTACCCGTTCCTAGAGGGCTCATAAAATTCAGCCCTTAGATTCATATCCATTCTACAAAGTCATGGCTACTCTTATCTATAAATTTATAGGGCAACTCGAATTCATAAATACTAAGATTAAAATGATCAAATTATGAAAATCACATTGAAACAAACAGAGCAGAATAGTTGCAGGGTTAACTGTTCAGCTGTCTGTCCAGGCTGCCCAGACAGTGAGGCTCCCTGAAAACTCTGTAGTATTGCAACACCAAACTTACTAACAGTGAAAATATCACTTCTTTTATCTTAATGTAGGCACCTGGCCTTTATACTATGTGCTTTCCCAGGGGTTGCCCAGTACTACCTTGTAAGTGACAATGGAACTATACTTGTACACAGATTGGCTGATTTTGAGTAACTGCAATTGACTTGATATTGCCGCACAATTTGATCTGGAGAGTAACTGAACTCGACGTACTTGCTCAAGTTGCTGTTTAAATATTACCATATCTTTAAACAAGGGTTAAAGTTTCCATTCCAACCCAGATTTGTAATAGCAACATTTTCCATGTTTATTAGCCATTGCGTGATATTTAATGTAAAGGATACACAGTTTTACAAGCAAAGTAATTAACACTAATTTTCTAGGTATTCTAGGGCATCAAAGTAACGTATAATTGAGTGCACCTTTAACTGATTAAATAAGTCTCGAGGCATGTTCTGTGGAAATTATCCACCATAAAACTCAGATTTTAAAATGCTTTGTTTGTTAGCTTGCCGTGTTAGTAACGAATTCCAATCTGGAATGAAAGCCATTGTATTGTTTATTTTGTACTCTTGGGATGCAGGAGAAAGGCTGTCTGAATGAATCTGGTTTGTCTACCGCAAGCTGTGATTTCATGGCCGAGGAACCATTTTTAATTATTTCATGAGAAGGCAGACACAGTGAAGAATCCATTCTATTTTCTCTGCTTGTTCAAACATTTTGCTACATATTTTCTTTTGAAATGGAGCCGAACATTTTCTGTCTATCTGTTATTCATTACTGAAAATATGAAGCAACTATTAAAACTTTAAAGCGAGGCGCTTGTTGGGCTGTACAAATGCAGCTGATCAAAACAAAGGTCTACCTAGGCTCCATGGCAAGAGTTTAAGGCCTTAATTTCCCCTTCATATGGCCAAACGCAATGTGTGTAAAGTCATGTATAATTGCATCTTCGTGCAAATCTGCATCCCGCACCCAGGTGTGGCGCATTATTCATGGTTTTCAATGAAATAGTGTTTACGTGATGCTGCACGATATACCAGTGTATATGGCTGCCACCTGTTAAGTTCTGGACAAGGTACTCTGATTTTTTGAGCAAGTCAGAAAGTCATGTACGGCATAGAAGGAAGCCATTGGCCCATCAGGTCCATGCTGGCTCTCCGTGGAGCAATCCAGTCAGTCCCACGACCCCGCTCGATCCCTGTAGCCCTGCAAGTTTATTTCTGTCAAGTGCCCATCAAATTTCCTTTTAAAATGGTTGATTATCTCCGCTTCCATCACTCCCGTGGGCAGCAAGCTCCAGGTCATCACTGCTTGTTGCGTAAAAATGTTCTTCCTCACATTTCCCCCTGCATCTCTTGCCCAAATCCTTCAATCTGTGTCCCCTAGTCCTTGTACCATCAGTTAATGGGGACAGTTTTTCCTGAGCTGAGATTTCACGAGGAGGCGGTAGCCCCATCCACTGACTGAAAAGTCAGGGGAGAGCCCGCCTCCACCAGGCCAGGAAGCCACACTGCTATTTTGCGTGGCCCAAGCCCTTAATTGGAAGAACTTGGGACTGCCACCCCTCTGAGGCAGAAGAGCTGCCTCCAAGAGCTGCTGGCCAATCAGAGAACCAGCAGATCCTCAGTCCCAGCAGTGCCATCAGGAGCGGAGGCCACTGCTGGAACTGCACTCAGCAAGAAGAGGAATGATGGACGTGCCCTTCAAACAGTTAAGTGGGGGTTGGGCCTCGCCGGGAAGAATCGGCTGGGCCCCGACGGGGTGGGTCGGAGAGCAGGGCTTGGGCATCAGTTTTAGCGGGGGTGACCCTTGCTGTTAGGGGGGGCCCTCTGTGGGGGACAGGGTGCCTGATCAGGAGGGCAGCCCCCCCGCCGCACCCCCACCCCCCATCACCCGCAAGGAAGCCGCCAGGTACTACTGGGCGGTCTTCTCAGGTGGTGAAGTGGCCATCTGCCGCTGGTAAAATACCAGTGGCGGGGGAAGAGGCCCTTTAGTGGCCATTAATTGGCCACTTAAGGGCCTCAATTGGCCTAAGGGTGGGCAGGTCACCTGCCAACTCCCCGCCGCTGGTGAAATAGCAGCGGGAGTGGGTAGGTAGGTGATGGGCACAGTGCCCCCAACCTACCACTTGATTTTACGGCCCCCCCTGCCTCCTAGCCCGCTCTTGGGTGGGCTAAGTCTAACTTATCTAAGCCTGTCATAATCTTGTATACCTCTATCAATTCTTCCCTCAATCTCCATTGCTCCAGGGACAACAACTCCAGCTTTTCCAACCTAACTTTGTAACTAAAATTCCCTGTCTTTGGAACCACTCTGGTAAATCTCTGCATCCTCCAAACGACCCTCACATCCTTCCTAAAATGTGATGACCAGAACTGGAAGCAATACTCCAGTTGGGGCCTTAACAGCGCTTTATAGGGGAGGCGGTGGCGTAGTGGTATTGTCACTGGACTAGTAACCCAGAGACCCAGGGTATTGCTCTGGGGACATGGGTTCAAATCCACAGGTTCACCACCCTCTGAGTGAAGACATTTCTCCTCTTCTTGGTTCTAAATGGCATACCCCGTATCCTGAGACTGTGACCCCTGGTTCTGGATTCGTCAACCATCGGGAACATCCTCCCTGCATCTAGCCTCTCTAGTTTTTATAGGTTTTTATGAGATCCCCTCTCATTCTTCTAAACTCTAGTGAATATAGGCCTAGTCGACCCAATCTCTCCTCATATGTCAATCCCGCCATCCCAGGGATCAGCCTAGTAAATCTTCTTTGCACTCCCTCCATGGCAAGAACATCCTTCTTCAGATAAGGAGACTAAAACTGCACACAATACTCCAGATGTGATCTCATCAAGGCCCTGTATAGCTGCAGTAAGACATCCTTGCTCCTGTATTCAATTCCTCTTGCAATGAAGGCCAACATTCCATTTGCCTTCCTAACTGCTTGCTGCACCTGAAGGCTTGCTTTCAGCTACTGGTGTACAAGGACACCCAGATCTCGTTGCACCTTCCCCTTTCCCAATCTATCACCATTCAGATAATCTGCCTTTCTGTTTTTACAACCAAAGTGGATAACCTCACATTTATCCACATTATACTGCATCTGCCATGCATTTGCCCACTCACCTAACTTGTCCAAATCACATTGGAGCCTCTTTGCATCCTCCTCACAGCTCACTTTCCTCCCCAGCTTTGTGTCATTTGCAAACTTGGAAATGTTACATTTAGTTCCCTCACCCAAGTCATTAATATATATTGTGAATGGCTGGGGCCCCAAGTACTGATCCCTGTGGTACCCCACATGTCACTGCCTGCAACCCACAAAAAGACCCATTTATTCCGACTCTCTGTTTCCTGTCTGTCAACCAATTCTTAATCCATGTAAGTATATTTCCCCCAATCCCATGTGCTTTAATTTTGCACACTAACCTCTTACATGGGACCTGATCAAAAGCCTTCTGAAAATCCGAATACACTACATCCACTGGTTCTCCTTTATCTGGTGTATATAGTGCTGTGGGATCCTTTATGTCCACCTGAGAGGGCAGGCGGGGCCTTGGTTTAATAGCTCATCTGCAAGGAAAGTTTGCAATGCATTAAAAAAAGCAATGTGTCAAAAATTCCATTCAAAACCTTTATTTTGAAAAATAATCTCTATCCCCATCTCTCATCCTCATTTGGAACAACCCAATTTATGGAAATATAGATTTTATGAAATTGTGCTCCTGGAAGATGAGCCCCTCCCCAATGGTGCACCAGTAATGCAGCCCTACCTCTTTGTACACATTCTGCTCCTACAACTCTTGTCTAATGTTAATTCCCCCAGAACTCTGTCCCCCACTATTGAGTCTTCACTTTCTGCATTCTAGAATGCTCTGTCATGAAGAGCCCGCCTGCCAAGAATGAGGCATATTAATTTTGTCATATGAACATTAATTTTAAACTGTTACTGGACTGAATAGATGACTTGCTTAAAGAGATAACAGCAGTGGCTGGGAACATTTGCATTCTAAGACACAGTGGCCTGGAGAGACAATGGAACTGTGCCCTGATCCAATTAACCCAAATGGATTTTGATCACCAGACATTGAATGTGGAACAAGCCAGCATTCTATCCACCCCCCACTGAGGGTGTCTGCTAAGATGGAGAATCCCCCAAAAAACACAGGAGAGTTTGATGAAAAAACTTAATCACATGACTAACCTGCTGGCCAACTTGGAGGTTTGAATTGTGCTTGCAGGACAGTTTTGAAGATAGAGACTGCTTTGATGACGAAAGAGAAGGAAGGTCTCTCTCTCTGGCTCTCTCTCTCTCTCTTTCATGAACTTCCAGATCCACTGAAGCTACCTAAACCTCAAGAGAGAAGACTCCTACATTGAAACAAGTTTGAAAGCGTGCACTGGGCCCCAATGAAACGGCAAGATTTAGCTGCAATCACAGACTCTACATCAAACTCAAAAGATAGTGAACGAGCTCCAGCTATTATTTCAAACTTTTCCCCTTTATTCTTTCTCCTTTACTGTCTCTATCAGCATGTGTGTTTATCATGTATACATGCTAGCGTGGTTGTGTTGCGTATTCGTAGTAGTTTTAACCGAATTAGAGTTTTAAGGTTAATAAACTTACACCTTTCTTCTTTAAATCTAAGAAAGCCTCTCTGGTTGATTTCTTTGTCTTACAATTGGAGCACAGTGAATGAGGATTCACTGAGGGGGAGCTAAAAACAGTGTTGTAAAAATTAAACCCTGTTACGGTCAAACCAGGCAAAGGCTGAGAGGGAACCCCTAGACCCCTCGCTCACCTGCTCATGACAGCTCTTAGAATCTTACAGCACAGAAGCAAGCCATTCAGTCCATCATAGCTGTGTCAGCTCTTTGAAAGAGTTATCCATTACTCCCACTCCCCTGCTTTTTCCTCATTGCCCTGCAAATTTCTCCTTTTCAAGTATTTATCCTACTCCCTTTAGAAAGTTACAATTAAATGTGCTTTCACTATCCTTTCAGAGAATACGTTCCAGATCATAAACGCTTGCTGTGTAAAAACCATTCGCCTCATCTCCTCTTTGGTTCTTTTGCCAGTTATCCTGAATCTGTGTCAAATGGTTACCTTCCACCTGACTATCTCCCTCCCACTTTCAAAAGCCTCATCAAACCTCGTCCGTTGAGCGCATCTTTGAGCATTTCCTCTAAGTTCTCCTCTGCTTTCTGCACAGTATCCATTGCTCCCTCTGTAATCCACTTTGGGCCATTTTGTTACCTGAAAGGTGTTGCATAAAGGTGTTATTTACTTGCTCGTCTATGTCAGAAATAAAATTTTGTAATGCTTTCTGATGAAGAAAAACAAGTTTCCCTCTAAAATGATTAACATTGCACCTCAAAACATTTTAAAAGCAAAATACTGCGGATGCTGGAAATCTGAAATACAAACAGAATGTGCTGGAAACGCTCATCTGTGGAGAGAGAAACGGAGCTCATTTCAGGTCGATGGCCTTTCATCACAACATTATCTGATGCTCTATAACATTGTATGATGCTATATAAGTGCAAATCATAGCAGCTTATTGCATAGGAAGAAACTGTTCAGGCCAAGGGCTTGGATTTTACTGTGGGAAATGACAGCGAAACTGTTAGCGTTCGCTGTCATTCCTCCACCAAAACTGAGAGCAACTTTGGGCATTCACGGGGAGGCGGTGGCATAGTGGTAATGTAAATTGACTAGTAAACCAGAGCCCAGGCTAATGCTCTGGGGGCATGGGTTCGAATACCACCATGGCAGATGGTGAAATTTGAATTCAATTAATTAAAAAAATCTGGAATTAAAAGCTAGTCTAATGGTGACCATGAAACCATTGTCAACTGTTGTAAAAACCCATCTGGTTCACTAATTTGCTGCCCTTACCTGGTCTGGCCTACATGTGACTCCAGACCCACAGCAATGGGGTTGACTCTTAAAAAATGCCCTCTGAAATGGCCTAGCAAGTCACTCAGTTCAAGGGCAATTCGGGATGAGAAACAAATGCTGGCCTATCCAGTGATGCCCAAATCCGACAAATGAATTTTAAAAAACGAACGCAGAAATTCAGAATTTGCTGTGCCAGTGATTCTACACTTCTCCAGAAGGTGCACTGTTGAGGTCCCCCCAGACTGCAATCAATGGTACTCAATTGAATTAATGAGAACTTACACTTTTACAATGTTTGTCTCTCTGCAAAATCCCTTGAAAAAGTTGTATCTTATTGAATGAGGTGTAACTGGAATTTTAATGGTGTATTAATTTCATACTTGCTGCTAAACACCCTCAGTGTTCTTGAAATGCTAATTTTACATTTGTGGACTGTCATTTCTCCATGATGATTAAAAAAATCCAGTTCTTAAAAAAAAAAAGAATTTTTAAAAAAGTTTGTTCATCTTTATTGAGGTTCTATGTTAATTCAATCAAAATAATTAATTTCGCTATCTGAAAATGCAAATTAAAAGTGAAGGATATTAAGTGTTTTTATCTTCCTGGTTTGTCGTGTGTTAATACTTCAATGTGATTGGCTGCTTACCTGCTTGCTGACATCACAGCTGCTGCATGCCAAGTCAACCCCTTGATTTGACGCTGGATTTAAACTGCTGTAGGGAAGGGGAAAACCAGTCCACAGGGATCACTAGATGGTTGTGGGCAGCTTTCTTCAAGGTCAGTGGCGAGTGCCCTTGCTTTGCTGATGACCACAAAATCCAGGTCATTGTGCCTGTGCCACTTCTCTCAATGAGCTGTTCAATTAATCCCACCTCCTTTTTCCATATCCTTTAAATTTTGCCTTCTGCAAATATTTGTCCACTGCCTTTTCAAAAGCATATCATTTTTGGTAGGGCAAACCATGTTGTAACAACGCCCTTAGGTAAAATAATTTCTCCTAACCTCTCCTTCATTCCTTTGGTGGTGATCTGTAATTAATTTTTAAAGTGTTACTATTAGCATACATATTATGCATGTAACATTTCTAGGGATTTTACAACCCAGTGCTGTTTAACCTTGCATCTTTTAAATGTACCGAAAGGCACACATCACTGTCCATTAAAACCTATCTGCTGAATCAACCTTAGGGCGCTTGAATAAAAGAATGTGCTTCTTCAGTTGCAACCCTCTCCCAAGCTGCCAACTCAACAAATATCCATCCCTGGGGTGACCGAGCCTGTTAATTTGTGTTCGTTAATTGTTCTATCATTCTCTATGCAGCATTGCTATTGTGTTTCACGGCAGGTTCTGGAGTCCCCCATCGAGGGCTTAGCTGCCACTTGTAGTTCTTGTTTTAGAAGAGTCCTTTCAATATTATTCAGCAGTGGAACATCTCTTAAACTGATTAAGAGTTATTCTGACAGCGTGTGCTCTACATACGCAACCGCTGTTCCCTTAAGATTGTATAATGTAAACATACAATGCAATATGCTTTAAGAGGCAAATGTTTTTCATGTATGTGACTTTCTCTGAGGCAATCACTAATCTCCTTAACTTGAAAATCTGCTATTCAGCCAGCAGTATAAGGCATTGGATGACTGTGAGGAAGGATAAAATAGATTATATTAACATGTTCACCACAGCAGCGTTCAAGATTTGCAGCTTTCCATAATCCATTACAAGAAAGTTGACGCTCCTAACTTGATTAAAAGAAAAGAAATGCTGGATTTTGTTTTTTTTAAAATTATTTTGTTGTAAAATGGTTAACAATAAAATTCAGCAAAAATAATGGGAGAAGAGAAATCCCAAGAGACTCTAACAGCCAACCATTTAAAAGTTAGCTATTGAGAGCTGAGCTGTGACGAGTGTAGCACAGGATTGATTCAGTTAGAGTGCTCCATTCGGACAGAAAATACTGTGAACGTCAAAATGGGAGGAAGGGAAATGAGAGGTGGAGAGAACACCAACTTTATTTTTAAAAAAAGCTTATGATTTTTGGGACTCAGGATTCAGTTAATTTCCAGTCAGCTATTGTATTAAAGTACAAGAAAAGGAAGCAAAATGGCATGAAGCTGTGGAAATGAAATGGCCTCAAAAAAAATTCAACTCTAATAAAACTCAGAAAGTTGATGGTGGGAGGACTAAATTCAAAAGCAAAAGGTGGGAATCCATTTTCTCTGCTTCAAAGGATGACTTGTTAGCTAGCTGTTTAATATTAATGAGATATCTGAGTAACCTCACTGTGACCCAGGCATTGTGATTTCAGTAATGTTATTATGTCGGACTTCATGTAGATAATCACAGAAGGTCTGAAAGTTTCAGAACATGACGTTAACCAAAGTTAAATGGAGTAGGAAAGGTGGCGCAATAGATCGAGTAGCAGTCATCAGGTGACGGCTAGAAGCCAGTAGATTGGAGGAGGAAGGGAAAATCAATGTTTTATTTTTACATTGCTATGTGGGTTTCAGAAGAGCACTGTTCCAGCTTCACATTGCAGCTCTCACCCATTCCATTCCACCCCACCCTGCTCAGCATCAGATACCAGCAGAGGGGCAACCAGTGGATAAAGCAGCAGTGCCCACAGCACAGTGGGCGGCACAGTGGCGCATTGGTTAGCACTGCAGCCTCACAGCTCCAGGGACCCGGGTTCGATTCTGGGTACTGCCTGTGCGGAGTTTGCAAGTTCTCCCTGTGTCTGCGTGGGTTTCCTCCGGGTGCTCCGGTTTCCTCCCACATGCCAAAGACTTTCAGGTTGATAGGTTAATTGGCCATTATAAATTGACCCTAGTATAGGTAGGTGGTAGGGAAATATATAGGGACAGGTGGGGATGTTATTGGAATATGGGATTCGTGTAGGATTAGTATAAATGGGTGGTTGATGGTCGGCACAGACTCGGTGGGCCGAAGGGCCTGTTTCAGTGCTGTATCTCTAAAAAAAAAAGCACATGGCAAAAGTGGCTCTCCTCTACCACCAAGCACAGCCAACGGTGGGTGTTTGCTGTTAACTGCACAGTTACAAAATAAAAATACTGTATTTCAGTAAAATTTCGGTAAACCAGTATCTCAGCAGTCAAGAAAGAACTTCTCAAGGGCAATTGGGGATGGGCAATAAATGCTGGCATAGCCCGTGATGCCCACATCCCATGAAAGAATAAAAAAAACTTACATTTATGTAGTGCCTTTCAGGACTTCGGCCAACGAAGTACTTTAGAAATGTAGTCACTGTTGTAATAGTAGGAAACATGGCAGGCAATTTATGCACAGCAAGGTCCCACAAACAGCAATATGATAATGACCCGATAATTAGCCAGGGCATCAGGGATATCTTCCCTGTAATTCTCTGAAGTAGTGCCATGGGATCTTTAGTGTACGCTCAATGAGGGCAGACAAGGGCTCAGTTTAACGTCTCATCCAAATAATGGCACACTCTGATGGTGCAGCACTCCCCCACTACTGCACTGAAGTATCAGCCTAGATTTTTATGCTCAACTAATTGGAATGAGATTTGAGCCCACAACTTCCTGATTTAGAGGTGAGCGTGCTACCAACTGAGGCATGGTTAACACTGTCAAGCAGAAGATCATAGAGTCATGTTGGCCATTCTGCTCATCGACTCCATGCTGGCTCTCTATAGAGAAATCCAATCAGTCCCATTCCCCTGTCCTGTTCTCATAGCCCTGCAAGTTTATTTCCATCAAGTGCCTATCCAATTTCCTTTTGAAATCATTCATTACCTCCACTTCAACCACCCTCGTAGGCAACGTGTTCCAGGTCATTACCAATCTTTGTGTAAAAAAGTTCTTCCTCACATCCCCCTTGCATCTCTTGCCCAAAACAATAAGTTTGTGTCCCCTAGTCTTTGCACCATAAGCTAGTGGGAACAGCTTTTCTTTGCCTACCTTACCTAAACCTGTCATATTCTTTTACACCTCTATCAAATCTACCCTCAATCTCCTTTCTCCAAGGAGAACAACACCGGCTTCTCCAACCTAACCTTGCAGCTAAACTCTCTCATCCCTGGAACCATTCTGGTAAATGTCCTTTGCACCCTCTCAAGGACCCTCATATCCTTTCTAAAGTGTGGTGACCAGAACTGGACACAATACTCTAGTTGGGGCCTAACCAGAGCTTTACAAAGGTTCAGCATAACTTCCCTGCTTTGCACTCAAGACCTCTATTTATGAAGCCCAAGATCTCATATGCTTTGCTAACTACTCTCTCAATATATCCTTCCACCTTCAAAGATATATGGACATGAACCCCCAAGTCCCTCTATCCCTGTACACCCTTCAGACCTGTGCCATTAAGTCTATATTGCTTCTCTCTATCCTTTCTGCCAAAATGGATCACTTCATAATTCTCTATATTAAATTCTGTCTGCCACTTGTCTGCCCATTCTGCTAGCCTACCTACATTCTGTTGCAGTCAATTGGTATCATCCTCTGTGTCTGTTACACCTCCAAGTTTGGTATCATCAGCAAATTCTGAAATTTTACTCTGTATTCCAAAATCCGAGCCATTTATATATTTCACAAAAGTAGTGGGTCGAGCACTGAACCTTGGGGAACATGACTGTCTACCATCCTCCAGTCTAAAAAGCAACCATTTACCATGACCATGACCATGTTTTGTGTCCTTGAACCAATTTGTTATCCAAGCTGACACTGACCCTCCTATTCCATGAGACTCACTTTTGTTATCCCGCCTTTATGTGGTATTTTGTCAAAGGTTTTCTTAAAATCCACATAGACAACATTCACTGCATTCCCTTCATCAATCTTCTCTGTTACTTCATCAAAAAATTCAATTACATTAGTCAAGCACAATCAGCCTTTTATGAATCTATACTGGCTATCCTTAATTAACTTAAATCTCTCCAAATACCCATTGATTATTTTTCTCTGATTATTCTTTCTAAAACCTAATCCACCACAGATGTTAAACTGACTGGTATGTAATTACGAGGAATATCCTTACACCCTTTCTTGTATATGTGTGTCACATTTGTCATTCTCTAATCCTGTGGCACCTCCCCCACATCCAGGGAAGATAGGAAAATTATGGCAAGCCATTTTGTTATCTCCACTCCTACTTCTTTTAGCAACCTGGGATACAAGCCATCTGAGCCAGGTGACTTATCCACTCTAAGCGTAGCCAGCCTTTACAGTACATCCTGTCTATCAATTTTCACCTCATCCATTACCTCTACCATCTCCACTTCTACCAATATTTTGTCAGCATCCTCTTCCTTAGTAAATACCGATACAAAGTACTCATTATGTATTTCAGCCTTGCCCTACACCTCTAAGCACATTTCACCCTCTTTGTCCCTAATATGCCCCACCCTACCTCTTACCACCTGCTTATGTAAAGATTTTTGGGTTTCATTTTATGTTGACTGCCATTCTCTTCTCATATTCTGTCTTTACCAGTCTTATTTTCCTCTTCCCTTCTGCTTGCAACTTATTGTATTTGGCCTGGTTCTCGCGTGTAGAATTCACCTGACGTGCATCATGCACCCCCTTTTTTTGTTTCATCATATTTTTTTATCTCTCCCGGGCTTTTGTTCCCTTCTCTTCTCCCCTTGTTGGAGTGTACCTAGCCTGTACCTGAAATATCTCCTCCTTAAAGATCACCCTTTGTTTAGTTACAGTTTTTCTGTCAATCTTTGTTTCCATTTACTCTGGCTAGATCCCTCTCATCCCATTGAAGTTAGTCCTTTTCCAATTTAGAAGTTCTACTTTAGATTATTCCTTGCTCTTCTCCATTGCTAATCTAAAGCTTATGATACAATGATCACTCTTACCTAAGTGCTCCCCAACAGTCCACCTGGCTCACCTCATTCCCCAGCACTTTATATCCTTGAATATTAAGTGCCCATTCCTCAATATTTTTAAGCCACATTTCCATTATCGTCACTACATCATATTCCCACATGGCTATTTGTGCTTGGAGCAAGATAATTACACTGCCCACTTACTTCTGTTACCGATGTAAGGCCCTAGAATAATAAGTTAATGCATCAGACAGTATGATGTTCTCGGATTTCAACACAAGAATATTTGGAGCAGCCTGTCTGGGGAACAGGAGAGAAAAATTCAGAGGTTCAGAGAACTCACTAAATGAAAAGAGTCAGGAAAAGCTGTGATGGATGAACTATTGTGTTATCTGGAATACGCAAATCAGATTTGTGAGAAGATGAAAGCGGACTGGCTGGGAATATTCATTGGGTTGGATTTCAGTTTAATATTCATCGAAGATTAGTTAAAGCTGAAGTTTTACATTTGGGGAAGGTTATGAGGCAGCCCTAAATGGCAGCTTAGAAATCATTGATGTGCGAAAAGTTGTGAATATTCAGTTATTTTAAATCTTATCCCAGCTACTGTAGAATCTATACTACAATATACAGCACCCAGAAGCTACTGATAGGTTACCAGCATACTGATCCCAGTGAATGATACTACACAGATACTGATCTTAGTGAATGATACTACATAGATACTGATCCCAGTGAATGATACTACACAGATACTGATCTTAGTGAATGATACTACATAGATACTGATCTTAGTGAATGATACTGCACAGATACTGATCTTAGTGAATGATACTACATAGATACTGATCTTAGTGAATGATACTACACAGATACTGATCTTAGTGAATGATACTACACAGATACTGATCCTCGTGAACGAAACTACACAGATACTGATCCTAGTGAATGGTGCTGCAGGTGCTGGTGACACTGATCATGTTCAATGATACTACACTGTTACTGATCCTGCCAAGTGTTATTGAATTGTTAGGGATAATATTTAATGAAAAGGAGAGTGTTAGGAAAGTAGAGTTCGCAACTGACAAATGCATGGATGAGGGTTTTCAGCAGTAGTGGGGGTGAGGTGGGACACAGGTGCACAATGTTCCAGAGATGTAAATAGGCATTCTTGGTGATGGATTTAGCGCTCAGCTTAGAGTCAAGCAGGGCACAAAGATTGCACACTATGGTCTGGATCTTGTGCTTGGCCTGACATTGGATTCTGTGGCAGGGGCGGTGGGGGAGGAAGAGAATCAGAGCAGCAGCGGCTGCCATGGAGCCTGATGCCGGGATTGCCTGGCCCGATCTTCCCGGGGCGGGGAAACTCCATGGTGGCACCTCCGCTGCTTTGTGACAGGTCCCTAGTTTAGATATTTAAAATACCTCTCTGCATAAATTTCAATGTCATCCACTGCAACCTTATCATCCGTTCCTGATCTTGAGCTCAATGTGCCTTCACTTTCCCATCCATGAGAAGCTGGTGCCACCAAGGAGGGGAAGGGGTCAACTCTGCATTATTTTATGGATGGGGGGATGGGGTCAACTCTGCATTTTGTTTGCAGGGATGGCCGCCTTTTAAAAATGGTGCCAGCACCTGCTCCCTCATCAGGTGACGCCGTTCATAGCATCACCGCTGCCACATCATTGAGGGTGGTGGCCACCGTCAATACGTTAAGTGGCCTCCCCCCGCCACAGAATCGCAGCAGTGCGGGTCGCATGTGGGGCAGCCGCCATTTTCTGCACCCACTGCCCCTCCTGGAAGCAGGACAACAAAATCCAGCCCTATTGGTCTGAGCTTTAGCAGGCACCCAGGAAGGAAATGGGATTGGGGGGCCAGAGCATGGAGTATCTGGCAGTGACCAACATGGGTTTTAGTCTTGCCAGTGTCAAAATGCAAGAAACTCTGTCTCAATCACGACGTCATATTGGGCAGGTAGTCTGATAGCATGGTGCAGAGGTGGAATTAAGAGTGATAGTGAAGCTAGTATCATCGTCCACATGGAGACTAACCCCAAGCTAAAACCTTGGGGAGTAAGATGCGTAAGTATACAACCCATGACATTCCACCTTCAGGTTGCATGTAAACTTGCTGCTAGGAACTTGCAGGGATAAACAGAGAAACTGCAAAAATCTAATTTTATTGTTATTTCGATGCTAGGGTCACTTTCTCCACTCCAACAGCTGACTGGCAGAAGGGAAGACTCTGTTGCTGTCAAAGATGTTCAGTGTCAGTCCACAAGTTTTGGACAGTTCCCACTGGTGCAAGAGACCCACAAAATTAATTGCAGTGACGGCAGACCGGAGACTGACAGATGCACACAAAAAGCAAAGTGCCTTAATGGCTGTGTGGCATCTCTGTGAGACAACAAATGCATCCCATTGATGAAATTTTCCACAAGTTCTCCCATGTTGACTAGCACTTACATCCCAGTATGTGAAAGGAACCAGCCTGAAGTATACCTATATTCTCTCCCACCACATTCCTTCCCATTTCATCTAGTTCTCAGCATTAGAAGAATTGACTATTAATTGACATCGTGGAGATGCCATTTGTTCATGATTAGTTATAAGAAAGGAGCCAAACTTTTGTTCCAGTGAAAGGAAAGCTTGTAGCTCATTAAGTTTTGAGGGATTTGCTATGTCATGTATTGTGCTCTGAAAAGGTATTAGCGCTGTGCCATGAAGGATGGAGTTTTTGCTGGAAGAATTTTTTTCCCATTCACCTCTATTCTGAATCTCTTTAATGATCTTGCCTGTGGTGGGTTGTCTTGTAAATGGAGGAATCCTTTCTCATTAGCTACTTAGTCAGGCCAGTCTTTGTGGCTCTACTAGTTCATTATGATGATTCAATAGCGATTTTCCTGTAAACTTCACTAATGCAAACTCAACCTAGACCAGGAATGAAAGAAGGGGGGAGGGGGTGGAATCAGAAAAACATAGAATGGATTCACCAATTAAAGTAGAAGCATTGAGTCACAAGAATGTAGGCCTCTCAAGACTTGCTTTTAAGTTACTTTGGGAAACACAGAAGTTGAACAATATAGGCTTTGAATAAGTGCTTGCTGTAACAGTCGGCTGCATTCTCAGAAAATTAGTTTTGATGGTTCTCCAATTTGTTTGGTAAAAAGCCCTCCCACAGAATAACTTTTCATTTATTTGACCCTTCAAGCCCAATTGTGTTATTTCTGTTATTCGTTGTTAAATGGAGCTGACCCTCGCTTTTGCATTCAATTATTTAACAGCGACCATGTTCGGTTTTCCTGGACAATAGAAAAACGACGTTAGTGGTTTAACTGCTAACCACCAATTTAATTTAATTCAAAATATATATTTTAAAAACATCATTCATTAGAATTTTCCATGCTGAAATGATTGCTTTGCGTCGATTGAAATAAAGCCTTCTGTTGGATTGAGGTGACCGTACAGCATTTTCCATCACACATATCCAAGATTTTTGTCTCTTTCTTCCCCTTTTTATGATTTTTAGGCACGAAGAGTATTTTGTCGATAAACTGTGTAAATTGTAGGGATTAATGGGTTCCCACTCAGGCCCCAGTTAAAATGCATATTTGATGCAATAGGACCCTGATTAGCTCTCGTGCATAAGGCTCCAGAGTTTGAGTCTAATGGGCACCTTATGCACAACCAAAACCAGTGGTGTTCAAATTGAAGATTGGCTGCACCAGAGATTAAATGAAGACTGCCCCATTCCTTTCCTGCCCATTGGGGAGTGAAAATTCCACATCATTTACTCTCATTGGGATGTTAATGAAAGTGGATCATCAATTTAAATTGCCATTCAGTGAATAAGAAATAACAAATAAACAGGAAGAAAGGTATTTAATTCAAAACTCAATGAGTGATACCAAACTTGGAGGAGTGGCAAACAGTGAGGATGATAAGAATTGCCTACATAGGTAGGCTAGCAAATGAGCAGGCAACTGGCAGATGGAATTTAATACATTGAAGTGTGAGGTGATGCATTTTGGCAGATGGGATAGGGTGAGGCAATGTAGACTTAATGGCATGGTTCTAGATGGACCTGGCCAGGGGCACATGTGTCGATCTTTGAAGGTGGCAGGACATATTGAGAGAGTGGTAAGTAAAACATATGGAATCTTGAACTTCATAAATAGAGGCATTGAGTACAAAAGCAGGGAAGTTATGCTGAACCTTTATAAAGCTCTGGTTAGGCCCCAACTAGAGTATTGCGTCCAGTTCTGGTCACCACACTTTAGGAAGGATGTGAGGGTCCTTGAGACGGTGCAGAGGAGATTTACCAGAATGGTTCCAGGAACGGGGGATTTTAGTTACACAGTTAGGTTGGAAAAGCTGGGGTTGTTCTCCTTAGAACAAAGGAGATTGAGGGGAGATTTGATAGAGGTGTACAAAATTAAGTCAGGCTTAGATAAATTAGACAAGGAAAAACTGTTCCTATTAACTGATGGTACAAGGACTAGGGGACACAGACTGAAGGTTTTGGGGAAGAGAAGCAGGGGAAATGTGACAAAAAACTTTTTTACGCAGTGAGTGGTAATGACTTGGAACTCGCTGCCCTTGAGGGTGGTGGAAGTGGAAACAGAATCAGTGATTTCAAAAGGAAATTTAATGGGAACTTGAGGCAAATAAACTTGCAGGGCTATGGGATCGAGGGGGAGAGTGGGACAGACTTGATTGCTCCGTGGAGAGCCCACGTGGACTTGATGGACTGAATGGCCTCCTTCTGTACTGTAAATGAATCTATGACTCTACAATAATGTGTTTAGTAATTCCATGAGTCCAACTTATCCTATTTTAAAGGTACAATATAAATGCAAAGTTTTTGTGGTTGTTGGAAACCTGATAAACGCACCTGGCATAAATTCAGCCCAAAACCATGGAAGTTTACTGCACAAAAGGAGCCAATCAGCCCATTGAGTCTATGCTGGCTCTTCTCTAGAGCAATCCAAATCTAATCCCACTGCCATAATTTATTCTGGATCTGGCCTGCTGGAAGAATTATTTTGTAAAGACACTGTGGCCTCCTAAACTGCAGCTAATCAAGTGCGATTTAATCTTCTGAGTGAAAATTTATTTTTTTTATTTAGAGAAACAGGCCCTTCGGTCTACCAAGTCTGTGCCAACCAACAACCACCCACTTATACTAACCCTACAGTCATCCCATATCCCCTACCACCTACCTACAGTAGAGGCAATTTACAATGGCCAATTTACCTATCACCTGCAAGTCTTTGGGTGTGGGAGGAAACTGGAGCACCTGGCGAAAACCCACACAATCACAGGGAGAACTTGCAAACTCCGCACAGGCAGTACCCAGAATCGAACTCGGGTCCCTGGAGCTATGAGGCTGCAGTGCTAACCACTGCGCCGCCCCAAATTTGTCATGTTGAAGCTAATCTTTTACTGAAGTAATTTTGTTACCACACCCAAAGCAGCTGGGTGTAAAGTGAGAGGCTTTAAATCAGAACTGCAAGTCAAATTTGTATGAAAATAGGGGATAGAATGAGTCTTTTAAAGGATGCAGAGGGAAGGGTTTCACTTGCTGCCTTTTCCTCATTATTAACTTTTCCTCTTTTTGTCTAAATCTTCAGTTAAGGGATCCGTCTTAATGTTTCTAGTCTATCCCCATCTATTCCTTTTTATTGAGCCCATGATTTACAGCTGACATTAGTGATGTCTTACTGTAAGCTCTGGCCCATTATGTCTTTTGTCTGAACTGTCCAAGATGGGTGGATTGGTGCATGCCTTTGCTTGTAATGTTTCCTTTCCATGACCATTAACCAAGGAACAAAGACCCCCTAATGTACTGTGCTAATGTGGAGGCACATGCTGAGATAGTTAGCTGGCAAAACTCTTGAGCAGCTTTGATGATGAGGTCCATTTAAACACTGTAAGATCGCAGTGATTTAGTGGAATTTGAAGGGTTGGGCATGGCTCCTTGTGTTTGCCTGTCAGGTTGTGGTATGTACTTTTCTGTATGGCTCAATTCTGGCCTTCTAGGAAGGTTTGTGAGGTATTGGACTGTGGCCTTTGTTTTAGCAGACATTCACAAACTGATTGGTGGCGTCACTGTCTCTTGCTTCACTGCTTGTGGATTTTCCTTTGAGAGGGAACAGCTGCTCTCCTTTATTTCATTCTGCAGCCCTTTGTTTGCAATAGCTTTATTTTGACGTCTATGATAACTGGCTTCCAACATGTTTTCATGGGAATGTAATACAAGCTACTGTGTGGAATGTTGCCTTCACTCTAAGATGTTTCTGGTTATTAAATTCAAATTAACCAAGACATCATCAGAAAAAGATTGGTGAAAGAGGACTCTAATGGGAGGTCTTGGTCTGTAGCTACTTCCCTACAAATTCACATTCTGGTATTTATACTTCAGCAATGCTCCTTATCTATTTCCTGGTGCTTTTGTGCACGGCAAGGTGTGAGTGTGGCAGATAGGGCATTTACCCATTTTGTGTTTGGCTTCAAGCATTATCTAGTCACCTATTGTATGCGATACATGCAAGAACACCCAGATCCTCGAAAATGGCTCTGATGAAATGCCTGAAACCCATCATGGGAGGAACACAACCTACTCCTCTGGTGTAACAGTACTGGTATCTATTCTTGTCTCTCTATTTAGGGCTGCTGCTAAATTAGAGACTCTTTCTCTTTTAAAATCCAGTCAATCATATTACATTTGTCTCATACCCCGAATGCTTCTGGCTAGCTCATCCTGCAACTAACGTGAGATCATTGGCTGACAGTGTGGCGAGCCTGAAATAGTATACTCACTAGTTCTGACCAAGGGCTGTTTGCTTGAAAGAGACTGGCCTGCTATGTGCTTTCTGTTTTTATTTCTGACTTCCAGCATTTGCAGTATTTTGTTTTTCATTTGGCCTTCTTTACTATCTAGAGACAGAAGAGTTTGACAAATTTTAGTTTCACAGGAGAGTAATGTTTATTTACACTGCACTGTTACCATTATCCTCTATTGCAATTGTGTGGGGTATGGTAGCATAGTGGTTATGTTATTAGACTAGTAATCCAGAGGGCTGGACTAATGATCTGGAGATATGTGGAGACAGCTAGGGAATTTAAATACATCTGGAATAAAAGGCGAATATCAGTAATTTTTCTTCTTTTTTGGCCTCCTTGTCCCGGGAGACAATGGGTAAGCGCCTGGAGGTGGTCAGTGGTTTATGGAGCAGCGCCTGCAGTGGCTATAAAGGCCAATATTAGAGTGACAGACTCTTCCACAGGTGCTGCAGAAGAAATTGTTTGTCGGGGCTGTTACACAGTTGGCTCTCCCCTTGCACTTCTGTCTTTTTTCCTGCCAACTGCTAAGTCTCTTCGACTCGCCACACTTTAGCCCCGCCTTTATGGCTGCCCGCCAGCTCTGGCAATCGCTGGCAACTGACTCCCACGACTTGTGATCAATGTCACAGGACTTCATGTCGCGTTTGCAGACGTCTTTAAAGCGGAGACATGGAAGGCCGGTGGGTCTGATACCAATGGCGAGCTTGCTGTACGATGTGTCTTTGGGGATCCTGCCATCTTCCATGCAGCTCACATGGCCAAGCCATCTCAAGCGCCGCTGACTCAGCACTGTGTATAAGCTGGGGATGTTGGCCGCCTCGAGGACCTCTGTGTTGGAGATGCGGTCCTGCCACCTGATGCCAAGGATTCTCCGGAGGCAGCGAAGATGGAATGAATTGAGACATCGCTCTTGGCTGACATACGTTGTCCAGGCCTCGCTGCCAGAGAGCAAGGTACTGAGGACACAGGCTTAATACACTCGGACTTTTGTGTTCCACGTCAGTGTGCCATTTTCCCACACTCTCTTGGACAGTCTGGACATAGCAGTGGAAGCCTTTCCCATGCGCTTGTTGATTTCTGCATCGAGAGACAGGTTACTGGTGATAGTTGAGACGAGGTACGTGAACTCTTGAACCACTTCCAGAGCGTGGTCGCCGATATTGATGGATGGAGCATTTCTGACGTCCTGTCACATGATGTTCGTTTTCTTGAGGCTGATGGTTAGGCCAAATTTGTTGCAGGCAGCCGCAAACCTGTCAATGAGATTCTGCAGACACTCTTCAGTGTGAGATGTTAAAGCAGCATCGTCAGCAAAGAGGAGTTCCCTGATGAGGACTTTCCGTACTTTGGTCTTCGCTCTTAGATGGGCAAGGTTGAACAACCTGCCCCCTGATCTTGTGTGGAGGAAAATTCCTTCTTCTGAAGACTTGAACGCATGTGAGAGCAGCAGGGAGAAGAAACTCCCAAACAGTGTGGGTGCGAGAACACAGCCCTGTTTCACGCCATTCAGGATAGGAAAGGGGTCTGATGAGGTGCCGCTATGCTGAATTGTGCCTTTCATATTGTCATGGAATGAGGTGATGATACTTAGTAGCTTTGATGGACATCCGATCTTTTCTAGTAGTCTGAAGAGACCACGTCTGCTGACGAGGTCAAAGGCTTTGGTGAGATCAATGAAAGCAACGTAGAGGGGCATCTGTTGTTCGCGGCATTTCTCCTGTATCTGACGAAGGGAGAACAGCATGTCAATGGTCGATCTCTCTGCACGAAAGCCACACTGTGCCTCAGGGTATACGCGCTCGGCCAACCTCTGGAGCCTGTTTAAAGCGATTCGAGCAAAGACCTTCCCCACTATGATGAGCAGGGAGATTCCACGGTAGTTGTTGCAGTCACCGCGTTCACCTTTGTTTTTATCGAGGGTGATGATATTGGCATCGCACATGTCCTGAGGTACTGCTCCCTCGTCCCAGCACAGGCAAAGCAGTTCATGGAGTGCTGAGAGTATAGCAGGCTTGGCACTCTTGATTATTTCAGGGATAATGCCGTCCTTCCCAGGGGCTTTTCCGCTGGCTAGAGAATCAATGGCATCACTGAGTTCCGATTTTGTTGGCTGTATGTTCAGCTCATCCATGACTGGTAGAGGCTGGGCTGCATTGAGGGTGGACTCAGTGACAACATTCTCCCTGGAGTACAGTTCTAGGTAGTGCTCAACCCAGCGGTCCATTTGCTTGCGTTGGTCAGTGATTGTGTCCCTTGATTTAGATTTGAGGGGGGCGATCTTCTTGATGGTTGGCCCAAGAGCTCTCTTAATGCCATCATACATTCCTCTGATGTTTTCAGTGTCTGAGGCCAGCTGAATATGACTGCATAGGTGTTGCCAGTAGTCATTTGCGCAGCGCCTGGCTGTTCTTTGTGCAGTGCTTCTGGCTGCTTTAAGTGCTACGGATGTTAATTCGCTGGGGGCTTTCTTGTAGTTCAACAGTACAATGCGCTTAGCGGCTATGACAGGTTCCAGCTCTTCAAAATGAGATTGAAACCAGTCTGCATTTCTCTTCACACGTTTGCCATAGGTGGTCATTGCTGAGTCATAGATGGCGTCTCTGATGTGGGCCCTCTTGGTCTCAGCATCCCCTGTAGGAGTGTTTTGAAGGGCTTTTACAAGTGAATTTAGAAATTTTTGTAACAGCTGTGGATAAAAAATTCTGCTCGTGTTGATGCGCGGGTTGCCCTTCTGCTTGGAATGATGCAGCTTCTTTGCTTTGAGTCTAACCTTGCTGCACACCAGGGAGTGGTCTGTGTCGCAGTCCGCACTGTGGAAGCTGCGTGTGACTTGAACACTGTTTAAGGAGGCTCACCTTGTGACGATGAGGTCCAGCTGGTGCCAACGACGTGATCTTGGGTGCCTCCATGAAACCTGGTGACAGGGTTTAGTGTGAAAGAACGAGTTGGTGATGCAGAGGTTATGATAGCTACACAACTAAAGCAGTCCCTATCCATTCTCATTCATCCTTCCAACACCATAGCGCCCAAGGCAGGAGGGCCATGAGTCATGGTCGGCCCCAACCCTGGCATTAAAGTCCCCCAGCAGGAACAGGTGTTCGGTGTTGGGGATGCTACTAATGATTTTATGGAGTTCCTCAGAGAACTGGTCTTTAGCTTCAGGTGGGGAGCAGAGTGTTGGAGCATAGATGCTGAGTAGGTGTACTGGACCAGAGGCGGTGAGCAGTCGGATGGACAGTATGCGTTCCGAGCCATTTGAGGGAGGCTCTATCATGCTGAGCAAGGCGTTTCTGATGGCGAAGCCCACTCCATGCTGTCTTGGTTCTTCAGGATCCCTGCCCTGCCAGAAGAAGGTGTAGTCTTGCTCTGTTAGAGATTCACTCACAGGGAGGCGTGTCTCCTGAAGTGCTGCAATGTCTACATTGAGTCTACTGAGCTCGTTGTTAATGATGGCGGTCTTCCAAGAATCATTGATTTGCGTAAGGTCTTCCAACTGGCCAGGACGTTCCAGCTTGCAAAACGAAGGGCTGGTACCTTCTTTCCTTTTTTCGTGCTGTTTGGTGCGGTGTTGCAGTCCACTTTTCGGGCAATGACCCTGAGCTCCAAGCACCCATTGAAGCAGGTGGACTGTGGCGGGACAGAACCTTATTGACCGGGGGCTGCCCGGTTTGAGGCGCGCGGTAGCTGTCCAGTGAGGTGCGATGACCTCTCCCACTGACAAAGGCAACCCATGGCGCCCAATCTCTATGCCAATTGAGCTGGACTTATAACCCGTAACTGCTGCCTTCCGTGTTGTTTCGGTCGCTGTGAGGCGACTATGGAGTGACCCCTCCATGGCGCATGCCTGGGCGAATGTATGGAGGTTGAGAGTTGCCCAGTCGTCAAAACCCCCCTCTCGGCCTTTCTGGTGGGGTCCAAAGGAGTGCAGAGCACGACGTTTGGCACCTGTATGGTTGCAGGAACTGCCGGAAACATGCCAAAGGTGACACATGACCGCCTACAGGGTTCCGCTCCGGATTTTCTGTTTGTGTTTACTCCCTTAGCCTTGGTCTCTCCCGAGACGCCCACAAGGCAGTAGGGTTGTTAGGGCCCCTACACAGGGGTAGGAGGATGCCGGTGGGAGGAGGGGGTACGAGCGGGAGGGGTGGAGGGAAGGGGGTGCGAGGGGGAGCTGGGAAGGAGGCTGTAAGGGGGAAGGGGGGTGCGGGGGAAGGGGGTGCAGGGGGAAGATGGTGCGAGGGGGGAGCTGGGAACGGGTTGCGAAGGGGGTGGGGAGGGGGTGCAGAGGGGGTGAGCTGGGAGGGGGAAGGGGAAGTGGGGGGGAAGGAGGGGGGGGAAAGGGGGTGCAGGTAATAAACCATTTCATCAGTTCCCACCATCGACGCCAGGAAAGCTCATCCGCGTCCTCCGGGAGGTGAGCTGCAGCCTCGGGCGCCGGTACCAGCAGGAATTCGCCGACATTGCGCTGCAGATGCACTACGAGCCTCACATCTCCCGCTGGTGCTTTGAAGTTCTGGCCAAGGAGCCGTTCGTGGCTTTTTACGTGTTCGGGACACCTTTTTCTCAAGGCTTCCCCCCTGTAATAATCTTATAACCCTAGGGTTCCGCTGCTCCTTCCTCTCTACAATATCAGTAATGATGACCATGAAACTACTGGATTGTTGTGAAATCCCATCTGGTTTGCTAACGTCTTTAGGGAAGGAAATCTGCCATCCTTAACTGGTCTTACCTATATGTGAGTTCAGACCCACAGCAATGTGTTTGACTCTTAACTACCCACTGAATAAGCTACATAGTTATATTCAAGAAGGTGGCTCACCACCATCTTCTCAAGGGCAAATAGGGATGGGCAACAAAATGCTGGCCTTATAGGTTGGCATCCTTCCATCTACAAAAGATGATAGACGCACAGCAGACAATCCATTTAGGTGGGTTGTCTTCTCTTGGGGTGCACCTTTGCTGATGGCTTTGAAGGCCAATCCTTGACAGGCAGGTTCTGCCACAAGTGCTGCACGTGAAGCTGTGAGTTGTTTTCATGTTGGCACCTGTTGCCAAGCTGCTGTAGGACCTGTAGCACATGGTACTGCACACTTGTCCACAGGATGTGTCGCCATTTCCCTCTTTTGACAGCTAGTGACTCCCAGGTGTGATGGTCAACATTTAGGGCCTTCATGTCACACTTGCAAGCATCGTTGAAGTGGAGCTTTGGGCGCCCCACTGGCTGTCAGGACCCGGCTACCTCACCAAACAGCAGGTCCTTGGGTATGTGACCGTTTTCCATCCTGTGGTCGTGTCTGATCCACCGAAGCCACCTCTGTTTGAGTACTGCCAACACATTTGGGAGCTCTGCCATTGAGAGGACTGCCACATTTGTGATTCTGTCCTGCCAGGATATACCCATAATGCACTGCAGACAGCGAAGATGGAAATTATTGAGCTTCTTTGCTGTAAATCACACAAATTTCACAGCCATACAGCAAGATGCTGAGAACACAGGCCTTATAAACCATCAGCTTGGTCCTAAGGGTCAGCTTGGTGTTATCCCATGCACGTTTCGCAAGTCGGTCAAAGGTGGTAGCTGCTTTCCCCATGCGTGTATCGAGCTCTGAAACAAGGGACAGATTGTCTGTCACTGTGGACCCAAACTAGCAGAACTTGGTAACCACTTCCAGTGGGGTGTTATTTAGTGTGATCGGGGCAGAGATAAAACACCTTGTCCCATGACCACAGTTTTCTTGGTGCTCATATCAAGGAAAACAAGTTACAGGTTTGGGAGAGACAGTCCATGAGTCTTTGTAGCTAAGTTAAATGAATAAAAATAAGTGTGGCGGGTTTCCATGTTGGTGTGACACTGGTGTGAGGGATTTATGCATAAAGCATTCATTGTTTGTGTGCTAACAACAACTTCATTGTAAACATAAATTTGTATTTGCTTTTCCTTAAAGCAGCCTAAAATGATGCAACCTAATTTGTGTCTTGTCTAACCTAAGAACATATCTGCATATACATGTCATTATTTCCTTTTATTGCACCTTATGTCATTATAGACTAGCAGCCACCAGAGATCTTGTCGTCGGCTGTCCCTCGATTCGAGGATGATGTCTACTCAGGGTCGTGAGTTTCTGCCATGGGTCTTCAGGTGACTGAACAGGCCGATTCTCGACCTGCAGATAGTGGGATCCAGAGTGCAGGATTTGCATCCTTTTCTTACCTTCTCTGCCACCACTCTGCCTCATCATTAAGATGTTTGGACTCAAAGCATGATGCAGCTTGACGGAAAAGTTGTTGCCATTTTGAATAATTGGTAGCAAGCTCCTCCCAGTCATTAATGTCAATGTTGCCATGCTTCAAAGAAAGCTTCAGAGTGACTTTGAAGCATTTTCTTTGTCCTCCCCTGGAACGCTGGCCATTTGAGAGTTAAGAAAAGAGGACCTGGTGGGGGAGACGGTTTTCGGCCATTCAGACACAGTGTCCAGTCCATTGAAGCTGGTTTTGCAGGAGTTTTGCGCGAATGCTTGTGGAGCTGGCTTTAAGAAGGACATGAGTGTTTGTTCGACAGTCCTCCCATTGAATCCGGAGGATGCGACAGAGGCATTGCTGATGGAATTTCTCTAGCGCTCTTATGTGTCACTGATGCACAGTCCAGGTCTCACTGCAGTACAGGAGTGTGGTGACAACAACTACTCTGTACACTAAGACATTTGTTGACTTGTGGAGGTGTTTATGCCAAACACTCGCTGCCGCAGTTTGTAGAAGGCGGAGTTGGCGCAGTTGATCTGTTGGATCTCCTGGTGAATCGTGGCCCTTTGAGAGAGGTGGTTGCCAAGGAATGGGAAGTGCTCAACATATTCTAAAGTCTCTCCTTCAACATATATGGGAGGTGGAATATTTGGCTGACCAGGTATGGGTTGATATGAGTTTTGTTTTGGCAACATTCAAAGACAGGCAGAATTGAAGAGATCAAGAGCGGCTTGCAAATCTGGTGCAGAGTGGGCAACCAGAAGTCTAAACTAGCCATCACCAGCAAATATAACTTCTTTCTTTCAATCTTCTGCACTTTCTTTCAAGGTTCAAACAAGACAACATAAATAGCATCTGATTTGTAATTCATTAATCAGCTTAGAACATTTGTATAAATTTTTTTATTTGCATGTCTTGGTCCTGTTGTAAAATGATGTCCACACAGGCAACTGAACTCCTTGGTCTTAGAAAGATGAGACAGCCAAAGATACTTCTAATGTATTGGACGAGAGAGCTCTGTGGGTTTTATTCGGGAGATAGGGGTAGCACATCTCTGAGAATCCCTAGTTTTATTCAATGTCATTATCATTTTCCTTAATCCATTCATTCAGTAGACTGCAGGCTGATATTCATTTTCCATGTATTTCTGCAAAAAAAAGACATAAGTAAAAAAGTAGTGCAATGTTGGCTGAAGTCATAATGTATTATATGTCCATGTTTAGTCCTACTACAATCTTGACTAACTCTCAAAAAAAATATGCTGAACATTACTTGTTAAGGCCTTGTTGGTGATGAATTCAGATACCACATAACCAATTAAAAAGTGCGTGTTTTACTCTAGGTCAGACCTAGGCCTAAAGCCTATCAGTATCAGCTGATTCGAAAGGTTGTGGGTTTGTATTCCCATCCGAGCACATAATTCATGCTGTCAGTTAGTACAGTACTGAGGGAGTGCTCCATTGTTAGAGGTGCTTTCTTTCAGAATAAAGTCTATAATTAAAGGGAGGGCACATTAGTATTGAGGTGGATATAAAGGATTCCATAGCACCATTCGAAGTAAAACAGTCAACATTTATCCATCAACCAATACCACCAAAGCAGATTAACTGGTCCTTTGTCTCATGGATGGCACCTTCCTGCTATTTTTGCCTTGGTCATCTAAAACTCTGCTTCCAGTCATAGAGTCCCACAGCATAGAAACAAGCCCTTCGGCCCACCGCGTCCTTGCCGACCATAATGCCTATCTATACTAATCCCACCTGCCTGCATTAATTCCATATCCCTCTATGCCTTGCTCATTCAAGTACCTGTCCAGATGCCTCTTAAAAGTCACTACTGTTCCTGCCTCCACCACCTCCTCACGCAGCTCATTCCAGATACCATGGGGGGTAGGGGGGGGGGGGGGGGGGGAATTGGGGAAGGATTTCCATTACATACTTGTTTATTTAATAAAAATCGGAACTACTGTACCTTTATAAATTTATATCTGTGTTCAGGGATTAACGCCCTTTAGAAATGGCGACGGTGCCTGCGCAGTGGCGCCGGACGCCATTGCCGGAGCCACGGCGGCCCCCCCCACGTTATCGGGGGCAGCTGCTCCACCCCCTCTATTTAAATGAGCCCCCACATGTAATATCGCGGAGGCACTTCCATGTCAGAAGGCCGCTGAGTTCAAAGCATGCCGCCGCAGAGCACAGCGCACGAATAAAATTCAGCCCAAGAAGTTAGTAAGCAAAATTAGAGCACATGGGATTGGGAGAATATACTGGCATGGATTGAGAACTGGCTAACGGACAGAAAACAGAGAAGGAATAAATGGGTCATTTTCAGGTTGGCAGGCTATACTGCAAGGATCAGTTCTTGGGCCCCAGTTATTCACAATCTATATCAATGATTTGGATGCGGGGATTAAATGTAATATTTCCAAGTTTGCAGATGACACAAAACTAGGTGGAAGTGTGAGTTGTGAGGAGGATACAAAGACGCTTCTAGGGGATTTGGAGAGGCTAAGCGAGTGGCCAAAAATTTGGCAAACGGAATATAATGTGGAAAAATGTGAGGTTATCCACTTTGGTAGGAAAAACAGAAATACAGAGTATTTCTTAAATTTTGAGAGGCTGGAAAGTTTTGAACTTCAAAGGGACTTGGGCGTCCTTGTTCATGAGTCACTGAAAGCTAACATGCAGGTACAACAAGCAATTAAGAAGGCAAATGGTATGTTCGCCTTTATTACAAGACAATTGAGTACAGGAGTAAAGATGTCTAACTGCAATTATATAGAACCTTGGTGGGACCGCACTTGGAGTATTGTGTGCAGTTTTGGTCTCCTTACCTAAGGAAAGATATACTTGCCCAAGAGGGAGTGCAATGAAGGTTCATCAAACTAATTCCTGGGATGGAGGGATTGTCCTATGAGGTAAGATTAAATAGACTGGGCTTTTATTCTCTGGAGTTTAGAAGAATGCGAGGTGATCTCATTCAAACATACAAAATTCTTACAGGACTCGACAGGAAGGATGTTTCCCCTGGCTGGGGTGTCTAGAACCAGGGGACACAGTCTCAGATTAAGGGGTAGGCCATTTTGGACTGAGCTGAGGAGGAATTTCTTCACTCAGAGGGTGGTGAATCTTTGGAATTCTCTGCACCAGGGGGTTGTGGAGGCTCAGGCGGTGAGTATGTTCAAGATGAAGACTGATAGATTTCTACACATTAAAAACATCAAGGGATATGGAGATAGTGCAGGAAAATGATGTTGAAATAGAAAATCAGCTATGATCTCATTGAATGGCAGAGTGGGCTCGAAAGGCTGAAAGATCTACTCCTGCTCCTATTTCTTATGTTCTTATGTAAGACATTGGAGGTGGATGGTACAAAGACCTGTAACCATCTGACATACATTACCAGTCACAGCAAAGGTTACCCTTATGGCTCGGGGTCATTTGAGGCAACCACGGGGGACATCACATGTGTCAACCATTTGTTGGCTTTTAAACATCAGATATTTTCTTTTCTGCATGTCTGAAAAGAGGAGACATTACGAGTAAATCAGTCTGCTTATTCATTTAAGACTTTGTCATTCAATGCAATCAGAATAGACAGAAACATTGATTTTAAAAAATTTGTTCTTTGAATATGGACAATATTGGCCAGGCCACATTTATTGTCCATCCTTGGTTGTGCTGAAAAAGTAATGGTGGGCCTACTCTTTGAACTGCTGCAGGCCTTGTGCTGATGGTGCTCCTGGTTAGGTAAGGATTTATCAAAGGACCCAGTGACGATGAAGAAATGGTAATAATATATCCCAAGTCAGGATATGTGTGACTAGGCATGGAACATGGAGGTAATGGTGTTCCTACAACATTGCTGCTTTCATTCTCCTTGGCAGTAGAGGTCGCAGGGAAGGGAGTTGGTGTTGTAATATCCAGGTGAGTTCCTGTAGTGCATTCTGTAGATCGTACAAACTGTGACCATAGTGTGCCAGTGGCGGAGGGATGAACGGTATGTCTAGCAGCAGGGGTGCCGGCCAGTGACTTGCTCTGTCCTGGATAGTATTAACCTCCTTCAGTGTTGCTGCAAGTTTCCATCCAGATGAATAGTGAATATTCCATCACATTCCTGATGCGAGCCTTGCAGATGGTGGTGAGGCTTTGAGTGTTCAGGAGGTGAGCCTGACATATGTAAAGGCTTGCAAACTCCACAGCTACATGAACAAACATTTTGACATTTATAAGGTAACTCGTGAGTAGCTGTCAGTTTCTTCTCACCGTTAATGTAATTTGCTTCTCAGAATCACATTTTAAAACTAGTGTTTGCCATGATTTTATCTGCAGACTGTAATTTATGATGAAAAAGGACATTTCTCCCTGTTTTTTCATAAAATAGGAAAGTTCAGCCCCAGATTTCCTTTGTCGTCACTTAGGTTTGTCAGCCAATAAAGTGACGGGAAGCATGAAATGATAATTACTGGGCTCCCCTCCAATAAGATGTTATTTTCCTCATTCAAGGTTAGCCTCACTTTGCAGTAAAATCACTGCATTATAAATCTTCACTTATTGTAATTACAGCTACTGCAGCTTGTGACACTGGCGCTGAATTAGGAGTATTGTGAATACCTACAGATTGCTAGTAGGTATTTACAGTACTGGTAGATTGAGAAAATGTTACAACCACAAAATTCTAAGAAGTGGGAATTGATTGTAAAATGTAGCATTATCAGATGACAAATGGGTACAGAATTATTAAAGGTCGAAGGACTAGAAAAAACATCAATGAACAGAAAGTGGCATTTTATCATAGCAGAACTTCTTATCACAAGACCTTTGGATCAGAAGGGTGTCAGTAATAGCCATAACTCTGAAATGCCAGTATCCATACCAGAGAAATGATGGAAAATAATTAGAAAAGTTACATTTGCTGTTCAACAGCATGTTTACAGATACAATATAAATCTCAGCTAATCAAAGGCACAAGATTAAAGGGCAGAAAAGACTGTTATTGATATTATAACATAAGCCTGAAAAGATTTGTATCAAATTTCTTTTTCTGCTATTTTAATAAAAATGTCAACCTATTTTTAAAAATGTGTTAATGCTGAGGTTAAAGTACTAGAAAGAGGAATTTGATATGAGCATGTCGAGCCTTTCTGTGATAACATTGCTGAAAGAGAAATTTCTACCCGAAAGTACATTATAATGTCCAGTAAAGTTTGGTCCTTTACATTACTGTCAAAGATCATGACGAACTGTGCAACACAATAATTGTGACAAAAGCAAGTAAGTCATTATAATCAAGGGTCCATCATGATGCTTGCAACTAAAATCTAATTTATTGTTTTATTTGTCCTAGTTATTTTGTTTTCTTGTTATGTCCTTCTGCACATTTTCTTTCATTCTTCACATTTTTTAAATGTATATCAAGATACAATGCTTGGGTCTTCGCCCTTTTCCCACACTATCCCCATATCCCGTTATGTCACGGGTATTGTCATGCTAGGTCCCCACCTGCCAAGAATGAGGCACATTAATATTGTCATGAACATTGATTTGAAACTGTTACTGGAGTGAAGAAATGACTTGTTAAACAGATCAGCTGTGGCTGGAAAAGACATTTGCATATTAACAGACAGTGTTTGGAAGGACAAAGCAGCTGTTCCCTGAAACATTCAACCCACAATGGACTTTTGATCACCAGACGTTGAAGGTGGGGGAGCTTGCATTCCACGTTGACTGCTAAGATGGCCTGATACGCAAATGGACATGGTCAAACGAACTAGTCACATGACTAACCTGCTGGGCAACCTGAGTTTTTTGAATTTGTACAAAGAGTTTGGCCAGTGTGTCTGTTTGCTCCTGGACTGATAAGATCTCTCTCCTGTCTGCTCCTATCTCTTTCTCACAAGCATCTGAATCCACTGAAGACACATGAACCCCAAGAGAGAAAAGTCTCCTACAGCGAACAAGGTTTAAGAAGAATATTGGGCCCCACTGAAAAACAAGATTTACCTACAATCAAGGACTCTACAGTGAGCTTGAAGATCCTGTAGCTTGAAGATGATGTATGTGTGAATCATGTATGCATGCTAGCATGGGTATGTCGTGTATCCGTAGGCGTTAACTGAATTAGAGTTTAAGTTTAATAAATTTCAACTATTCTTCTTTAAACCTAAGAAAGCCTATTTGTGCTGGTTTCTTTGTCTTATAATTGGAAAGTCGTGAATAAGGATTCACCAAAGGGGAGCTAAAAACATGGTGTGTTTAAA
Source organism: Heterodontus francisci (assembly GCF_036365525.1). Classification (NCBI taxonomy): domain Eukaryota; kingdom Metazoa; phylum Chordata; class Chondrichthyes; order Heterodontiformes; family Heterodontidae; genus Heterodontus; species Heterodontus francisci. Next base: position 38,393,934 of record NC_090371.1, read on the forward strand.
ATTAAAACCCTGTTACGGTAAGACCAGGTGAAGGCTGAGAGGGAACCCTAGACACCTTTCACACCTGGTCATAACAGTATTTAGAAATCTGTCAATTTCTGCTTTAAACATACTCAATGACTGAGCTTCCACAGCTCTCTGGGGTAGAGAATTCCAAAGATTCACAACCCTCTGAGTAAAGAAATTTCTTCTTCAAGTGGATAACCTCACATTTTTCCACATTATATTCCATTAGCCATGCCTTTCCCACTCACTAAGTCTCTCCAAATCCCCTTGAAGCCACTTTGCATCTTCCTGAGAACATACATTCCCACCTAGTTTTGTGTCATCCGCAAACTTGGAAAATTTACATTTGGTCCCCACATCCAAATCATTGATATATATTGTGAAGAGCTGCGGCCCATGTACTGATCCTAGCAGTTTAACAAACAACGTCTTCTATCGCTAGTGTCCACCTGTTCTTTTCCCAAAAGTTTTATGGGCACCCAGAATAGTTTTTTGCCACTTTGGGAGGTAACTGTTCACATATAATACAGATTGCCATTGCAAATGAGTGGTCAGGAGACTCCTCTCCTAGATGATGGTGCTTGTATTACTCTGAAAGGAAGTAGCAGAAAATAAGTTTTATTACAAGGCTGAAATAAGACTCAATTCCTTCTAAAGATGGTGACAGCTCATGCAGTGACTGGAAAATGGTGAAACTCAATACTTGGATGCGCAAAGTAGGCTTGGCTTAAATTCAATCTAAAGATACCCCTGCCCAGTGAACTCGTAACCAAATCTAAACCACACACATAACAAAAAATCACTTCGAAAGACAAGTGCAGGTATAAACACCCATCTGATTGAAAAGAGAATGCTGCAAATTCTTACAAGAAACTAAAACTAAAACTAAATCAAAGAGGGCAGTTTTCATGTGGGCTTGTCTTTTCAATAACATGCTCAGTCTCTATTCATAAAATGCTTTGGTGGAGAAGTTGGTCTGTGACAGGACTTCGACCAGTTAATGAAGTAAGCACTTTTATGACAATTTGCGGTTGCTTTTCTGTTTCCAAGTTTTTAATGAGTGTAATCTTCCTTGCCATTGGTACCAAAAAGCCGCCTTTTTCTAGAGCACTGAAAACACTGAGCTTTTTAGTGCCATTCACTGTACGAAAGACCAAAAGAAAACAGCACCACAATCTTTGCAGGGTGGTACCCATTTCAAAGGGAAGGGAGAGCAGCAAGTATGTAAGATATTTTAATTCAGTAAGTCCCATTTCTCTCCTTGATGTTTGCTAAAGTTACATTGAGCAGCTGCAGACAAGTACATGGGCGAAGAGACCAAAGAAGCCCATGACATTACAGCATTTACCGCTTTCAGATCCAGTAATTTTTCTCATACACGAGGACAGATGTCAAATGCTTTCTGTTTGATGTATCTTGCTTGCTTCATATCTTTAACAAATTATTTTAACTCTGATTCATGAGAAGCCTATATACCTAGGCAGTTCAGTTACCATCTTATTCCCATTGGAAACCCAGAGTCCCACTCTCACTGATCAAGGGCACAAATAAGCCACAGCTCTAGTCTTAACCCTGTCCTTTCCCATCTAAGCCAGGCTGCTTCTAAAATATGGGGTTCTCATGACTAGAATCTTCTCACACACCCGTCAAGAAACTCAGCAAATTGGATTGTTGACAGTTTTATTTTGCGACTCATACATTACCTGTGCTTCTGCAATATTGGTATTTGCTAAAGATCACAGCTCTCAGATTAATTTGTTTCTTTAATTGCACTATAATTACCACATCATTGACAACTTGCAGGCTTTTGTTTTATGGACTATTAGGTTTGAAAGCCCATCAACTGAGATTACTTGATCCATATACATTGCTGCAGTACAGATTTATGAGGAACAGGTATTGAAGGCCTTAGACAAGGGCTAAAGTTAAGTAAAAGGTTAAATGACAATTCAGAGTGCACTTTTGTGTGATAAATGGAAATGTGTTGATTCTGTGATTCTGTGAAAGCAGATTCTTGCCTGGTTATGGGCAAAACCCGTTTGATCTCAAAGGTGTCAGTGCCTCAAAGCCGTACCCAATTGTGAGGTGCTGGTAGAGGGGATGGGATGAGGGGCTTTGATTCCAGAGAGTGTGAAGACTTCAAATCACAGCCAGATCCATGGGTGTTATAGACAGAGTTCCTGCAGAGGCCTCATCAGTTTGCCTTGCTCTGCCTTCCATTCTTGGGTTACTTATGTTGTCACAGCACAGTTCAGTTTTAGTGCTGTCCTGTCTGGTGCACTCACATCTCTGATACCCACCGGCTGCTCCTGCCAATCACAGCGCTGGAATTCCAGTCGAGCTCAGCGGTATGAAAACGCTAACAGCGATGAAAATCCATCTTCGCAAACAAGTGTCAGTAATTCTGAAATAGATAACACGAGCAACAGGACTTTTCAAAGATAATTTTAGGTTTTATCCTGGCAAATGACAACTTTAACTTTTTGTGGAGGCAACTTTGGAGTGTCTGCAGTTTCAAATACGTAGTGCACCTTCTGTCGAGTAGAAGTTACCGTTGGTGATATTAGCAGATAGATACTCAATACATTCATGCGACTGTCCTCTGCTAGCTATTTTAACATGCTAAAGGTCTCTTTGGAGATGTATGTGCTCACTTTGGCAGCTCGTATACTAATATTTGAATGACACAGAGAAGATTAGCATGGTCCTTGGGCAAGGACAACATGCAAATTTGTCAGCCATTTTAACGGAGGCATTCAGTCTTTGCTTTAAATGGGTTCACGCCTCTGCTAAACAGTGGACAAAGGAAATGCCACTTGGATGCACTAAACATTCATCCACTGCTTTCACCAGCACTGATTCCAACCTTCATTTGTACTGCACTGAACATAACTCAAGAAACAGCACTGAAAAGGGCACTGCAAACTCACTAAGACTTATTTAGGTTTCTAAGTACTAGCTGTAATGACTTTTGTCACTTATTTTGCTGAAAAATATATCCATTATTTACCTTATTTCAGTCATTACATCAGAAAGCCTAAAGGGTTAACAAACACTGGTATTTCAGGATCAATTCATTATGCAGAAATAGATTTAATAAATGTTCCTTACAGATGCAACCTGTTTTCTAACTAGGAAGGTGGGCGGGGGGGTCACATAAAATTAGATGATGCGCATTGCCTGGGTGTTTTATATCTTCAGTTGTAAAGCACTCCAAATGCAGTGAAATTTCACTGATAACATCCATCACTCTGTACATTGCGGACTTCATGAGCTTAACCATACATGCTTTGATTGTGCCCTTCACGTTCCCGTAATGCAAACTGGAGACATAAGTTCATGAAAAATGATACATTTGCTAAAAAAAAAAGCAGGAAATAGTTTCGAGAGTTATGTCAGGCTACATTTGCCTCACATTTTTAAAATTCTGTTGAAACCTTAAGCAGAGGTGTTGAGAGATGAGCTTAAGCTATGACTGCAAACAGCTGGCGCAGGTGGAAAAGGAACTATGCATAAAGCCACTGCGATGAGTACTTCAGGACGACACTCTTAAAACACCCGCTGTCTTCTCTGCTTTTCTTTCCCAAGAAGGTGCTATCTTTCATGGGTACCAGTAGCTCCCTGCTGGAAGAGGGCATCACAGCTGAGCACTGTCCTGTGCTCAACCAATGCTCGTACACATGCACTCGCCAGTAGTGGTCATTCATTAAGTGATAGCCTTGTTGATGGTTCTCCCCCATAGCCCAGAAATGGTATTGCAATGGAGTCAAGGAGAGGTGCTTAGTTTCTCTTTTGTTGGAGAAGATCATTGCTTGGAACTTGTGTGGCATGAATGATACTTGCCACTTAACAGCCCAAGCCTGAATGTTGTTCAGGTCTTGATGTATGCGGGCATCGATTACTTCAGTATCTGAGAGGTTGCAAATGGAACTGAGCATTGTGCAATCATCAGTGAACAGCCTCACTTCTGATCTTATGATGGAAGGAAGGTCATTGAAGCAGCTGTAGATGGTAGGGCCAGGGACACTGCCCTGAGGAACTCCTGCAGTGATGTCCTGAGGCTGAGATAATTGGCCTCCAACAACTACAACCATCTTCCATTGCGCTAGGTATGACTCCAACCATTGGAGAGATTTCCCTCTGATTCCCATTGACTTCAATTTTGCTAGGGCTTAATTTCTGGGGCACACATCAATCCAGAAAACATCCATTTACACTTTGGTTCAGTTGGTAGCACTCTCTCTGAGTCACAAGTTTCCAAGTTCAAATCCTATTCCAGGACTTGAGCACAAAAATCAAGGCTGAGACTGCAGTGGGTGCTGCACTGCTGAGGTCAGAGGTGCTGTCTTTCAGCTGAGATGTTAAACTGAGGCTCCATCTGCCCTTGCAGGAGGATATGAAAGCACTATTCGAAGGGGAGTTATCCCTGGTATAAAAATAGAAAGTGCTGGAAATACTCAGTAGGTTTGGCAGCATCTGTGGAGAGAGAAACAGAGTTACCGTTTCAGGTCTGTAACTTTTCATTAGAACTCTGGGCAATATTTATCCCTCAGTTAACATCAGAAAAAATGATTATATGATCATTATCACATTGCTGTTTGTGGGAGCTTGCTGTGCACCAATTAGCTGTGGTGTTTCCTACAACAGTGCAAAGTTCTTCTTTGGCTGTGAAACATATTGAGATGTCGAGTGGTCATGAAAAGTCCTATGTAAATGCAAGTCTTTCCTTTTAGAGCCCCTTGATGCACATTTGGTCAATTGCTGCCGTGATGTCAAAAGCAGTCATTCACACCTCAACCTGTGGAATTCAATTCTTCAGTCCATGTTTGGACCAAGGCTGTAATGAGGTCTGGAGCCAGGTGGTCCTGACGGAATCCAAACTGAGCATCACTGAGCAGATTATTGCTGAGTAAGCGTCGCTTGATAGCGCTGTCGACGATACCTTCCATCACTTTCTGACAATTGAGAGTAGACTGATGCGGCAATAATTGACTGGACTGGATTTGTCCTGCTTTTTGTTGGCAGGACATAACTGGGCAAGTTTCTACATTGCCGGGTAGATGCCAGTGTTGTAGCTGTACTGGAACAGCTTGGCTAGGGGTGAGGTTAATTCTGGAGCACAGGTTTTCAGCACTACTGCCGGGATATTGTCAGGGCCCAGTGCCTTCAGCCGTTTCTTGATATCACGTGGCGTAAATCAATTTGGCTGAAGACTGACATCTGTGATGCTGGGGACTTCAGGAAGAGGCTCAGATGGATCATCCACTTGGCACTTCTGGTTGAAGATGGTTGCAAATGCTTCAGCCTTTTCTTTTGCACTGACATGCTGTGTCCCGCCATCATTGGGGATGTTTGTGGAGCCTCCTCCTCTGGTTAGTTGTTTAATTGTCCACCACTATTCATGACTGATGTGGCAGGATTGCAGAGCTTTTATCTGATCTGTTGGTTGTGGGATTGCTTAGCCCTGTCTATCGCATGCTGCTTCTGCTGTTTAGCATGCATGTAGTCCGGTGTTGTAGCTTCACCAGGTTGGCATCTCATTTTTAGGTGTGCCTGGTGCTGTTCCTGGCATGCCCTCCTACAATTATTGAACCAGGGTTCATTCCCTGGCTTGATGGTAATAGTAGATTGAGGGCTGTTCTTGGCCATGAAGTTACAGATTGTGGCTGAATACAATTCTACTGCTGCTGATGGCCCACAGTGGCTCATGGAGGCCCAGTTTTGAGCTGTTCTGAATTTGTCCCATTTGGCAAGTTGGAATGCCACGACACAATGGTGGGTATCCTCAGTATAAGACAGGACTTGGTCTCCACAAAGACTGTGCGGTGGTCACTCCTACCAATACTGTCATGGACAGATGCATCTGTGACAAGTAGATTGGTGAGGATAATGTCAAGTAGGCTTTTCCCTCGTGTTGATCCTCTCACCACCTGCCATAGGCCCAGTCTGGCAGATGTGTCCTTTATGACTCAATCAGTAGTAGTGCTACTGAGCTACTCATATACGAACATATGAATTAGGAGTAGAAGTTGGCCATTCGGCCCCTCTAGCCTGCTCCACCATTCAATACGATCATGGCTGATGTGTTGTGTCTTGAATTCCACACTCCCATCTACCCCGATAACCTTTGATTCTCTTGCCTAACAAGAATCAATCTACCCCCACCTTAAAAATATTCAATGACTCCGCCTGCACCACCTTCTGAAGCAGAGAGTTCCAAAGTCGCACAAACCTCTGAGAGAAAAAATTCTCCTCATCTCTGTCCTAAAAGGGCGACCCCTAATTTTAAAAGAGTGCCCCCTAGTTCTGGACTCCCCCGCAAGAGGAAACGTCCTTTCCACATCCAGCTTGTCAAGACTGTTCAGGATCTTATATACGTCAATCAAGTTTCCGCTCACTCTTCCAAACTCCAGTGAATACAAGCCCAGTCTGTTCAGCCTTTCCTCATAAGAAAACCCACTCATACCAGGTATCAATCTAGTAAACCTCCTCTGAACCGCCTCCAACGCATTCACATCCATCCTTAAAGAAGAAGACCAAAACTGCACATAGTATACGAGATGTGGTCTCACCAATGCCCTGTATAACTGAAGCATAACATCCTTACTTTTATTTTCAATTCCTCTTGCAATAAAGGATAGCATTCCATTGGCCTTCTTTATTACTAGCTTTACCTGTATACTAATTTTTTGTGACTCATGCACTAGAACACCTAGATCCCTCTGCACCTTGGAGTTCTGCAGTCATTCTCCGTTTAAGTAATACTCTGCTTTTTTATTCTTCCTGCTAACTTCATATTTTCCCACTTTATACTCCATCTGCTAAATTTTTGCCCACTCACTCAACCTTTCTATATCTCTTGGTGATGGACATTGACATCCCTCACCCAGAATGCATCCTGTGCCTTTTCTACGCTCAGTGTTTTTTCCAATTGGTGTTCAACATGGAAGAGTACTGACTCATCAGCTTAGGGAGGACAGTAGATGGTAATCAGCAGGAGTTTTCCTTGCCCATGTTTGGGCTGATGCTGTGAGACTTCATGGGATCCAGAGTCAATGCTGGCGACTCCCAGGGCTACTTCGTCCTGGCTGTATACCAATGTGCCGCCACCTCTGGTGGGGCTGTCATGTCAGTGGGACAAGACACACTCAGGGATAGTGATGGAGGAGTTTGGGACATTGGCTCTAAGGTGTGATTCAGTGAGCTGACTATGCTGGTCTTTGGGACAGCTCTCCCAATTTTGGCACAAGTTCCCAAACGTTAATGAGGAGATTTTTCGGGGTCGACTGGGCAGGGTGTGCTTTTGTCGGTTCCAGTGCTTTGATTAATTCCTGGTGGTTCATCTGGTTCTATTATTATTTGTCTTTTCTGTAGCGGTTTGATATAACTGAGTGACTTGCCAGGACAATTCAGAGGGCAGTTAAGAGTCAACCACATTTCTGTGGGTCTGGAGTTACATTTAGTACAGGCTGGGTAAGAACACCAGATTTCCTTCCCTGATGCGAGATGGGCTTTTACGACAATCCAGTCATTTCCGTTATCATCATTCCTGAGACTAGCTTTTTATTCCAGATTTATTAATTCATTGAATTTCACCGCTGCCAGGGTGGGGTTTGAACTCATGCCTCTTGCACATTAGCCAGGCCTCTGGATTACTAGTCCAGTAACATTACCTGTGTGCTACCATTCCCGTAATCCGAAGAATGTTACATACGGCAAATGGAAACTGCAGAGGAGTAAGAGTGAAAAGACGATTGATATGTATTATGGCTGCCTTGATAATTCCCACCACCTGAAAGTTAAGCAGCTTCTGGCTCTAAAAGTGGAAAACATGATGCTTTGATATTTTGCATCGTGCAACCCCTTTCAGTGTTTTACTTCAGTGCACATGTCATTAATATGCAGCCATATACTTAAAATTATAGACGGATGAAAGCAGCTTTAACACAAGAAGACTTTTTGCTAAATGTTTGCATGACAGAACAAAGTTATTTTAAAGTGACATTTCCTTTTGTTTGATGTGTTTATCTGTGATGCTAATGATATAATTCAGGTGTACTTTTATTGTATTCACTCAAGCGTAACCAAACTCAGTTGGCGCCAGCTCTGTCCTCTCTATCAAGGTGCTAATGATAATCTAACCTCAAACACAATGAGGTATGAGAGACCAACATGCTTTATGAAAGAGCCAGTGAAGTTATGAAAAGAGATTTGCTGGTTAATGATTTCATTCAACCAGAATCGTCATGTATTCACAAACAAGACAGGATTATCGTGTTGGTTCATAAATACCTGCTCCCAGGACTGGAGTTATCAATCATGTTGTAACTAATGCTTGAATATGAAGTCATTTTTATTGAGCTTGAAAGGAGTTGCTGCTAAATTTGTCCATAATCTGTGTCTGGTGATCGCAGTCTCTGTTAGTTTGATGTTATCTCAAGGCGGCGGGGTGGGGGGGGAGGGGGGGGGGAGGAGTGGCTGGGTGGGGGGATGCTGGATTACAAGGGGGAGGAAGTTATGCTTCAGTTGTTCAGACCCACATCTAATGTACTGCGTTCAGTTCTGGGCATCACACCTCAGGAAGGATACATTGGCCTTGGAGGTGATGCAGCACGGATTCACCGGAATGATACTGGGACGTAGAGGGTTAAATGATGAGGATGGATTGCACAAACTTTTCTTATATTCCCTTGAGTATAGAGGATTGAAGAGTGATCTAATCCAAGTGTTTAAAATGTGAAAAGAATTCAATAGAGTAGATAAAGAGAAATTAGGTCCTCTGCTGGGGGTGTCAAGAATAAAAGGTCATAATCTTAAAATTAGAGCTGGGTCATTTAGGAAGGAAATCAGGAAGCACTTTTTCACACAAACGGTATTAGAAATCTGTAATTCTCTCCATCAATAGGCAATAAATGCTGGGTCAATTGAATCTTTCAAGACAGCGAGCGATATATTTTATTAGGTAAGGGTAACAAATGATATGGAATTGAGGTACAGATCAGTCATGTCCTAATTTACTGGTGGAGCAGTCTCAAGGGGCTGAACTGCCAACTCCTGTTCCTAACATTTTTATATTAAATAAAAACATTGGTTTGAAAATTTCCCTCAGTGCAGGCAATGCAACATAGCACTCAACATTATTTTGTAGTTTTTGGTCATTGCCATGGGCAGGAATACAACCTGCTGAGATCTTAACACTTTGCAGCATTGTGTGTCTAATAGAGATTAATAACCTCAGTACCTCACATATATGGATGAAATAAAGGGACTTACTTAACAGAAGCAAAGTTGAGTTTGAATTTGGGAGTTCTGTGATCATGATGTGGGATGAGGATTGGTTGACAACACTGTTCATGGTTCAATAGGTGTCACATGCACCCTTTCACCTCTGACAACTTGGCTCAAATACAGCCAAAATACTTTGGGTAAGCATCCTGCATTAGTGAAACAGAACAGTCTTGTATTGTCAGTTGGCACAGCCGACAACAAAGTCGCTGAGAGGGGTAAGAATGATAACAGTTCAACTGTGATACATAATGGGTGATGGTCCTTGCAGTAGGAGATGGTCACTGCACGAGGGCAATATTGTCTCAAGGGCAATTAGGGATGGTCAATAAATGCTGGCCTAGCCAGCGATGCCCACATCCCATGAAACAATATTTTAAAAAAACTAGGGGGTGGTCTGTGCACTGGGTGATGGTCTGTGCACTAAGGGGTGGTCTGTGCACTGGGTGATGGTCTGTGCACTGGGTGATGGTCTGTGCACTGGGGGATGGTCTTTGCACTAGGAGGTGGTCTGTGCACTGGGTGATGGTCTGTGCACTGGGTGATGGTCTGTACACTGGGGGATGGTCTGTGCACTAGGTGATGGTCTGTGCACTGGGGGATGGGGGATGGTCTCTGTTCTAGGAGGTGGTCTGTGCACTAGGGGGTGGTCTGTACACTGGGGGGGGGGTGGTCTGTACACTGGGGGGTGGTCTGTACACTGGGAGGTAGCCTGTGCACAATAGGATGGTCTGTACAATAGGGGGTTAGTCTCTGCACTGGGAGGTTAGTCTGTGCACTGGAGGGTTAGTTTGTGCACTGGAGGGTTAGTCTGTGCACTAGGAGGTGGCCTGTGCACTAGGAGGTGGCCTGTGCACTATGGGATGGTCTGTACACTAGGGGGTTAGTCTGTGCACTGGAGGTGGTCTGTGCACTAGGGGATGGTCTGTACACTAGGGGGATAGTCTGCTCTGGGGGGTTAGTCTGTGCACTGGGGGGGTAGTGGTCTGTGCATTAGGGGTTAGTCTGTGCACTGGAGGTGGTCTGTGCACTAGGGGATGGTCTGTACACTAGGGGGATAGTCTGCTCTGGGGGGTTAGTCTGTGCACTGGGGGGGTAGTGGTCTGTGCATTAGGGGTTAGTCTGTGCACTGGAGGTGGTCTGTGCACTAGGGGATGGTCTGTACACTAGGGGGATAGTCTGCTCTGGGGGGTTAGTCTGTGCACTGGAGGGGTAGTGGTCTGTGCATTACGGGTTAGTCTGTGCACTAGGGCTTGGTCTTCTGTTCTTAAGTTTAAGACATGCTTTGGCTTGAAGAATAGAGAAAGCTGTTCTCTGTAGTTGTCCTGTAGCATAAGCTGACTCGGGTTCTTGATGCTGAAACCAAATAGCAGAATAGAAAATATCTTCCATTCCCGAGTGTTAAGACCAGGTGAGAAAGAGGGCTAGGGTTCCCTTTCAGCCTTCACCTGGTCTTACTGTAACAGGGTTTAATTTTAAACATGCCGTGTTTTTAGCTCCCCCTTGGTGAATCCTTGTCCACCGCTTTCCAATTATAAGGCAAAGAAACCAGCACAAACAGATCTTCTTACGTTTAAAGAAGAAAGATTGAAATTTATTAAACTTAAACTTAAATTCGGTTGACGCCTACAGGTACACGACGTGCCCACGCTAGCATGCACACGCGATACACACATGCAGATAGAGACAGAAAGAAAACAAGAAATAAAGTGGAAAGGTTTGAGGCAATATCTGAGGAGGTTTTTTTGTGTTACGGTTCTTTGAGCTCACTGTAGTGTCCTTGACTGTAGGTAGATCTTGCTTTTCGTTGGGGCCCTGTATTCATCTTAAACCTTGTTCGCTGTAGGAGACTTTTTTCTCTTGGGGTTCATGTGTCTTCAGTGGATTTGCAGTTCCGTGAGAAAGAAATAGGAGCAGGCAGACAGACAGGAGGTCTTCTTCAGTCCAGGAGCATTCTGCTTTCTGCAGGCTCTCAGTTCAAACTGTACAATTCAGAAACCCCCAGGTTGCCAAGCAAGTTAGTCATGTGACTAACTGGTCTGACCAAGTCTTGGCTCTGTGTATTGTATCATCTCAGCAGGGAATGGAATGCGCTTCCCTGCCTTCAATGTTCGTTAGTATGTAAATGTATTTTTTCCAGCCAAGGTCTGGCAGTCCTTGTAACAGGCCTTCTCTTCTTCCCAGCAACAATTTGAAATTTAATGTCCATGTGGTGAAATTAATATGCCTCATTCTTGGCAGGTGAGGGTCTGCATGACACCGAGCAACAACATTTTTCACCTTGGAGAGCTCACACACACGCTCAAAAAATGCTTTCACAATGTTATCATTGATTTCCAGTAGTTTCCTACATCATGGGTGTAACAACTAAACAAATCCAAAAAGAGAGTCTTTATGACTTGGTTGGTTTAGTCGTGTTGAATTCCCTATTATAATATTATTATCCATTTACTATTAGGCTTCATCATAGGCTGTCACAGGAACTGCTTGCCAGCAGCATCTCAAAAATAGAATAAACACTTGCTTAATGGAACCATTTCCAGTAGCCGCAGCAGTTGGTACAGAATGTTCTTAATACAGATTGTCTTTGCTGCAAATAAAACAAACTGTTAGTAATATAATTTTCTGTAAGCCAAGATTATTTTTAAATCCTACCCTGTAAAATGCTACCCAGTATCTCTCCTACAGTTCTGAAGAAAGGTCACTGACCTGAAACATTAACTCTGCTTCTCTCTCCACAGATGCTGCCAGACCCGCTGAGTTTTTCCAGCACTTTCTGTTTTTATTTCAGATTTCCAGCATCCGCAGTATTTTGCTTTTATCTCTCCTACAGTACTGCCCTGTGAGGTGTACCTTTTATATTCCAGAGAATACAAACCTAGAGCTGAATTTTCCTGGCCTTTTGGGGACTGGTTGGGAGGTGGGAGGGCTGGCATAATGGGGAGCCTGCCGTCTTCCCACTTACATGCCATATTGCCAGTGGTAGGAACATTGGCGGCTCGGATGCCTGTAAGGAGGCCAATTGAGCCATTTAAGTGGCCAATTAAGGGCCACTTCCCACCTCTGTGGGCATTTTGGCATCTGGGGAGGGCCTGCCCCGCATGGGAAGGCCACACCAGTGAAACTAGACAGCCTCTCAGTGGGTTCCGGTGGTGGGGGTGATGGGCATCCTTTTATGGGCACTCCATGGCCCATGGAGGGGCCCCCAGTGGCAAGGGCTGCGCTTGCAGCAATGGCGCCACCGGTGCTCAGTGACACCTGGACCCCGATCGCAGGGGCCTGTCTGCCTGGCCCTGGCAGCCTGGCCCTGGCATCCCCCCAACCCAACCTACCAGTCTTCGAGGGTGCCCAGCCATTGAGGTGCCCTCTCCATGGAGCTGCAGCCTCAGCAACGGCCACCGCTAGTGGTGCCGCTGGTGAGGTTGCTGAGCTGCCAGTCCTCCGATTGGTCCAGCAGCTCTCTGGGATGGGCTGCTGTCCTTAATTGGACGGCTGGCCCGGCAGCAGCTCCTTAATTGGCTGCCATCGGCTGAAGCAGGGTTGCCTCCTGCTTTCAGCCCTGGGGGGAGGAGCTCCCCATCAACAGCAAAATTCAGCCCCTAGTTTATGTGTTTTCTCTGCTCATAATCTAACTCTTGGAACCCCAGTAACTTTCTGGTAAATCTGCACTGCACTCTTTCAAAGGTCAATCTATCCTTTCTAAGGTGCGGTGTCCAGGAACTGTACACATTACTCCAGTTCTAATCAGTGCTTTGTAGTCAGCTGATACTCACAATCTAGGTTCACATTGCTCACGAAGATGGCAATGTAGCCGCAACGTGTGCCCAAACCAGGAGGCCAGAGACTTGCACAAAATTGGGTCCTTGGCCTCATCTAAATAATCTGGATTAGCTGTGGCACCTTCTGTGCCTCCACAGGCAACTCACTCTTCAAGGATGATTTTCAGATAAGTGCCTGAAATTCCTGTTCCTCCTGGTTCCATATGAAAATTTGTAAAAATACTCAAACTCATCTTTCTGCTGATGGCCCGTAGTAGGCCACATCCATGCCAGGTGAAGCTGAGCAAAGCAGGCCCAACGCCTGCCCCACTCCTTGGGACACCAGTTTCCAGAGGGGTCCTAAGGTAGAAGTTGGGCCCATCATTTACATATGTAAGGGGTCTAACGCCTGTTTTACGCAGCTGGCAGGGAAACCTGAAAAATATATAACATAATTTTGGGTCTGGAATCTTTGAGGCATCCTTGGGAAGCTGGGCGTTAGTCCCCAAAACTGGACCTTGTTGTGCCCGTTTGACTGCCATAATACACTACACTATCTACCCTATTGTTTCTATTGATGGATAGGCACAGCTTTAAACGTATTAATTAGTTCAGGGGTCGGCAACCTGTTTAACAAGAAGAGCCATTTAAAAAAATTTTGTCAAAAACAGTCGCCACACTACCAGAAGGACGTGGAGGCTTTGGAGAGGGTACAGAAGAGGTTTACCAGGATGTTGCCTGGTCTGGAGGGCATTAGCTATGAGGAGAGGTTGGAAAAACTCGGATTGTTTTCACTGGAACGACAGAGGTGGAGGGGCGACATGATAGAGGTTTACAAAGTTATGAGTGGCATGGACAGAGTGGATAGTCAGAAGCTTTTTCCCAGGGTGGAAGAGTCAGTTACTGGGGGATATAGGTTTAAGGTGAGAGGGGCAAAGTTTAGAGGGGATGTGCGAGGCAAGTTCTTTACACAGAGGGTGGTGAGCGGCTGGAACTTTCTGTCGGGGGAGGTGGTGGAAGCAGGTACGATAGCGACGTTTAAGAGGCATCTTGACAAATACATGAATAGGATGGGAATAGAGGGATACGGTCCCCGGAAATGCAGAAGGTTTTAGTTTAGGCAGGCATCAAGATCGGCGCAGGCTTGGAGGGCCGAATGGCCTGTTCCTGTGCTGTACTGTTCTTTGTTCTTTTGTTCTTTGTTTTGTTCAAATGCCAATAATAATGAAAAATGAGATGAAGCCACACTTCAGTAACATTTTAAAGGTTTTTACAAAAAACGTTGTTAATTGACTGATACTTTCTCACAAGTACCCTGTTACTAAAAGTTTAAAACAACGAAACAAGCCATTTAATTGCCAACAAACTGTGTTTGAACGATTAAGGTCTGGAGCCACATGAGTCCTTAAAGAGCCGCATGCTGCTCTGGAGCCACAGGTTGCAGACCCCTGAACGAGGTATTGGCAGCACCCTCTTTCTGTCTTAAGGATTAATGAACTATCGTAATACACAATGCTTCAGGAAAACAGACTGACATGAGTTTCACAATGTGATGGGCGGAGATAAAGCTTGTGATAGCTATTGGAGCTGGAATGTTAACTGCCTGATTGGACATCTGTAGTGGTTTACTGGTGACCATCAGGAATCAGAGTGTGGTTTCATTTGTGGTTACGAGGCTCATCCTGGCTCAAGTACAACACAGACTGCGCTGCTCATTAAAACGTCTCCACTATGTCCCTCACATATTCTCAGGTGGCTCAGCAGTCAGTGGAGAACCCTTGCAGGAAATGTTGGGCCCCAACCAGATCACTTTTCAGAGGTTTGTAAAACTGGGATGAGACAGTGAATGGACTCCTGACGCAAATGGAAAGGAAAGATGTATTTATTGCCTGAGGGAACAACATAGGCTGCCTTTCAATAAACACCATATTGTCCTTGTTCCTCTATTATTCTCTTCCACAGTCAGTTGATCTGTCAATATTGGCCATCATTGAAAATTGTTACATTTGTTGCATTTTTAGGTTAGAATTTAGCTCCCTTCAAGTGCAGACAATGTCCTTTGGTTCTACTGTTCTGGAAAGGTAAAATAGCTTGTCATGTTCAACTTAATCTAATCCCTTTAGAATCCTAAAAACAGCAACCATATTACCTTTCAATCTTTTCTTTTCCAGTGAGAAGATGCCTAACTTATGTAATATCTCACTATCCAATCCCTCCATCCCCTCAATCACAGCAGTGCTTGCCTTCTAAATCCTTTCAATAGCTGCAATATCCTTTTTGTATTGTGGTGACCAGAAATGCGCACAATATTCCAAGTGCGGTTGCACCAATGATTTATAATGTGGCAGGATGACCTCACTGTTTTGGCTCAATATCGACCTTTTAATACATCCCAATATCTGATTTGCTTTGCTCACTGCCATTGACTATTGTTTGTGATAGTTTTAACATATTGTCAAGCAGATCCCCAAGTCATTTAATTTCCACTACATATTATTTTCTTTCCATTGAAGAAGTTGTTCCTTCCTTGATATTTAGACCCCATGTGAAGCACTTTGCATTTCTCTGCATTGAATTTTAAGTTCCACCTGACAGCCCAAGGTCAAGGTCACAATTGGTGGGAAAGTGAGAGGTAGTAGGCAGCGGCCTGTAGTTCTAATGTAGGGTTGTGAGGAGCACTTCTCCTCCTCCTGAATCCACAATCAGACAAGTATTTTTAGCAAACTTACCTTTTTGGTGCAGCAGCCCTTTAAGGACCACCTGCTAGGACATATCGAGATGTGGTTTTCCAGAATGCAGCCAAACTTAGATTGTATGGGGGGCCTCAATCACTTGTTGAGCCCCTTATTTAGAAATGCATAGACCTAACGCCTGTTCCAGGCACAGGCTTGGACCTTTTCTCTTTGCTTATACCAATATGGTGTCTGGTGCACTTTCAGCTTGTAATGAGTGCGTATATCCTGCCTGCCATATTGAAGGCTTAGGAAGCCATTTAACTCCTGAAAAATGAGCACAGTGTCATCAAATTATAATGTCATTGAGATTCATTAAAAATCCTGGTGGGAAGGGTTTTAGGTTAAAGTTTATGCACTTTGGGGGGGGAAGGTCAGGCGGACAAGGTAAATGTTTTGGGGAGGGAGAGGGCAAGTAATTAATTTTATGGTTATGGGGGGGGTGTGGTGGGAGAAGGGCAAAGTAAATGTATTTAATTTTTTTACTCACTGTTTCTTTAAATATTTAACTATAACAGTGGGGCTCGAAGCCCTTTAAAAATGGTGTCAGCGCCTGCACACTGGCAGCTGGCACCATTGCTGGGGACAGCCAGCCCGCCTTCTCCACATGATTCCGGGGGGAGGGGGTGGGGTGGGATGGGCTGCCCTGGCTATTTAAGTGAGCTGCCGCACTTAGGATTGTGGCGGCTCTGCACCGTGTGGCCTGTGTGGGTAGGGCTCCATTGTTTCCGCCTGCCGCTGATTTCGGCAGCGGGAGTATAAATTTCAGCCCAATGGGTGTGAAAAGCTTTACTTTATCAAGGTGAAATGAGGATGAATGACATCCGGATTCCATTGTCTAACAATGGCCTCACCATGAGAAACCATTTATGAAGACAATGGAAAGAGAAACTATGGTCACATGATAGAAACTAGGTTCCTGATAAGGAACTTTAATAAAGGTATATCCTGGGTAGACAAAGGAGATCTATCTATGCCACCGAAGAGAAAGAACCCTGCCTAAGATTAGCAGCTTTGAACTACATGTAGGCAATGAGTGTTATTTGGCCTTGAACTTCCTACCTGAGAATTTATATCAAGACTTTGCCTTTGGCCTTTGGCTGGAATATAACAGGAGCAGCTTGCAACAGCACATCCATCTTTCTGAACCTCCCAACTCCTTCTTGAGTGAACAAGGGAAAATATTACAGGCCTGAACCATTTCAAGTCTTCACCCCGGAGAAAAGCAGGTTTAACAGAGAACTCTTTTAAATCATCAGACCTAATGCATGTTTTCTTTATAATCTCTATCTTTTCTTGTGTGTGTGTGTATCTGTATGAGTGTGAGAGTGGGTGTTATTGCGTATATTTCGGGTGTTGTATAATAAACATTTATCTTTCTTTCAAACTTATGAGAAAACCTGTCATTTGTCTGTTCTTGATAATTAAAGCTCTCGAGTTAAAAAAAAAACACCTTTAAAAAAAAACGCTGTCTTCGGTCAGTCGAGAGGTGGAAAAGGGGGAACCATACCAATCATCTCTCTCCTGTCCGTAACAATCCATATTTATATTGTGATCCTATTAACCGAACAAAGACCTTTGGGACAATTTTGCACTTTGCTGCCTTGTATGTGACTTGTGGGAGCGGATCACCTGTTGTTGGATCCACCCTATTTTCATCCTGTTAAAATTACAAAGTATAAAATTATCTCCCGCCTTCTCTCCGATTTTACCTTACAGGTGAAACTAATTGTGCTTGCTCCTTTCAAATACAATTTAGCAGTAGCTATTGCCTTTGGGATTTCCAATAAACAGAATGTTCTGCATAAGGATATACGATTATTCCAACTGCATTTTTAATCATGGGAACTGAGCAATTGTTGATGCCATTAGAACTTGGATATGTTTATACAGAAACTGTACCTGACCTGTGTGTATGGTTCTTTATGGTTTACTTGCTTAAGCTGTTGGTTTGTTAAAAGATTGGAGGCAATCAAGCTATCATTGTGAACAAACAATATGGCCAGCCACAGCAATTATATATCCAAAGTGACGAAACCATGCCTTCGTTTTTGATGCTTTTACTTGTCTATACCTGTCAAAGCTGGTTGCAGCATTGAGTTTGATGTCTTCCAGGAGTTGATTCAGTTGTTGTTAAGAGCACAAAGCCCCTTGGTATGATTGTTCAAGCCTGACTTGATTGCATTGCTTTTCCCTAATTTCAGTGTTTTTATTTTAATTTCCAACCGCAACCCCCCCCTCCCCACCCAACCCCCTTACTCAGCACCCTTCACTTGTCGAGCAGGAGTTGCCTTAATGATGCATGTTGATCGTTTCATCCATCGCTTTGAAGTGCGTTCAGGTCTTCAGTTAGAGTTCAAAGGTCGACGTGTTTATTTATGCAAAGCTGGATCATCTGTGAAATGGGACTTAGAAGGCCCCCTGACTTCAAAGGGTTCAAATCTGGCCTAGCAAAGTCAAAGCAGAGACTGATCTTGCGTTAAAATATTAAAAGAAAGTTTGTGGCTCTGTCTTGATACGGGTCATTTCAGTTATTAAAGAACACTTTTAATTGGTATCAAAATCATGTCAGGTCTAATTGAATTAAGTAGTAATGGCCTCAATAATTTGCTCTTAAGCTTTTGAAGAGTTCTGTATAAATTGTCCGTAAATAAGAATGAGCTCATCCCTCTTTGTCCATTCTGAATCTCATTCTGGGTGTCTGCACCATCAAAAATCTGGACAGGTTTCTTTTGGGGAGGGGACTTCAGGCGAATTGCGCGCAAAGTTGGATCTTTAGAAGATCAAAGCAGCTACAGCAATTCAGTGCACATCAAAGCTTTGGCTGCAAATCAAGTTGTGTTGAAAATCTAGCCAGTGCTGAGAGGTAACGAAGAATGAAACATAAGGGGAGCAGTTTGTTTTTTTTCCACCCTTCGTAAACAAGTCAGTTCTTTCAAGGTTTGGCACAAAAAGTTTGTTTTCTAGTGAAATTGTTCTCATTGTTGTACGAAGATAAAAACTGACAGAAAGAACCTGAAGACGAGGAGCATCGATGGCTATGTCACATTTTAAAACTGTGAGCCTTGATTTTATAGCAGCGTTTATGTACTGAGAATAGACAGTTAAAAATTAACATTTGGACTGTGACATGAAAAGGAACTGACAAATGTTATGTTTTCTTAACAATCTGTTAGAGTATAAATGTGATTTCACTTCAAACTTTTTTAAAATTTAAAGATGTGTTTTTCACCATTAAAGGAAGACTTGTATTTATACAGTGCTTTTCACAAGCTCAAGATGTCCCAAAATGAAGTACTTGTATAGTTACTGCTGTAATCTAGGAAAACATGGTAGCTAGTTTGCACCAAGCAAGGTCCCATAACAGCAATGACCAGATAATCAGTTCTGTTTTTGTGGTGTTGGTTGAGGCTTAAATATTGGCCAGGACACTGGGGAGAACACCCCTGCTCTTTTACGAAATAGTACCAAACTAAAATCTTCTTCGTTCATCTGAGAGGACAGACAGGGCCTCAGTTTAAGGTCGCATCTGAAAGATAGCACATCTGACAGTGCTGAACCCCTTGGATGTCCTTAAAGCCTCCCTGAAAAAATGTGACATCTCCACTGATTCGTGGAAATCTCTTGCTCGAGACCACCCAAAATGGAGAAGAAGCATCCGCGAAGGTGACAGCCAGTTTGAACAACTGCGACATGACCAGGCAGCGACCAAGTGTAAACAGTGGATGCAGCATTCGGAAATTCAAGCATCCCATTCACTCTCCTCATCAAACACCACCTGCCCCACCTGTAGCAATGTGTGGATCTTGAATTGGACTATTCAGTCACCTAAGGACCCACAACCCTGGAGTGGAAGAAAGTCATCCTTGTTCCCAAGGGACTGCCTAAAAAGAAGAAGAAGAAGAAGACTCCCTTGGAGAGCCAGCCTAGATTTTGTGCTGAACTCAAACCTTCTTACTCAGAGGTGAAAGTGCCACCATTGAACTGCGGCTGACGCCTTGAAAGCAAGGAGCTGAATGGGGCAGGAGCTCGCAGATGGTTGCCCGCTTAAGCAAGAGATTGTGCAAACAGTGGTAGGGATCCCCTCGTCCAGTCTGGCTTTTGAATGAGCTGCCAGAAATGTATATCAAAATTCTATTTTTGAAAACAGAATTCCATTTTTTTTTCTGTGTCTTATGATGTGGAGACATTAGTTATGAAGAAACCCCAGAAATTAAGGCACAATCCCATCTCTGCCACTGTCCTACCCTGGTCTGATATTAGATTAAACAAGAAGGTAGAAACTCTGGAGCACAGCCGAAGAAGATCTAAGGAAACCAAAAGAAAATTAGATGCATGAGAAAAGGGATGACAAAAATATGCTTTGAAACTGGTTGGACAAATGAGTTTAAGTTTCAACATCTTATTTCCACACAGCAAATTACAATAAATCATCTCTGGGTCTGGGCAAATTTACGGGTCCAGATTTAATGTGTTTTTTGTCATGGTCATACGAACATACAAATTAGGATCAGGAGTAGGCCATTCGGTCCCTTCATGCCTGCTCCGCCATTCGATAAGTATTGGCTGATCTGATTGTGGCCTCAACTCCACTTTCCTGTCTACCCCTCATTACCCTTGATCCCCTTGTCTATCAAAAATCTAATTAATTCAGCCTTGAATAAATTCAATGACACAGCTTCCACTGCTCTCTGGGGAAGTGAGTTCCAAAGACGAGCAACCCTTTGAGAAAAAAACAAATTCTCCTCATCTCTGTCTTAAAAGAGCGACTTTTATTTTTAAACTGTGTCCCCTGGTTCTAGTCTCTCCCACAAGGCGAAACATCCTTTCAGCATTAACTCTATGAAATCACCTCAGGATCTTGTATGTTTCATAAAATCACCTCTCATTCTTCTAAACTCCAATCAACATGTTCAATCTTTCTTCATAAGAGAAGCTATTCATCTCCAGAATTAGTCACGTGAACCTTCTTTGCACTGGTTTTAATGCAATTATATCCTTTTTCAAATAAGGAGACCAAAATTTTACACAGTACTCCAGATGTGGTCTCACCGACGCCCTGTACAGCTGCAGTAAACTTCCCTACTTTAATACTTGATTCCCCTTGCAATAAATGCCAACATTCCATTTGCCTTCCTAATCATTTGCTCTACCTACATACTAACCTTTTGTGATTCATAGGCGGACAGTTGGCAAATGGCATTCAATGCGGAGAACAGTGAAATTATACATTTTAGTAGGAAGAACATGGAGAGACAATACAAAATAAAGGGTACAATTCTAAAGGGGGTGCAGGAGCAGAGGGATCTGGGTGCATAAGTCATTGAAGGTGGCAGGATAGGTTGATTGCACAGTTAGTAAAAGTGTCCTGGGCTTTATTAATAGGGGCATAGAGTACAAGAGCAAGGAAGTTATGTTGAACGTATATAAGACACTAGTTCAGCCTTAGCTGGAGTTTCGCGTCCAGTTCTGGGCACCACGCTTTAGGAAGGATGTGAGGGCATTAGAAAGAGTGCAGAAAATATTCACGAGAATGATTCCAGGGACGAGGAACTTCAGTTATGAAAATAGATTGGAGAAGTTGGGACTATTCTCCTTGGAGAAGAGAAGGCTGAGAGGAAATTTGATAGAGGTATTCAAATTCATGAAGGATCTGGACAGAGTAGATAGGGAAAAACTGTTCCCACTCGTGAAAGGATCAAGAATAAGAGGGCACAGATTTAAAGTAATTGGTAAAAGAAGCAAAGCAACATGAAGAAAAACTTTTTCATGCAGCAAGTGGTTAAGGTCTGGAATGCGCTGCCTGAGAATGTGGTGGAGGCAGGTTCAATTGAAGCATTCAAAAGGGAATTAGACAGTTATATGAAAAGGAAGAATGTGTAGGGTTACAGGGAGAAGGCGGGGAAGTGGCACTAGGTGAATTGCTCATTAGGAGAGCTGGTGCAAACACAATGGCCGAATGGCCTCCTTCTGTGCTATAACAATTCTGTGATTCTGTGATAAGTATCAGGACACCCAGATCCCTTTGTACCACCAAGTTCTGCAATCTTTCTCCAATTAAATAATATTCTGCTTTTCTATTCTTACTACCAAAGTGGACAAGTTCACATTTTCCCACATTATACTCCATCTGCCAAATCTTTTCCCACTCACTTTATCCATATCATTTTGTAGATTCTTTACCTCCTCTTGACAACTTACTTTCCTTCCTATCTTGGTGTCATTGTCAGACTTAGCTACCATACATTCTGTCCCTTCATCCTAGTCATTGGATATAAATTGTAAATAGTTGAGGCTTCAGCACTGATCCCTGTGGCACTCCACTAGTTATTAAGATTAGATTTTTTTTAAGATTAGAGATACAGCACTGAAACAGGCCCTTCGGCCCACCGAGTCTGTGCCGAACATCAACCACCCATTTATACTAATCCTACACTAATCCCATATTCCTACCAAACATCCTACCAAACATCCCCACCTGTCCCTATATTTCCCTACCACCTACCTACACTAGTGACAATTTATAATGGCCAATTTACCTATCAACCTGCAAGTCTTTTGGCTTGTGGGAGGAAACCGGAGCACCTGGAGAAAACCCACGCAGACACAGGGAGAACTTGCAAACTCCACACAGGCAGTACCTGGAATCGAACCCGGGTCCCTGGAGCTGTGAGGCTGCGGTGCTAACCACTGCGCCACTGTGCCGCCCTACCCAAAAATGCCCCATTTATCCCTACTCTCTGCTTCCTGTAGGCTAACCAGTCCTTTATCCATGCTAATATGTTACCCCCTTCACCATGCGCTCTTATCTTGAAGTAACCTTTAATCTGGCACCATATCAGATGCCTTTTGGAAATTGAAATACACCACATCTACAGGTTCCCCTTTATCCTCCTTGTTTGTTACTTCCTCGAAGAACTCTAATAAATTATTTAAACACGATTTCCCTTTAACAAAACCATGTTGACTCTGTCTGATCCCATTATGATTTTCTAAGTATCCTACTATAATGTCCTGAACAATGGATTCTAGCAATTTCCCTATGTCAGATGTTAGGCTAACTAGCCTATAGTTTCCTGATTTCTAGCTCCCTCCTTTCTTGAATAAAGGTGTGACATTTGCTATTTACCAATGCACTGGGATCCTTCCAGAATCTAAGGAATTTTGGAAGATTATAACCAAAGCCTCTACTATCTCTGCAGCCACTTTTAAGACCCTAGGATGCAGGCCATCAAATCCTAAGGACTTGTCAGGCTTTAGGTCCAATAGTTTTCCCAGCACCATTTCCCTGGTGATGGTGATTATTTTAAGTTCCTCCCTTTCAACTCTTGATTTTCAAGTATCTTTGGCAGGTTTTCTAAATTTTCTACAGTGAAAACAGGCACAAAACACCTGTTCAATGCCTCTGCCATCTCCTTTTTTCCATTGTCAATTCCCCAGACTCGCTCTCTCGAGGAACAACTCTAGCTTTAGTTACTATTTTCCTATTTAAATGCTTGCGTAAACTCTTATCTGTTTTTATATTACTAGCTAGTTTTCTCTCATATTCTACTTTCTCCCTCTTGATTTTTTTTTGTCATTCTTTGCCGGTTCTTAAAATTTGTCTGATGCTCTGCCCTACCACTAATCTTTTCAGATTTGTACAGTGTTCCTTTTAATTTGATACTATCCTTTCTTTCTCACAGGGATAAATCTTCGCTGAAAGTTATTAAGTATCTCCTTAACAGAGTGCCACTGCATCTCTACTGTCCTACCTTTTAACCTAGTTTCCCCATTCACTTTAGCTAGCTCTGCCTTCATACCCTTGTAATTACCTTTATTTAAGTTTAAAACACTAGTCTTAGACCCACACTTCTCCCCTTCAAACTGAACATGAAATTCTATCATATTATGATCATGTTATAAACTCTTGAGCAGCGGGATGTAAGTTTGATTATGGCTTCCTGATCCCAGCCTTGTCGCAGAGGAGAGGGGCCAAATTATGGCCAGACACTTTCCCAAGCCACAGAAGAATTAACAGGAGAACTGTCTGCAGGGCCCTGATATCCCTCTTCCAGTAACTCTTGCAGAGTGGCATCCGTAGGAGAGCAGGTCAACTACACACTTTTGGTAGAGTGTGATCCGTTAACAAATGGGACAACAAACGAGAACGTTACAAAAGCAAAATACTGCAGATGCTGGAGAGAAACAGAGTTACTGGGGGTATTTTACCAGCCCTCTGGATTCGGACTAGGAGGCTGGAGGATTGGTAACATGGTGGTGAAAGGCCAATGTCTTTCCACCACCACGGAATATTTTGAATGGTGGGAACAACCGCCTATTGGACAGAGGCAAGTGGTCAATTAAGGTAATTAATTGGCCTATCAATGGCCATTTTAAGCCCCTGTTGGTATTTTACCAGTTTTAGAATGGCCCCCGCCACATGAGAAGACCGCCGGGTGCATCGACGCAGTGGCTTCTTGGGGTTGGGTGGGGGGGGTGGGCACTTCTTTTCCTGAGGCTCCATGTCTCACAGAGTTGCTGCCCGACGGCAATGAGACCGCCCATCGTGTCTCCATTGCCACTGCTAGAGGATTCCCTCCTCTGAACGTCAGGGCCTGCCTGCCTGGCCACAAAATTAAGGTGCCCCCACCTTCTCACTGAAGCCTCAGCAGCAGCCACCTCTATTGGTGGCATTGCCAAGGCTGCAGAGTTGCTGGCCCTCTGATTGGCCCAGCAGCTTGGAGAGACAGGCCATCGTCCTGAATTGGATGGCGGTCCCGGCGATGGCCTCTTAATTGGCCACTGGTAAAATCCCCTCCGCGGTCCTGGCATTCGGCCATGGGAGCTCAGGATCTACATTTGCTCCCGGCGGTGAAATCCCTGCCAACGTTTCAGGTCTGTGTCTGATGAAAGGTTATCGACCTGAAATGTTAACTCTGTTTCTGTCTCCACAGATGCTGCCTGACCTGCTGAGTATTTCCAACATTTTCTGTTTTTATTGTAAATGAGAGCTTTACATTGACAACTCCTCAGCTACCAAGATTTGACACCATTTAGGGCAAAACTCAGTATAGCAATCAGTGCAGTAAAATTTCAATAATTCTGAAGAGAGAAGTTATTAGAAATTTTTTTTAAATTTTTTTAATAGCAACTTCAAAATAGGCTGATAATTTACTTACGAAAATGAAAGCCTTGAGTTGTTTGTTAAAGATTAGCTGATAGTGAAATGTGATTTGATAAAACCTGGCATTGCTTTGCTGTTGATTCCAAAAATAAGTATTGTAATTACAAAATAATATGTTATTATAATATTAGTTTCTAGTAATGTATTTGGATTTTACTCCAAATTTAGTGGGAGTTCACTGACGCACCAGGCAGTTACAAACAGTTCTTAATTGCAAGAAGAACAATAAAGAATTTTAACATAGATTTATGGGGGCCATAAACGTGTGGCTATTCCTGCAACTTCCTGCCGTAACTTCAGTGGGAGTGACTGGAATACTGGAAATTCAACCAGGATCCACATATCTTATGCCTCCCACAAGACCACTGAAGTAAGAGCTTGGCGCCAGGAGCAGGGACTCTCTAGGTCGGGAGCCCCAGCACAGTGACAGATATGGGGCCACCTGCGATTGAAGTCTGGACCCAAAGATGAGGTGCACACTCTTCTTTTCATTTATGAAATGGAGTTCCCTGACATGGGAGGTCATTGGGTAGGGTATCCTTTTCCCCTTTCTGTGGTGGGGTACCCGGCACCTTCTCCAGTCTCTTTGGCTTAGGGACTTCAGATGCATTCACCAACCCCTTAAAACTCAGTACATACCCTGCAAATTTATGCTTTGATATGCCCACCCCCTTCAATAGATTAGTTTTATGTTGTTAAATCTCCCTAAATAAAATTTCAAAATTCTGATTCTTAAATCCTTGCCTTTTTGTGTCAATATTACTTACAATTTTGTTTAATGAGCTCCTCACCAAATTATATCCTGAGTTGAACACTTGATATCAACAGGTTTGTTTATATCAATCTCGTGACATCAGTGGAACAGTCCATTAAGAGCAGAAGGAGAAACACAAATGTTGAAGTAAAATTCAAAGTACACATTGAGGATTTTAAATCTTTTGAACATGATCACTTCATGAATCAATTCAATATTGGTCCAATTTTTGCCCCTTTTCTCTACCTGTTTTTTTTACCTCTCCAACTTCCCTTCCTCAGGAAAGCCTACAAGCTTGTAAAGTCAAGTTTTCCATCACCTAACTACTAATTTTTGATTCACCCTGTTTCCTGCACCCTGGTGCTTCATTAAGGCTTTGCAATAAAAATATTTTTTGCAGTTTAAGTTGGATGATTTTTATTTTTAATAAGAACCAGAAGATTAAAAAAAAATTTTTGTAGCCAAGAAATGCTATGTCAACCGGAATCTTTTAAGTCATGTTTGATGTATCATCTGCCTTCCAGTTCATATTTGCTAAATGGTTCCTTGCTTAATTTATTGACAGATGATTCAAGCACAGGAAGGGATGGACAGAAGCTGCCTCAAGGATCAAATGGGGAATATACAAATGAAGATCCTACAGGAAAGCAATGGGGTATGATACCTTGAATTCTCACAATGCCCAAAGTACTAACATAATCAAATATTTCTTTCTATCATTACATTTGAGTTGGAATGAGTTGTATATTATACTGTTGGCAGCTCTGATGAGGCAGGTCTATGACTTCCAATTGCTTATTGTACAGATGTTGTATGAGAGTAAGTTTGTACCTTTGGATGCTGTAACTGGTAGCAAAGCTAAGTGAGTGGAACTTCAGCAGGTGATACAGTTGCCTGGTGGGTAGGTGCAGAGTGAAGTGTGTAACAATGTGATTCGTGGTTAATGACTAACACTATTCATCTTCTCCCCTCCTTCAATCACATTGTATGTACAGACAAACAAGAAGCTGGTCTTTTAGCATGAGAAGTAGGGATTTGTACCAGGTTAAGTGCATTGTGTAGTGTGGTACTGAGTCATATGACCAGTTCACCCCCTGCTCAATACTTATTTGCCCAATCTCAGCTGGCATTGCAGTCAGATCTCTTTTTTTTCTATTTCATTCATTGTGATGTGGGTAATAAATAGCAAATCAATATTTATTGCCAATTCTTAGATGTCCAGAGGGGATTTAGAGTCACCCATACACCATGGGACTGGAGTCACGGGTAGATCAGATTAGGCTGGTAGGTTCCCTTCCCTGAAGGACAGGAGTGATCCTTGAATTTATACAGCAATCCATTATTTTCATTTTCTGTGGAAGCCACAAATTACCACATTTATTGAATTCACTTTCATAACTTGCCTTGATGGGATTTGAACACACAAACCATCTGGGCTGCTATGCCACCACCATAATAACTAGGCTACTGCAATGTTTCATTGACCCTGGACTAGGGAGAGGTAAAAAAACTGGATGGGGTTCCTGCTTTTTATATCTAGTAACTGCCTGTGTGTGCATGTGTGTGAGTGCACGGGCTGAACTTTGTTTTCCCGTAGCAGCCCGCACACACGGGCCTTGCACCACTGTGATCTTGAGTCCAGCGGCTCATTAAAATATGCAGGGCGGCTTCCCCCCACATCCTCCAATCATGTAGCAGGGGCAGCTGTGAACAGCCTCAGCTGCCTCTGTGCAGGTGTTGGTGCCATTTTTAAAGGGCTGCCAGACCTGCCCAGAGACTGCAGAACTGAACCCCGTACCGCCGTCCCACTGCACCGCAAATTAATATTCGCCCTGTTCCCCCTCCACCAAAACACTCAAATTTTAGAGTTGACCCCTCTACCCATCAAGTGCACAAAGTGCAGAGGTCACCCCTCTCGCTCCTACCCTCCCCCTACACTACAAAGGCAGAATTGACCCCTTTCCCCCCTGCACTACACTAAAAATGCAGAGCTCCCCCTTCCCCACCTCAGCGGTGTCAGCTTTCCATGGGTGGGAAAGTGAAGGTGCGTGAGTGCCGCCGTCGCACGGAAGATTCCAAACTGCAGGAAAGATTGCAGGGAATTGTATTTAAATATATTCCTAATCTTTATTTAAATATTTAAAGTCGGGTCCCATCGACGAGCAGCGGGGGTGGGGTCTGCCATGGAGCCTCGCTGCCGCTGGGAAGAGCGGGCCCAGCAATTCCGGTGTTGGGCTCTGTGGCGGGCTGCTGCCACTCTGATCATCCACCCCCCTCCCCCCACTCACGGAGCCCGACGTCGGGGGCTTAACAAAATTCAGCCCCATGTGTGTATCTGTACATATGTGTATATTTGCCAGGTGAAGCTATAATTGTCGCTGGGTTATCAGCTACACTCATAAATGAAGAATTACATTATATGCTTAATGGTACAGTTTTAAAGAGTGTGCAGGAACAGAGGGACCTGGGAGGTGCAAGTGCATCGATCTTTGAAGGTGGCAGGACATACTGAGAGTGTGGTTAGTAAATCATATGGGATCTTGGGCTTTATAAATCGAGGCCTTGAGTACAAAAGCAGGGAAGTTATGCTGAACCTTTTATAAAGCTCTTGTTAGGCCCCAATTGGAGCATCACATCCAGTTCTGGTCACCACACTTTAGGAAGGATGTGAGGGCCCTTGAGAGGGTGCAGAGAAGATTTACCAGAATGATTCCAGGGATGGGGAATTTTAGTTACAGGGTTAGGTTGGAAAAGCTGGATTTGTTCTCCTTGGAACAAAGGAGATTGAGGGGAGATTTGATAGAGGTGTACAAGATTATGACAGGCTTAGATAAGTTAGACAAGGAAAAACTGTTCCCATTAACTGATGGTAGAAGGACTCGAGGGCACAGATTGAAGGTCTTGGGCAAGAAATGGAGGGAGAATATGAGGAAGAACCTTTTTGTGCAACAGATGTTAATGAGTTGGAACTCGCTGCCCACAAGGGTGGTGGAAGCAGAGACAATCAATGACTTTGAAAGGAAATTGGTTGGCCACTTGAAGGAAAGAGACTAGCAGAGTTTATAGGGATTAAGCAGGGGAGTAGGACTGACTGAATAGATCCGTGGAGAGCCAGCATGGAGTTGATGGGCCAAATGCCCTTCTTCTGTGCCGTAAATGATTCTATGACTCGATGACATTACTGCAAGTAAAGAAGAGAAATGGAAAATAATTGAGAAAAGTGGAAGAGTGCAATAGAGAAATTGAGTTACCCTTTATTGTTGAAAAAAGATCATAACAATAATATGCTAGAACTAAAATCTAGTGCTGTATTCACCAAATTATCAGACTTCTGCCAGTTGAGCAAGATCACAACACTGTTAGTCACAGAAATATATCTGTGGATTTGGATTTCAGACTTAGTAAACAGCTCACTGATGACTCCAATAATTGGTTACAAATCAGCTGTTTGATTTTGCTGCATATCGACTGCCATCTGTATTTTCATTCAAATAAAGAAAATGAAACAGTGAAAATATAATTGATTTGGTAGATAGAACTGACAGGTGCTACCAGCAATTCTGGCAGCATCAGTACAGAGAGTTACTGATAAAGGCCCTGAAATTTCTCCAGTCTTGATGCCAGTGGTTACACTTGGACGTGCCTGACCCCGTTAGCATAGGAGAGGCGGGTGCAGGTGCTACTTTAGATGCATCTCTGATGCCTGCTCAGTGCCCACAGAAACTTCAGCCCCCACTCGCCCTCGCAAGGAAGGACTTTGCAGAATCCTCCTGCTCCGGCACTGTTCCAATTGGTCTCCAGAGCAAGGTAACAGATACATGATTGTTTTTCAAAAATTGTTGCCTGTTAGGATAGGGTGCTTTCCTCATCTGGCTGCACTGCATTGGTGGGGCCTATGTACCCCCTTGTAGAAGCATCCAATCACTGCCACCACTGCTACAACACTGAACTCAACTGAGGTTCAGGAATGGAAAGCCCCAGGTTAGGAAGTCCCCACTACTGGTTCTGCCTTCTGACTGTCATTTGCACTGCCATTAGTGATTGCAAAATTCTACTCAATGAAAGACATTGAGATATTTTTCCAGAAACATAATTGCAACCACGTGTTCACTATTTCCCTGGGGGTCCCACTACTCTCCCACCAGAGTCATGGTAGGAGACTTGTAATTTCAAGATCAAACTAATTATATTCTGCACAATAAAGTGTAATTTCAAGATCAAACTAATTATATTCTGCACAATAAATTTTTAACAAACTCTTGTTTTCCATTCTATTTTGTGTGGAATTGTTCTCTTCACATTGAACAGTATATGATATGATATGAGTTGGCTTTTCTCAGATCTCTATCCCATTTTCATTCCAATTTGCTCCCTTGCTCTTTTCCTCCTGAAGATTGTGAACTTCTGACATCCTGGGTTACCGTTCAATGGATGCCAGAAGCTCCCTAGTACCACACTCAACTAGCGGTTAAAGAAATAGCATGCAATTTTACGGTGCCTTTCACAAGCTCAGGGGTCATGAAAAGTCATTGGCAAACAGGATTAAGGACAATCCCAAGGCTTTTTATACATATATAAAGAGCAAGAGGGTAACCAGGGAAAGGCTTGGCCCACTCAAGGACAGAGATGGGAATTTATGTGTGGAGCCAGAGGAAATGGGCGAGGTGCTAAATGAGTACTTTGCATCAGTATTCACCAAAGAGAACGACTTGGTGGATGATGAGCCTAGGGAAGGGAGTGCAGATAGTCTCAGTCATCTCATTATCAAAAAGGAGGAGGTGTTGGGTGTCTTGTAAGGCATTAAGGTAGATAAGTCCCCAGGGCCTGATGGGATCTACCCTAGAATACTGAGGGAGGCAAGGGAAGAAATTGCTGGGGCCTTGACAGAAATCTTTGCATCCTCATTGGCTACAGGTGAGGTCCCAGAGGACTGGAGAATAGCCAATGTTGCGCCTTTGTTTAAGAAGGGTGGCAAGGATAATCCAGGAAATTATAGGCCGGTGAGCCTTACGTCAGTGGTAGGGAAATTATTAGAGAGGATTATTCGGGACAGGATTTACTCCCATTTGGAAACAAACTTATTAGCGAGAGACAGCATGGTTTTGTGAAGGGGAGGTCGTGTCTTACTAACTTGATTTAGTATTTTGAGGAAGTGGCGAAGATGATTGATGAAGGAAGGGCGGTGGATGTTATCTATATGGACTTTAGTAAAGCCTTTGACAAGGTCCCACATGGCAGACTGGTACAAAAGGTGAAGTCACACAGGATCAGAGGTGAGCTGGCAAGATGGATACAGAACTGGCTCTGTCATAGAAGACAGAGGGTATCAGTGGATGGGTGTTTTTCTGAATGGAGGGATGTGACTAGTGGTGTTCCACAGGGATCAGTGCTGGGACCTTTGCTGTTTGTAGTATATATAAACGATTTGGAGGAAAATGTAGCTGGTCTGATTAGTAAGTTTGCGGACGACACAAAGGTTGGTGGAGTTGCGGATAATGATGAGGATTGTCAGAGGATACAGCAGGATATAGATCGGTTGGAGACTTGGGCGGAGAAATGGCAAATGGAGTTTAATCCGGACAAATGTGAGGTAATGCATTTTGGAAGGTCTAATGCAGGTGGGAGGTATACAGTAAATGGCAGAACCCTTAGGAGTATTGACAGGCAGAGAGATCTGGGCGTACAGATCTGTTCAAAACATTCTGTTTTAAAACCTGACCTCAAGAAAGAGTTACATTGACCTTGAAAGTGGTACAGCACAGATTCATTAGAATGATGCCAGGCCTAAAAGGTAAAATTATGTTTGTATTCTCTTGAGTTTAGATGCTTGAAGAGCGATTGAATCAATATCTTTAAAATGATAGAAAGATTTGATAGGGTAGATGCAGGGAAACCAGTTCCTCTGAGCAATAGGGGAAATTGTTAACATCCTAAACCCTAAAGGAGTGAAATCAGGAAGCACTTTTAACACAAAGGGTAGTGAAAGTCTCTCTTCCCCCAAGGGGCTATGAATGTTGGATTAATTGAAATTTTCAAGACTTGAGCTCAATAAGTGTATCAAAGGATATGTAACAAAAGCAGACAAATGGAGTTGAGAGAAAGACCAACCATGACTGAATTAAGGGGCTGATTGGGTTATTCCTGCTCCTATGAGAGCACGTAATTCAACACAGTGAGGAACTTCCAAATCTTTGCAACTCCTCAACACACCCTGCAGTACATTTATTCACTAAGCAACCCTCAGCAATTTCTCCTTTATTTTCTAGTCATTTTTTAATTGGATCCTGGTGCAGTAACTTTTAATTTTTAAAAAGCTGATTTGTTCTTCTGGAATATAAGAATTATTAATGAAGAAGTACCCCCTCGGTCTCATTTATTAGTAGTGTGAACAGTAGGGAACATAAAGCAGCTCTGTAAAATTCCAAAATAAAAACAGAAAATGCTGGAAATACTCAGCAGGCGGCATCTGTGGAGAAAGAAACCGAGCTAACTTTTCTGGTTGATGAGCTTTCGTCACAGATGCTGCCTGACCTGCTGAGTATTTCCAGGGTTTTCTGTTTTTGTTTCAGATTTCTGGAATCTGTGGTATTTTGCTTCTGTAGAATTCCACCTGGCCCTTTCCAGAAGGCCAGAGCTCCCTCCATTTGTCATCATCAAAAGTTTCCTAACACCAGGCGCGTTTTCAATCCAGTTGACTAATTACTGCTAATTTGTCTTAGTATCCCTTAGAACTCCGATTATCAAACACCTTCTAAAATTCCAGGATTTTTTTCCCACCAGTTAGTTCTTATCAAGTGCTGCCTCCTCAAAGATTTATAGAACCATTACCACTTCTGATTTATTTCCTCTAAATTCATGCTGACTGCTCCTTTTGCTCTCTGTGCTCTTTAGATGAAAATTGATATCATTTGTAAATGCTCTTGAACGTTTTCTCCACTACACATGGTGCTACCTAGTTTATCATTCAAGATTCAAGTCTCACTCTATTTTGAAGTATCAAGATAACTTTGCCGTCCTTTGGTTGTCAGGTAGAGCTCCTGTATTTCTTCAGCTCCTTAATATGTTAACCAGAATTATTCCCTATTTCCTTTTTTGTTTCCCTGTGGATTCTAGGGTTTATTTTTCTTGGCCAAGCTGGCTACTGGACCCATCCCTTGGGTTTCTTCCTGACACACATTTTATTGACCTCTGCATATGTTATAGATTCCTGAGTAAAAATGTCTGGATTGGGAATTAGTCACCAGTCTTTGTTTGGAAGGAATTCATTGAAACGTGTCTGCCATTTCCTGATCTTCCACAATATTTCTCTCCAACTTGAACTTTAAAGGACTTAACTGGCTTCTAACACACTGTTTGCTGCATATATAACTGAGTTTTTATGCTCCCTCTTGCTGCTCCCACAGGGACTGTGGGCTGGAGAACAGAGGCTAAAATCTTGTACCTATATCTGACCAGTCCTCTCAGTGAGTGTGACTCATAAGAACACAGGAATGTAGGAGCATGAGTAGGCCATTCAGCCCATCGAGCCTGCTCCACCATTCAATACGATTATGGCTGATCATCCACTTTAATGTCTTTTTCCCCCACACTATTCTCATATCCCTTTATATGTCATGGGTATTTAGAAATCTGTCAATCTCTGCTTTAAACATACTCAATGACTGAGCTTCCACAGCCCTCTGGGGTAGAGAATTCCAAAGATTCACAACCCTCTGAGTAAAGAAATTTCTCCTCATCTCTGTCCTAAGTGGCTTCCCCCTTATTTTGAAATTGAGTCCCCTGATTCTAGACTCCCCACCCAGGGGAAACATCTTACCTGCATCTACCCTGTCTATCCCTTTAAGTATTTTATAGCTTTCGATAAGATCACCTCTCATTCTTCGAAACTCTAAAGAATACAGGCTCAATTTCCCCAGTCTCTCTGCATAGGACAGACCTGCCATCCCGGGAACAATTCTGGCGAACCTTTGTTGCACTATTTCTATGGCAATAATATCCTCCCTCAGGTAAGGGGACCAAAAGTGCACACTGGGTGGGTTTGATTGTGGAATTAACCCATACATTCCAACTTTTTATTGTCAGTTTAGTCAAACTCAACTTACATTTGTACAATACAATTCCCACTATACTGTACTTCCTTGCTTCTTTGAAAATAACGCTGCTTAGCTTTTGCTCTGCATTCCGCCACTGTGGTACCTGGTTTTTTTTCTGTGTTACTTCTTTGTCTCAGATGGGCACATTTTCTATACCAATCCTTTAAAATTGCCTTTAATAATAGTCCAACTCAAAAATGGAAAAGCCCTGATATTAATTTGGAGCAGGAGTCGGGCAGGGAGTGGCCAAGGCATACGGCAAACTGGGAGAGAGCTCGCCAGGGATTCTGTGGTTGCGGGGCTGGTGGGGGAAGCCAGAGACAGAGAGCGGCATCGCGGTAGGAAGTCCCATAGGAGATTCGAGGTGCCCCCTCCACCCTCACTCCCACATAGTTTCAGCTGGGCAGGCAGGGTTAAAATCATCCTATATATATTGGACGCACGCAGTAGTCCAGTCAGCAATGATAGAAAGAACAGAAAGGTTAGCTCATGTTGGGTGCAGTCCCTTGGTCAGAATTGAAAAATTTCCAAAATATGGCCGAGTATATGTAAACCAATGAGAGGAATTGTGCCTTTGGATTGCAAAACTGCAAAGGGACAGAGGGAGGGATGGAGGAAGGGAAGGGAGAAATAAATTCCGGTGCCTCATCAGTTTAACATCAGTTGTGGAGAAGTTTCAGGATTCTATCTTCAGGGGCAGAGTGATTGAGCACTTGGTCAAGAATGACATGATCAGACAGAGTCAGCATGAATTTATGAAGTGTTGGTTACGTCTGACTAAACTAGTTTAATTTCTGAGGCGGTCACTAGCATGGTGGATAGGAGATTGTCTATGCATATTGTCTATATCAGGGTTGTCCAACATTCGGCCCGCAGACCAGGATCCAGCTCGCCAAATGTTTCCATCAGGCTCGCGGGTGTGAAATGTACCCGGAGCCTTTAATAATAGTTCATCTCAAAAATGGAAAAGCCCTGATATTAATTTGGAGCAGGAGTCTGGCGGGGAGTGGCCGAGGCATACGGCAAACTGACCTCAACCTCGGCAGCGTGAGGCCAGGGAGAAATTTCTCCTCATCTTGGTCCTAAGTGGCTTCCCCCTTATTTTGAAATTGTGTCCCCTGTGACTGGAGATGAGAAATTTCCCTTTGTCTTCATCTTTCAGACAGCTTTTTCTAAAAAAAAAATCGCAAGTCAGTTTCACAGCTCAGAGCTGCCGACATCGGGAACAGCCATTTCCCAACAGACTCAGGGTTTTCCGGCGAGTTCTCACTTTCTTTTAAAAGCTCGCCGGAAAACCCCGAGTCTGTTGGAAAACGGCTGTTCCCAATGTCGGCAGCTGTGAGCTGTGAAACTGACTTGTGATTTTTTTTTAAAAACTGACCAACTATCTACTTAGCGTTCCATTCTCTACAACTGTGTGAGAGAGAGTGGGGGTGCGGAAAGAGGGAGAGGGGGGATCAGAGACAGAGAGAGGATGGACAGAGAGAGAGAAAGGAGCGCAGAGAGAGAAAGGGGGAGACAGGGACAGAGGGGGGAGAGACAGAGAGAGAGAGGAACACTGAGCATTCAACCAGGAAGACTGAGTGGGGAACACTGAGCGGGGAGTGGGGAACATGGAGCAGGGAACACTGGAGACACGGGGGTGGTGGGGGGGTGGTGGCTGGAGAGAGGGTGAGGGGGGAGAGAGTTATGTATTTACCACATAGAAGGAGGCCATTCTGTCCATCGAGCCCATGCCAGCTCTCCATGGAGCGAAGCAGTCAGTCCCACTCCCTGTCTTAATCCCCATAGCCCTGCAAGTCTATTTCTCTCAAGTGGCCATCCAACTTTCTCTTGAAGGTATTGATCGTCTCCACCTCCAACACCTTTGTGGGCAGCGAGTTCCAGGTCATTACCATCTGCTGCATAAAGAAGTGCTTTCTCATATTCCCCCTGCATCTTTTGCACAAAACTTTCAATCTGTGTCCCCCTAGTCTTGGAAGAGAGAACGAGACACAAGCACACAGAGCATGGGAAGAGGGGGGAGAGAAATCAAGGTCTTTCCTGACAGATGGACATCTATCCAGAATACTCTGCATTGCTATATCAAGTGTGTGGGCAGAGATTGACTACTTAATAAATCAAAAATCAGTTTTCAATGTAGTGACGAGAAAGTCACTCAATAAATCAGTCTTCTCATTTAAAGCTTCTTCACAATAATGCAAATTTGTTGTTTTTACTCATAAGATACATTTTTTATGCCTTTATCTTTTGAAATTTGTTCACTGGCACCCGGGCTGAGCAAAAGTCATAATGCAGCCCTCCATCCGAAAACGTTAGACAACTCTGGTCTATATGGACATTCAGGAGGCATTTGATAAGGTTCTGCACAGGAGATTATTAGCAAAAATTAGAACACGTGGAATTGGAGACAACCTTGTGACATGGGTTGGTAATTGGTTGTGAGGTAGGAGACAGAGCATGGGGATAAAAGGAGCATACTCTGATTGGCAAGATGTGACAACTGATGTTACTCAAGGATCTGTACTGGGGCCTCAGCTTTGCATCCTATATATCAGTGACTTTGTTGAAGGAATATAGAGTTGTATATTCAAGCTTGCAGATGAAATTAAGTTCGGAGGCACTTTAAGTTGTGTAGGTGGAGCAGAAAGTTATAAGGTTAGTGCAGTGGATGTTGTCTACATGGATTTTAGTAAGGCATTTGACAAGGTCCCACATGGCAGACTGGTCAAAAAAATAAAAGCCCATAGGATACAGGGGAAGGTGGCAGGTTGGATCCAAAATTGGCTCAGTGACAGGAAACAAAGGGTAAGGGTCGATGGATGTTTTTGTGAATGGAAGGCGGTTTCCAGTGGCGATACACAGGGCTCAGTGTTGGGTCCCTTGCTGTTTGTGGAATATAGTAATGATTTGGACTTAAATGTGGGAGGCATGATTGGGAAATTTGCAGATGACACAAATTGGCCGTGTAGTTATCGTGAAGAAGATAGCCTTAGACTCCAGAATGATATCAATGGTTTGGTTGAGTCAGTGGAAAAGTGGAAAATGGAATTCAATCCGGAGAAGTGTGAGGTAATGCATTTGGGGAGGGCAACCAAAGCGAGGGAATACACAATTAAACGGGAGGATATTGAGAGGGGTAGAAGTGAGAGTGCAAGTCCACAGGTCCCTGAAGGTGGCAGGACAGGTAGATAGAGTGGTGAAGAAGGCATATGGAATGCTTTCCTTTATTGGCCGAGATATAGAATGCAAAAGCAGGGATGTGATGCTGGAACTGTATAAAATGCTGGTTAGGCCACAGTGTACAGTTCTGGTCTCCACATTACAGGAAGGACATAATTGCTCTGGAGAGAGTGCAGAGGAGATTTACAAGAATGTTACCACGGCTGGAAAGTTGCAGCTATGAAGAAAGATTGATAGGCTAGGTTTGTTTTCCTTAGAACAGAGGAGGTTGAGGGGTGAATTAGTTGAGGTGTACAAAATTATGAGGGGCCGAGATAGAGTCGACAGGAAGGACCTGTTTTCCCTAGCGGAGCGATCAATTACCGGGGGCACAGATTTAAGGTGATTGGTAGAAGGATTAGAGGGGACATGAGGAAAAGCTTTTTCGCCCAGAAGGTGGTGGGTGTCTGGAATTCACTGCCCAGATTGGTGGTGAAGGCAGAAACCCTCAACTCATTTAAAAGGTACCTGGACCTGAAGTGCTTTAACCTGCAAAAGTACGGACCAGGTGCTTGAAGGTGGGATTAGATTGGGCGGCTAGTTTTTTCAGCTGACGCAGACACGATAGGCTGAATGGCCTCTTTCTGTGCTGTAACTTTTCTATGGTTCTATGGCTCTATGGTCAGTGGAAAACCCATTGTTGGAGAGAGACAGGTAAACTCCCAGGAAGCCATGGAAGGAATCAAAGATGAAGTATACAAAGGTGATGTATAAGAGGACATTGGAAGCATAGTTAATGAATTCTGCTCCACCTGGTCCCACCAGATAAATTTTATACTTACCTTGGAAGGACGCTGTCTGCAGACCAGTTGCTTAAGACAGGCAAGAAAGCAGTGGTGTCTCCCACACTCAGGCCCCAGTTAAAATGCAATTGGGTGCCATTGATACAATAAATGAGATCCTCGTCAGCTTTAGGCGTGCACCTCATCCAGCTGCAGGTTATTATCCAAAATGGTGCAGAAGGGTTGAGTTCTGAGCGGTAAAGTAACCTGTTTGCTCTTAACTGCATGCCCGGTTTCCTCCAGGTGGATAAGGTTCAAATCGACCCCACAGTTTGCAACCTTGCAATGAGAACATTAAAGGTAGTTGAATACCTGAGGAGTGGATCAAAAAGGAAACATTTCACACAGACTGGAGATTATTTGGAAAAGGAGGACATTCCGATTTCTGGCAGATACCATTAGTTGCCTAGGTATTCATAATTATTATGCATCCAAGGGACCATTTTCAATATATGACAAGAAGGATTTCTCTGGTTGCTATGTGCAGTAAGGCCATCAGCATATATTTACAATGCCAATAAACAGCAACCAGAGCAGTTCTTCCCCAAGAAATGTATTGTCACTATAGATGGACAAGAATAATTGGAAAGTATAAGCAAAAGCTAAGTTGGAAAGTGTAGGTGTGGTTATTTAAAGATAATGCAAGTATGCAGTTCTATTTTCAACTTATCATTCTTCAAACTCCCTCCCTAAACACTTCTGCCTCGGCACCTTCTTCTCCTTTAAGGCCTTTCTTAAAAGCCACCTTCGTTCAAGCTTTTATTCATTCCTAATTTGTCTGCCTTTGGCTCAAAATCCAATTTTCTTTTGCCTCTGTGAAGCATTTTGGAACATTTTTCTACATAATAGGCACTATGACCATCGTTGTTGATGGTGGTGTTATCTTAACTGTAACATCAAGAAATGCACGCATAAAGAAGTGTATACAGACTATTATCAGTGCAATCCACACATAGCAGTTAGTGGTGCTTATTCCAAGTTTGCGTTGGAAGCAAAGAACTTTGCCTGCATGTTAAAACATTGCCGACAGCATGACGGTGATTATCCAATATGTAGTGTTGCCGGGTGGGATCCCCATTGACAATACAAATGCAAAAAAATTAATTCTCAAATGCAATTCTGCTTTTTTAATTTTTACACTTATTGGTGATTAAAAAGTAAAGCTTACCAATGAAATATCTGATAAAAGCCTTATACAAGGAATTATGATTAAGTTAACATTATGTTTCCACATATGTTGATTTGTTTTAAATATGATTCTTGAAATGAGGGGTGCTGATAACAGGGATTGGCTTGGAGGAACTGTTGCTGAAATTGAGCTATCATCAGTAGGGTTGTTGTACGGGAGCTAACCAAAAAGTGTTTCTCCTTCAGCTTTACATGTTAATTCAGCACTCTCACACTGTCGGACTCAGGAACTCCGCCGAGCTCTGATGATGGTGTCAGTGCTCAAAAGCAGAGTTGCTCAAAATGCACAGCAGGTCAGCCAGAATCAGCATTCAGGATCTCCACCTGAATCATGAGCACATCTCTTCTCTTTTCATGTTCTGACAAACCAACTGTGTATTTCCAGGAAATTCTGTTTATATTTCAGCATTAATGTTTCTTTTTAACTTCTGAAACTTACCATTTAAACAAGCCTACTCGAATAAGTCAAAAGCTGGCAATTCAAAATTCCAGATTCTTCTTAAAATTATACAAAGCCATCGCAAACTAGTATGCACATAAATTGCAACATTTGGAGCTTTTAATTGAGACAGTTGTATTGTGTTTTGAGAGAAGAGAACAAGGATTGTCTGAGAAGATCTTTCGGAAAACAAAGCACAATAAATAAGGCAAATGTCAGGGACTGTGAAGACGGACTCACTCTTGTTCTAAAACATCGAGGGGTTTAATTTCTTTTGGTAATTTGCTGGTCAATCTGCTCATGTCAAATTGCTTTGCATGCACTTTAATAGATTCTTTAATTCATTCGAAGAGGATAGGCTAATGATTACAGTACAGGAGCACACAAAGGGAAGCTAGATAAGTACATGGATGTGAAAGGAATAGAATGATCTGGTGATAGAGTAAGATGAAGTAAGGTGGGAGGAAACTTTTGAGGAGCATAAGCACTGACATAGACCTGTTTGGCTGAAAGATCTATATCTGTGCTGTAAATTCTACTAGTAAAGGATTTTTATCTGAATGTATTAACTGCCTCATGGGACAGCTTTCTGAAATTGTATGGTCAAGTATTTCTAGAGGATCCTCCCTTCGGATGGATCTCCCATGTTAAATAGAAACGACAGACCCTCCCTTTTTAAGTTAGCAGTGATAAGCATTTATTACTCATCAGGCAAATATGCATTTATTCAAGAGAGTTGTAACAGATTTTCTTTGGTAATTTGTAGTCAGGCCCAGGTTTACGCAGCCCACCAAAATGCGTCGCAGAGTGATAGCCCGTCCCGTGGGCAGCTCAATCCGGCTGAAGTGCGCTGCGAGTGGGTATCCCCAGCCCGATATCACCTGGCTGAAAGACAACAAGCCTCTCACGCCTCAGGACATGGGAGACGCCAAGAAAAAAAAGTGGACTTTGACCCTGAAAAGCTTAAGGCCCGGAGACAGTGGGAAGTACACGTGCCGTGTCTTTAGCAGAGCGGGCGAAATAAATGCAACGTACAAGGTTGAAGTAATCCGTAAGTACTGCACTGGATTTAAGAAGGGATTAAAATAATGGTCTAGTTGAAGACAGTCGCAAGCAGTCTTTATGTTTACAATGAGAAACACATGGCCAAGTCTGTACTCAGCTCCGAAAGAGTTGAACCTGGAGCGTGTTGCACATCTGGTAGTGATAAGGCTGTGCAGCTGTGTGCAGATGCTAAATGTGTTTTCATTCTAAACACAGGAGCAGAGATACAAAACTCAAATCAGGCTTCATCCCACTGTCAGATGTGGTGGCTTTATTTCTAAAATCTGAATCAGACAGAAGCAAAAACTAAAGGCAGCTTTTTTGTTAATATGTTATTTAGCATGAAAAACAAATATTTATCCTTCACATGTTACCAAAGATTCATTGCCGAGAGCCTGTTTCTTTTTTTAAAAAAAACCCAGATGTTTTAAAGAGTAATTTTCATTAAGTTTTTAACTGAAAAGAAGTTGAATTTAGGACTGATTAAAGGTTTACTTGATTCATTTCTTTCCCCCCTCACTTCCCCCCCACCCCTCCTCAAGGCTGGGCAGCTTCACTCTGTTGAAGAAAACCAGATTGGAGGAGAATGTACAGGGCTAAAGTCCAGCAAAGCTTTTTTTTAGGCTTGCAAAATAATGTCTTAGAAATGTCTGGAGAAATTCAAAGATGGCAGGGACTGCATGAGTGCTGGACCCACTTTCTCAGTTTCGTCATGGGACACTCATGGCTGTTTGGGCATAGAAGCAGACATTTATACCTAAAGGCTCATATCCCTCTCTTGTACTCATTTAAGCCACTGACCTGTACTAAAGTGTGAGTCCACAGGTTGTAGCAGCCCTCTTGTGCCTTGCTCAACCAACCATTGTTCATATGTGAGCCTAAAAATGGGCAGAGTCTTCAGGCCATTTTACCATGGAAACTATTACAGCCAAATTCAATCATGTCCTCCCTGACCTGATATCTAGTAGACCTCACTGGATGCCATTCAAGAAAAGGAACCTTTGTCAACTTTTTTCCCACTCCCAGAAGCAAATTGTAGCTCCCGAACTGCTGATATGGCTGCTGTCAACTACCGCAGTACAGACCAAGTTTTGATGTTCAGTCCTTCTGGTCTGTATGGCGTTTACTCTCCAGGCCATTGGGAAGTTAACAAGTCACTCCTCATTTCGCAACGATTACTTGAAATTAATCTTAAAATGTATTAAGTGGATTCTGTTCATATAAGAATGTATACAGGTAACTCCCCCCACATGGGTGAGTTGAAGGTGCACCATCTTGTGTTGTATGAGGCCTACAGACCAGGAACATGCAGTTCCCATTCTGTGTTGAATTAACTGATTTCAGCTGCAATTTTTCATATAGGAAAGAACTTGAATTTACGGGTAATGAGGCACTTCCGAGGTTTAATCACTTTGCAATTTAGGAAATATGGCAGCCAATTTATGCACAGCAAGCCAGAGGCTAGGAATTGTGCGGCAGGTAACTCACCTCTGGTCTCCCCAGTGCCTGTCCACCATCTACAAGGCACAAGTCAGGAGTGTGATGGAATACTCTCCACTTGCCTGGATGGGTGCAGCTCCAACAATACTCAAGAAGCTCAACACCATCCAGGACAAAGCAGCCCACTTGATTGGCATCCTGCATCCACCACCTTCAACATTCATTTCCTTCACCACCAACACACTGTGGCAGCAGTGTGTACCATCTACAAGATGCACTGCAGCAACTCACCAAAGCTCCTTCGACAGTACCTTCTAAACCTGTGACCTCCACCATCTAAGTACAAGGGCAGCAGATGCATGGGAACACCACACCTGCAAGTTCCACTCCAAGCCACACTTCGTCCTGACTTGGAACTGTATCATTGTTGCTGGGTCAAAATCCTGAAATTCTCTTCCTAACAGCACTGTGGGTGTACCTACGCTACATGGACTGCACTGGTTCGAGAAGGCGACTCATCACCACCTTCTCAAGGGCAATTAGAGATGGGCAATAAATGCTGGCTTAGCCAGCGACGCCCACATACCATGAACGAACAAAAAAAAGTTCCCGTAAACAGCATGAGATAATGACCAGACAATCTGTTTTAAAGATGTTGGTTGAGGGATACTAATAGTCAGGACACTGGGGAGAACTCTCCTGCTCTTCTTTGAATAGTGCCATGGGATCTTTTACCTGGAAGGGTAGAAAATGCTTTGGTTTAATGTCTCATCAATAAGACAGTACCTGTGACAGTGTAGCACTCCCTCCACATTGCACTGAGGTGTCATCTTCGATTATATGCGCAAAACCCTAAAGGGGGACTTGAACCCACAACCTGTGTCCCAGATTTGAAAGCACCACCACTGAGTACCCCTGGGTTGTGGAAGCTAAAATAAAATCCAGCCAGGGTTACTACTCCAAAATGTTCTACAGAGATGGCCTGCAGGTAAATGTATGTATTTTGATGCATTCTTGGGATGTGAGCATCACTGGCAAGGCGAGCATTGATTGCCCATTCCTAATTGCCCTTGAGAACGTGGTGGTGAGACGCCTTTGTGAACCGCTGAAGTCTGTGTCATGAAGGTTCCCCCACAGTACTGTTAGGTAGACAGATCTACAGTTTTGACCCAGCGACGATGAGGGAATGGAGATACATGTCCAAGTCAAGATGGTGTATGCCTTGCAGGGAACTTGGAGGTGGTGGTACTCCCATATACTTGCTCTCTTTGTCCTTCTGGGTGGTGGAGTTTGAAGGCTTGGGAGATTTCCTACGAAGTAGCTTTGGTGGGTTTCAGAGAAGAAACCTCTTTGTGAGTGTGTGTGTGTGTGTGTGGACATTAAATGAGGCTTGACGATGATGCTTTCCACAAATTAGCCACTGACACTCGTCAATGACATATGGGAAATGGTTCCTTTAGTGAGGTAGTAGATTATGGCACAATTGTTAGTGTCCATAGATGCTAACAAATGATAACTACAATCAGCACAAAACCTGCCCCAAAACAGAATAATGGCTGTACACTTTCACAGTTTAGTCCCTTGCTGAGACTGCTGCTTTGTATATGCTCTGAGCTATTCTATCAAGGAAATCCTACAGGCAATCATGATTTAGGAGTCTGGAAGTTAATTAGGCTGTTTTTAAACCTTAAGTTACAGTTACCTCACTGCCAGCTGGTAATAATGGTGGTTCATTCATGAAAATTGAGCCGTGCAGGCCCAAGTTGGTCTTTTTCTGCCCTATTAGTGAAACTGTATGGAATTCAGAGTCAGTGGGGAAAAATTCTGTTTTTCTCTGTGTGTCCAGGGTTTCTGCCAGAACCTTGAAATTAATTTTAAAATGGTGACGTGCAGACAGCTAAAGTCCAGCAGAACCTTGTTTAAAGTAGCTGTATATTTCAATCTGGTGTTTCTCCCTTTGGCGATGAATTGGCTTAAAAGTCCACCAGACCCAACAAAAATATTGAAAATAACAAATGGAAGAAAAGCAATTTTGCTGAGAGGAAGCCTCTGGGAGGTTTAATTTTCTCAGGAGTGCACTGGTTAATGACTGCAGTAGATTGCCTTTAGAGTGCTACTATACTGCAGTCATTAACCCCTTTATTTGTGCATTCAAATAGTGTACAAAGGGAATATATGTAGCATTACTGGAGAGAATTAACCTCCCCCGCCCCCACCAACTGCAAATGATGGGTTTAGTCCCACCCCCTTCCCTCCCCGACACAAACAACCCCGTACAATAAATGTTCAAGCCATGCCCTTGAAGTTCGACAAGTCTGTACTTAAGCTGTCTGATTACAGCTAACAACCCATAAAATTAATGAAGCTTTGCAACTTTCTGATATGACATAGAGATAGCTCTTCCTGAACTAAGTTGGTAATTGATCCCATAACTAATGATGAATCAATGTGGAAAAAAAAAAAAATGCATTGCGGTAAATAAATTAACAAAGTAAAAAAATGTAAATGCATTGATTACCTTTCTCTGCACCAATATCATTAATTGTTGAGGCAACAGAATATTTC
Organism: Heterodontus francisci; assembly: GCF_036365525.1. NCBI lineage: Eukaryota > Metazoa > Chordata > Chondrichthyes > Heterodontiformes > Heterodontidae > Heterodontus > Heterodontus francisci. The sequence continues at coordinate 38,438,408 of NC_090371.1, forward strand.
TGAACCAGAATATTTCTGGAGTGAATCTCCATTCACTTATTTAAGTCTTTTGCTTTATTTATTTATTAATTGTGCAGGCTTGACTTTTGAAGTATTAATATAAATTTTGAGGGTCAAATAAAGCAAATCTTTTCACTGAGATTTGCACCAAGAAATGATCAGGTTCTGGCATTTACAACTATCTTCTGAAAGATTTCTGACAACTTCCCACCAGCATTATTCAAGGCAGTGGAGAAATGTTGGTGATAATATTTTGGAATCTCTTTCCCTTTTCCGCATACACATTCCTCAGTGTTTTACCTTGAGACAACTTCCTTCTTCTGAAGAGATCGATACATGGGATGCGAGTGTTGCTGGCAAGGCCAGCATTTGTTGCCCAACTCTAATTGCCTGTGAGAAGGTGCTGGTGAGCTGCCTTCTTGATCCACCATAGTCCGTCTGGTGTCGCTACCCCCACAGTGCTGTTAGGCAGGGAGTTCCATTGCAATTGTGTTCTCAAAACAGAAGTGAAAACAAAATGACTCTCAATTTTAATGTTTATTTCCTTTAGGGATCATTACTGGTGTTGATAAATATGCCTGCTTGTGATATTATTCAAATCATAAGAGATATATGGTGTGTCTGGTTCTAATATTTCCATTTGAAATTA